>NC_090322.1:175805512-176121944 GCF_040869045.1 Eurosta solidaginis | reverse complement strand
AATGTCGATCGGATGATTCTTCCGTTGGTTTTGTTTTTAACCCATTGAGGTCTCTAGTGCCTGAACATCCTCCCCCCCATGGGAAGTGTGGCTTCCCAGAGAGATTTGAGCACTTGCGTCGACTGGTAGCTTGGCGACTCTCGTTATTGCCCTCCTATGAATGCCCGTCGCTGTTTTTAAGAGAACAACACGCACCTTTCCATCTATGCCTGTGATTGTTTCAACAATGCGGCCCATAGGCCATTTTAATGGGGGAGTATTGTCTTCCTGCAATAAAACCAAATCATTTGGCTGCAAATTTAGTAATTGGGTTTTCCACTTTGTTCGTTGTTGTAATTCTCGCAAGTATGCTTTGCTCCATCGTTCCCAAAATTGCTGTTGTATCCATTGCGATAGTTGATAGCGCTTCAATGCGCCTGGGTTTGATGACGAGAGCGATGGCTCTGGTATGCTAGTGAGTGAGCGACCAATAAGAAGGTGAGCTGGTGTTATGGGGCGCATATCATCGGGACAGCTGGTCATGGGCGTTAATGGTCGGCTGTTAATAATCGCTTCAGCCTGGCAACAAATTGTGTGCAATTCATCGTGCGTTAGAATATGAGCTCCAATGGCTCTTCGTAAATAATGTTTGGCTTGCTTTACTGCGCTCTCCCAGAGGCCACCGAAGTGCGGCGAGCGGGGTGGTATAAACTTCCACTCGATAGCGTTTTCACAGCAAGCCTGTTGTACGTCATCATAATGCTGTTGTGACACGAATTGTTGAAGGAGTTCTCGAAGCTCCCGATTAGCGCCTACAAAGTTTGTTGCGTTATCTGAATAGATAACCCTACATCTTCCGCGACGAGCGATGAAACGCCTCAACGCTGCGATAAATGCTGCTGATGTGAGATCGGGTACTAGCTCCAAATGGATGGCCTTGGAACTGAAGCAGATGAAAACGGCCAGATATGCCTTTATGGGTGATTTTCCTCTTATTTTTTGCGTCATGAGTAGAGGACCACAATAATCCACCCCGGTTACTTCGAATGGAGAATATTGAGTCACCCTATCTTTAGGCAGGGAGCCCATTATCTGCTCTGCTAAAATGGGACGAAATCTGTAACAAGTGAGGCATTTATGTATTACCTGACGGATGACGTTACGTGCGTTTATAATCCAAAACCTTTCTCGTACAATGCTGTGTAAAGTCTGATTCCCAGCGTGGAGATATTGTCGATGGAGGTGGAGTATGATTGACGATACGAAGGGATGATTTTTTGGTAGCAATATAGGATGCTTTTTGTCGAACGGAAGAGTTGCGTTTCTGAGGCGACCTCCGACCCTGATGAGACCTTCATGAAGAAAAGGTGACAATTGGGCCAACGATGATTTTCGCGATACTGTGTTACTAGCTTGGAGTTGCCTTCGCTCGTCGATGAATGTTTGCTGTTGAATAAGGCGACAAACAGTGTGTAGGGCGTTGTTCATTTCTGCAACGTCGATATTGCCATTTCGATTGCTTTTACTGCGACTTGCATCGATGAAGCGGTGTACATAGCAAAATATTCGAAGCACCTTGTTGTAATTGTTGACAAACTTAAGTTCGGCGACGATGTCTTGAGTAGGTGTTGCTACTAACACCGTTTGTTGTTTGCGTTGTTCTGGCAGTTCGGTTGGGCTAACTGCTGCTTGTGGCCAATGCTCATTTGGTTGAACGATGAAGTTTGGACCATTGAACCACAAATTGTTGTCGAGAAGAACGAAGATATGTGTGCGGAATCTAACAAGAATTGAGAAAACATCGTCTTGAATAGTTGGCCCAACACGTAGTAGGTCATTAAGAGATTTGCCATTCGTTGTCCGACATGATGCATCAAAGACAACGCGTATTTTAGTTGTACTGCTATCTAATTTGAGAACCGCATGGTGAGGAATATAGTTAACTGCGCCGCTGGGCAATGGCATGCGTATCATATGCGCGAGATCTATATATTCCTGCATAAACGCCGTGTAGTCGGCTTGTAAATTCTTGTTGCGACGTAGTTTTGATTCAGTGGACAAAAGGCGACGAAGAGCTATGTCGTGGGAACTGCCTAGTGATTGTGGTGCTTCTTTGAACGGAAGCCTTACGATGAATTTACCTGTAGTTGGACATCTTTTGGTTGTTTCAAGGAAGTGCCTTTCACACTCCATTTCGCTCAAAGTTAGTACCTTAGAGGGTGGTGACTGCTGCTCTAGTTGCCAAAAACGCTCTAAGATTTCATTACAGGATGGCTCCAGTGATAGGGATTCCGTTTTGTGTTGTGACGAGGCTAACGATAATTGCGAAAGTTTGGTAGTGGATAAGAAACAATCTGTGCCAACCGATGTGTTATACGAAGTTACTAGTGCAGCCGAAGCAAGTGGTGAGTGATTGGTGACAGCACCCGCTACCACCCAACCAAGTTTTGTTTTCTGTAATAATGGTAGTTCGGTGCAAAGTCGAATTTGGCCTACCATGAGTAACTCGTAAAACACGCTCGCGCCTAAGAGAAGGTCTACAGGCCCCGGCCTATAAAAGCCCTCATCAGCTAAGGAGATATTCCTTGGCATTTTCCAGGAGCTAATATCTAACGTAGTTCGTGGCTGGAATCGTGTTATTGTTTGTACGATGATAGCATCAATTGTGGATGTATATGATGTATGAGACGATCGCAACTCAACCTTACATACATATTGCGCTTTAGTACCACATAGACCGATGCCACTAATTTCCAGGGAAAGCTTTTTACGATTCAGTCGAAGCGATTGGGCCATGCGTTCGGTGATGAAATGTAACTGCGAAGCTGAGTCAAGCAATACCCGCGCTTGTACTGTTATGCCTGATGGCTTGCGTAGCTGCACCATGGCTGTGGCTAATATGACGTGATCTGTGTTGTAACATGCCTGAAGGACTGTTGGTTTCGATGATGAGGGCAAATCGATTGCTGGTGACGAAGACGATGACGGAGGTTGGACTGGAGGCGCAGTTTGTGACGACGATGGTGTTGTTGACTGATCTCGATGGAGCAGCGTATGATGGCTGACATGACACACTTGACACCTACGCGATGATGGGCACTCCTTTGATGTATGATTTAAGCCCAAACAGTTTAAACAAAGTCCTTTTTTCTTTGCTAGGTCATACCGCGAACTAGGCGTAAGTTTCATAAAGGAAGTGCAGTTGAAAACATTGTGACTTGCAACTTCATCACACAGGTTGCATTTTTGTTGTTTATGCGTAGCCACGAACGATAATTGTTTTGTGGGTTTGTGAGTTTTTGCCGCTGAATTGGACGACATTGCGGTACCAGTAGGCGGTTTCTGTGTTTCTTTACTGACATCAACCATATCGATGAGTTGGCACCGACGCTCCAAAAATTTCACCAAATCCTCCCACGTGGGTAGGTTCAGAGTTTGGGACTGTGCTGCTCGATCCCATTTTGCTGCTATTTCCTCCTCCCATTTCATTTGGGTGTTGTGATCCAATTTTGATACAACCAGATATAGAATGAGACCGTCTGCAATTTGTGTTGTACTAGCCATTGTTTGCATTGCCCGCATGTTAGAGCTAATTTTGTCGATGAATTCACGTACATTGGCAACGTTGGGGTTTGTTAAACGTTGACTATCGAAGATGTGCTGCAGGTGGGCTTGGAAAATAATGCGCTTGTTGTCGTAACGGGCTTCTAGCAATTCCAAAGCCTTTTGGTAGTTAGCACTGGTCACTTCCAACGATTGTATCAGTCTAGCAGCACACCCAGTTAAGCTTGAACGTAAATACTACAACTTTTCAACATCACCCAGATCAGGATTTTTATCTACTAGCACCGTGAACATATTATGGAAATCCAACCACTCACGTTGACATCCACTAAAAGTTGACAACTTCAATTTTGGAAGGTGCATATGTGGGCGATGCGCATACGATGACTGTATACCAACTTGAGTACTGCTGAAAGCGGGATCTATTGATGTTGAGCGAAGATTCGACAATTTGCCTGCATATAGTGCCTTGATGTCGCAGTAGCTTTCATCTACTGTGGTGCGGTGATCTTCGAGCAATTGGGTCTCATCTAACATTTCCAACTGCGTTTGTAATTCATCGAATGAATTATAATACCTTTCGATAAGGGCAAGTTTTGCCTCCAAATGGGCGATAGTTAAATTATTGAGTTGATGGGACTCGACATTTAGAGCATATAAACGCGCCACGATGGAATCTCGCTGACTTTGTGCGAACGTCGCGACTAACTTCGACGCGGTGTTGAGGAGTTTGCACCTCAACATCTCCCGATTCGCTCATGGTTTTAAATTAATTTATATTTTAATTATAATTTAATGATGCACGAATTTAGCGAAAACGAGGTGTCTCTTGAGCCGGATATCCGGCTCGAAGGACCAGATTTTATGGTGAGGAAAAGAAGCTTTTTTCTCTCCCTTTTGGGATGTTCATTTCATTTTATTAACTTTTAATTCACTTCTTATAAGTTTCTTATTTTCTAAATTGGTTATGTAATATTACAATTTTGCACAACTATATTTGTTTTTAGTATTATGTTTAATAAGCGGACCGTAATTTCAACGAAATTGTATGTACCAGCGACGACGATGATGTTTGCGCGATGTTGATTGCTAAAAAACTGAACTTGATTTCTTTTCAATAATTTCATTGGAGTTCAAGTTATGCTGTGGTATACCAAAGTGAGCTTTTTCGAAGATACTGCGTGTTGTTATTGTCTTTACGGTCACGACAATAGCAACTGTTACATGTAAAGCGATGATGACCGGTGTGGGTGGCGAAGACGAAGAAATGGCATGATTTTATGACATATTTTGTTGCTGCAGCTACGATGAGTGATGGTGTATGTATGTATGCATGTTTTGCATGTACCTATGAAGGCAGAACGGAACAGTTTTGCGCTGTTGTTACGAAAACAATTTGCCTAATATTCAAGGGCAAACGACAATAACAAAAATGTCGATCGGATGATTCTTCCGTTGGTTTTGTTTTTAACCCATTGAGGTCTCTAGTGCCTGAACACCAAGAATAATAGAACCGATTTTTTGATTTTACTAGCACCATTTCTTTCAGTGTACTTCTTTTGTATGTTTGCTTGTACAAAAGCTACGCTTTGTTGTTGTTCATTTTCATTTTATGAACTGGCTTTGTACTATTTGTAGAAATACAAGGAATCAATCAATGATGTTTGTTTGTATTATTAAGTGGACAGTGCCCATTATTGCTTTTTTAATGTATGAAAACATTTATTTAAGGCAATTTGATTTTATTAAAATTTTAGTTGGTTTTATTCAGCGGTTCGAGTCCTTTCATTTGTTGGTTGCTATGGCGGGAGCAATTAGCAACCCATTTTGATGCACATCCTAACAATGCTGTTTTCTTTTAATCGACATTTAGGTTAAACCTTTTAGTTTGTGCAATTACCTGGATAATGTCACTTACCCATAATATTGAGACTTCCTTGAAGTACACCAGCAACTGTCGGAAGAGCTTCTGTCTGATATGAATTAGAGCTGAACATTGACCGAGAACATTAATGGCCGTTTCCTGGCAACCATATTGGCCGCAATTGCACTCAACCTTGAATGAAAAGGGTCCTCATTTGCTCCACATGCTGGTCAATCTACCATCACCAGTCCGCCTATACAGGCTTCTAACAAAAAGCTGAGCCAATCTAGGTTAGGTTCAACTGACCGGTCAATAATATATAAACTGAATGTGTCCATAGTTTTAGCAGAATTTGTTTGACGACCAAACCGAAAAACCGAAATAAGGTACCAGGACATCTGTTACAAAATAACTCCATCCTCATGGCAAAAACTTAAAGGTTTTTAGTACCTGACTTAATTGCTGCCTCAAGATCTGGCAGCACTAATAAAGCATATATCTGAAAGCATTTCCATAGCGCGTGCGTATGTGAGTCTAATGACCCGATTGTCTTTTACGGCTGCGTGTGCTCATCCTTCTCCAGCTTTTGGGAATGTACTCACAGTGAAAGTCTTTCAGTAGACCTTAGATTCTATTAGACTATTAGGTCACCAAACGTATGCAAATTCAACGGTGGGAAGGCTTACAGCTGCTGTTCTGGTGCGGGTAGCTCTTCACTTACGTTAGAACGATGGATGGATGCCTTTTGTGCTTTCAATTCTCCGTCGTCCGGCTAAGTGCGGAAGGGTACATTGTTTTATGACTAGATGTCTCCTCCCCTAAGTTCTGGCTGCGAACAGCCGGTCAGGCTGAGTAAGGGGGAAATACCTGTGTCTTGAGCGCACTAACCACCGGATGACAGGACGGATGCCTGTAAGCTTTTTATCCGCCGCCATTTTAATATGCGGAGGTGCTCGTTATTATTACTGCACCCCTCTTTATTCTCAGCCGTGCCCTGGCCGTGGATCAATATTCCCTCCCAGCTCACGGAACGGTCTGTGAAGTCCGGACTTGTACAACCTTCCATATAGTGCGCGAAAGAGCCAGCGCTAAACCGAGTCCCAGCAGTTACATTTATCGGTGACCAACCAGCCGAACATCGGATCTTTCGTCGACGACGACCCCTTGGAAAACAATTACTGCCAACTTCCCAGCGGGTTAGGGGGTCAGAATATACCCGCGGTAGGTATGCCTGTCGTAAGAGGCGACTAAAATACCAGATTCAAGGGGCTGTGTAGCGCAACCCTTTCAGGTTGCCAGGGCAATATATAGCTTGTCCAAACCCAATTGTCAACCTCACCTATCCGCGGCGAATCCTGTTTCACTAACAGACGAGTTCCATGAGGAACTTGGGGGTGGGGAGGGAGGGATGGCGTGAAGGTTTAATGTGGCCTTATAAATCGTGCCCGCTAGCACCTTAATGGTGCTGTGTTACCGGATCTGTATCCGGCAAAGGACCATCACATCGATAACACTCCCCAAAGCTTTCGGGGAGAAACCTTTTCGATACAACAACAACAATTACTGCTAACAGGTATATACCATTCTGTGCAACACATCCACTTACACGGAGGCTTCCCTTCCTTCAGTTCCGTTATTGGTACGAGCTCCATTGCCCACCGCCGATGGCAGTCGTTGCTAATCAACTGGTGCCGCCCGCACTCATACTGCCATCCAACTGTTACCGTGCCAATACTCCCTATTCCTACCGTGACCTTCGGCCGCTCGATATGCTGCACCCGCTCGACTGTTATCCAACTCTTGTTATTCCAATATTTTCAGCTGTTTACTAAGAGCCTTAGCCGTCCTCAGTTGTTTGGCTGCTCTCTCGATAGCAATGGCAGTGCTCCCCAACACCGTCCGCCCTGCACAACTTTGTCCGTCGTATACTAGCAAGCCAGCCCACCTCGCTTTCCAGCTAACGAGTAAAGTTAAGTGCAGGTGTATTCAATCACGGCATATACCATCAAGAGGATTTTTATTTTTTAACTATTAGCATAAAAATTTTCTCATGCTAACAAATTTCTCGAGTTTAACTCAGGCTCTGTTCCTAAATTGTACGGATTTTTATTAAGTAATTTATATTTCTCATTCCAGGAAGTGAAAAACTCTGATTACTGTGAATACATACGTCCACCGATTGATAAGTACAAAACGATTGCATTTGGTTGTTTCGATGAAATACGGGACGTAGGCTATGTTTTTGGCAAAAACCATTTTGATACCATGGCCAAGGCTGGGCGTTTGGGACGTTTCAATCAATGGTTCACTAAAGAACCCCTTAAGAAAGAGAACCATGCCACACTAAGCGATTATACATTTATCGATTTAGCTCACATTGTCTGTAAATTACCCGAAACTTATGTAAGCAGCGAACAATGGCATCAAGGATATCTATTTAGTGAAGACGAAGACTATGATGGGTATATTTCAGAACCATCGACCTATAAGAGAGTAAGTTAAGAAATTTGAATTAACAATTTTAAAACGTAATTAAAACAATTTTTCTTTTGGATTTTAGATCAAACTCAAACGTACTGGCACATCATTATCGTTATCCGAAAACGAGATGGACTCAGACATTGAAGTTGATCTCTCACTGGCTATACGTAAACATCATGCCTCACGTTCACGTAGCTCACCCCTTACTCCTGCTTCCGAATCGCATACTGGCGATCATGTTGATAGCGCTGGAATTGTTGCTATTGGTGGTGTAAAGCGTGGTAGCATTAGCAGCGTACGGTTTGTTGGCAGTGTTATTGTCCAAGATCCAACCAGTGGCGAACCACAAGTTATTGGTATACGTAGTAACACTAGTAGTTCTGATTTTAAAACACCCTACGATGCACTTAATATAGATGCTGTAGGCCAAGAGCTACCTCTTGATCCTGTGGAGGTTAAACAAGAGCCGAAAGAGGTAGTAAAAGAGGAACAAATAGCAAATTCAAGCACAAAGACAGAAACAACGCAAATAGAAAGTACTGCAGTTCAATCGAATGTGAAGAATCTTTGAAGGGTGCCAATAAGTGTATTACACACTGGACGGTGGTGTTGACTGCGTAAATCTACTTTTAAGTACATATTAAAAAAGGATTTAGTTAAGTTATTTATTAGAAATAATAAGACTCTTTTCCCTATTCTGCAATTTCACAAAAAAGCGAAATATATCGACGACTGAGTAGATATCGCTCTATTTCGCCTTACTGTTAGAAAATACTCTTATCATTATTTTGTTGACTTGCTTACCTACGAATTGGATTGAAACGCGCCTTATTTCAGTATCGGCCTGAAGAAAGCCACATTGCACAAATAAAGTTATATCACAGCTGGAATTGTTTTTTATTAACATTAAGCTAGCATGTTTTTGACAACTTATCCTTAAATTAGACGTTCAGCCCATATATTCTTCGATATGGTGCTCTTCAGGCGGTGAATGATGTTCAAGACTACAAACAAAAATTTATTTAATCGAATCGAAGCAGAACATTACTAACGTATTTCATAAATTTTTTTTTTCCTTTAATTTTTTGCTTTAGTTTTAGAATATATATATCTTTAATGAATGGTATAACAAAAAATATATAAAAGAGTTTAAAATTCGTTATGAAAAATTTCGAAGTATTTTCAGAAACTGTTTGAGCACTACAAAACCAATCGATTATAATGTAACAAGTTTGAAATCGTGTCAAAATTGGCGTTAATTTTTCTAATATTTTTTCCGAAAGGTGTTCCAGTTTTTTCTTCATATATTAGCGCAAAAACCTAAAAAAAACTGTCAAAAATCGAGTTTTAAGATACTTCAAACTTTTACTTTGCAAGACCAACACTACTTACTCTACACAACTATGTACTATTATACTGGGTCGATTTATTAACCGATATCGCGCCATCGATGTTTCGATAGGATTTGGGCTCAGGAAGAGAAGTTCCAGTACGCATACCCAAAATAATAATTTTCGAGCCGGTGAAATTGATTTTTTTTTTACTTTTTTTCGACCTTGATTTTTAAGTTGTTTTTGATGACCTACTAAAAAATTTTAATTTGATTGTAAAATTTTCATGTATACCCTGTCCGACCCAAAAATATCCGCTAAAAACGTTGTCGATAACAGTTTTTTGAAAAAAAAAAATATATATATATATAATATAATATATATAATAGGGTATACATATGAAAATTTTTTTAGTAGGTCATGAAAAAAACTAAAAATCAAGTCGAAAATAATTTTTTTTGGGTATGCGTAGTGGAGATTTTTTTGCTGAGCCCAAATCCTATCGAAAAATCGATGGCGCGATATCGGTTAACTTTCGTCCATACAAATCGACCCACACTAGTGTAGTATACTTTAAAATTGCTGAATACTCTTGGACAAATTTTTAAACACTTCAAAGTTTTTGTGTTACAATTCTTAATTTTGTTTTTTTTTTTTAATTAAGGAAAAATCTAATAAAATTTGTACTGCAAATTTTTTTACACAGAAATGTATGTCAAGAACTCGTACTAAACACTATCAAATATTAGTGTGTTTGTAATTTGGCTTAGATAACAAAGCAATTCGTGGAAGTTTGGACCTCACTTCCAAAGCCATACTTTTTATACTTCATATCTAGTACTACTTTTCAATTCACTCAATATGTAATAGTTTAAGTTGGTTAACTTCTGTTTCGAGTTTTAATGCCTTAAATAAAAAATAAAGTAAGTTTTGAGTTTAATTATAATAGCTTAACTTATAAACAATCTTTTTGGTTTGTTTTTTAAGAAGCTCAATATTATTTTCAAAATTTAAATAAATATTGACATAATTGATATGAAAAGAAATTCACATTAATCTGCATTGTAATTTTTTTTATATGCTATCACAGTCTATGAATGCAAAATTAATGTTTGGCATAAAGAGATAATGCAACACTACTTTCGTGTGCGGCATAATTGTTTCAAAAGGGGCACATACATTTTTAAAATTCCAATTGAACAAATTTGAGTTAAAATACTCTATCAAAACATTTGCCGAACAAATTCACTAATTATACATTTGTTAAGTTTTCTAAAATTCAATAAACGTTTCCGTAAATCTCATGAGCGGTTCCGAGAATTCAGTGGACGTTTGACATAATCCAATAGACGTTTTCCATTTGATGATTCCGCAAATCCAATTGATGTTTCGTAGCGTCGAATGAATGTTTTCAAAAATCCTTGTTATATTTTTTACAAAACTCCCAATGGATTTTAAAAATAGTCAAATAAATGTGAGGATAAGCTAATTTCAGAAAGCGTACATTGGATTTTAAATTTGTCTCTTGATTTTTAGAGTACTGCTATCGTTTTTTTTTTTTTAATAATCATGTTTTTTGAAAAACATCATTTGGAATTTATAAAACTGGTAAAAATGTGCAGTTGTGAACACGCGAGTAGCAGAATATTTATAAACTAAAAACATCAGTTAGTTTCTTCGTCTATTTATTTTTGTTACTTTTAATATACAAGCAATTCGATTTCAAACACATTTTCGAAGAAACTCGAGAATCCGTAAAGTTTTTAAAATTTTTCATGTAAATTTTCATATTTTTAGTTAGGATTTAGAATCTTTTTGAGTATGCAGTTTTTGTAGTCCAATTGATTCTAGTCTGACAGCAGAGTTTGAATATAAATTTGAATCGTTTTTCGAAGCGTCTTTTAGATTTCTTACATACGAACTTTGTATACATTTACTTCTTATATGGATGAAAATCTAAACACTTCTTTCAAAAAAAGCTGTCAAAAATCAGTGCAAATTTTGGTAGAGTCTACACATGTATTTTACTAGACTTGATCTTATTGAACTAAAAAAAGTCTTAATAGTTTAAATACTTCTCGGATTTTCAAACATTTCACAAAAATTTTGTTGAAATTGATTTTCATATTCTTCGTTATAAAATTCCTTAAATGAACTTTTACTAGACTTTAATTGAATGAACTAAAAAAGTCTATAAAATGTTTACTAGCCCCAAATTGATTGAACGAAAAAAAGTGTAATCATTTAAACACTTCTCGAATTTTCGAAAACTTTTATAAAATTGATTTTTACATATTTCGTTATAAAATACATTCAGTTTTTTTAAAATGAACAAAAAAAAATAAAAGAAGAATGTAATAGAATTAGTAAAAAATTTGTGCTGCGATTTTCGTGCTAATAACTGTACCAACTAACGTAACGTAGTTTTTTGACCCTGCCAAATGAACTTGAGCAACCGCAAATTAGATTTTTTGTATATTTCCAATTGAAAATGGTAAAGAATGTTTGTATGTTTAATGTGTTCAATTTTACTTAAGATTTTTAAGAGTTAATGAGCTGAAACTGAAAAGTTTTTCCCAATAAAACCAAAAATAATAACTGTTAAGCTCATTAATTCTTAAAAATGGTAAAGAACAACAAAAACAAATATTTTGCTAAAAAAATAATATTTTTGTATGAACCGCTAAACAGGAACCTTATCCTCTTAGGTTCTTATAACATTTAAAATGGAATACAAATTTACTCTATGTAAAACATGCTTTATAACCATTTCCTTAAATTTTTTTACAAAAGATCATTTACATATATTCATTTCCTACAGTCCTTTATTTGTTTCTTAATAAAAGAGGCTTAAGTCGTAAAATTAGAATAGACTTTAATTGTAAGTTTAATACGTCTTTTTGCGTAGCATTCAGTTTTTACATGGAGTCCAATTGCTGTCGGTCTAGCTTTGAGCACAATAAATGAGGAGATTCAAACCAAAACACAATAAGTGCACCCTTAATTTTTTTTTAAAGATATGGATAGAACTAAACTTCACGTTCTAAAAGCTGCGCAATAATCTTAAGGGAAGTAATATTTAATACTTTTGCCATTAATGCAAAAAAAAGTTTTTTAGCTAAGTGATGTGGATCGCCTATTGGTCTATCTAATTTTATTTGAACATGAAAGCCAAATTGCACAAATTCAAATCTTATTCCGATAGCAGTTGAATTCCATGTTGACACCACTGATTATTATTGATATAAACAATTCATTAATATTACATACTTTTAAGAAATCAAAATACCTTTCATGCCTCATATCTAGTATAGTGAAAATAAGCCATTTTAGAACTAACAAATTTTTTGAGTTTGAGAATTTTTAGCCCGACAAATAGTTATGTAATATGTCGTTATCTATTTAGCACTGAAATTATGACAAAGTACTTTTGTTATAATTTGATTCTTGATAACTAAGCTCAACCGGTAAATGATATTCGAAAACAAAACATGCACAATTTAAATGTAAAGAAACAAAAATATCATTTTTATGCAAAGTATTTCGAAATTTTCAGAAATATTAAGAATATATCAAAATGAAAAAAAAAAAAAATGATTTTGTTTTTTATTTCAGTTTGAAATTCAGCGAGGAATCACGCAAGTATAAAAGAAGATTTAATGATGAGCTGGACGAGCTTTATGCAAACACCAACATATTCCAGCGAATTAAAACGTAGTGGCTACGCTGGCTAGGCCAAGGAAGTATTGCTATTCGAAGCCACCTATGGAAGCAGAGGAAGAGGGCTGCCCTCACTCCGTTGGAAGGACCAAGTGAAAATCCTATTAAATTTCCTTGATGTTACCAATTGACGCCGGTTAGCAATGCGGAGAAGCGACTTGTTGCACGGAAATAGCCGTTTATACGGTTAAACGCCAATTGAGTAAGTACGTTGATTTATTTATTTTTATGTACTTAATTTATGGATCGCTCTGTGTTGCAAATTATCCTGTACCTGTGAGTTACAGCGATTGAAAAGTCACAGTAAAACAGAGTATAAAAAATTGCTGGGTCTGACTGGACTGGGCTGGGCTGCTGTTACAAGCACGTGAGTTTCGTTCGCAATCACCCGCTACAGGCCGGTCAATAAAGACCACATAGATTGAATGTGCTAATATTGTTATCAGAATTTGTTTAACAACCAAACAAAAACCTCAATTAGGTACCAGGACTTATGTTATAAAATAACTCTGTATTGGTGCATCGAGACCTGACAACTCCCCAATAGCTAGACCCTTGACTTCGAGAGCTAATGACACGAACATTGAACGTACCGCACCGGCTACAGCTGTTGTTACAGATAGGGCCTGATTTCTAGGAATGTGCTGTCAGAAATCAGTTTCCTAATGGGAATCTATCATGAGCCGTAAGTCTTTCCTCTTTAAAGAGATGTACAACTTTATGAGTCTAATATAGTAGGCTTTGCAGATGATTTTAGACATTTTTTGCCCCGCTCTACAATCCACGCTTTTCTTGCTTGATTGATCTTATCGCACACCTAGATCAAAACAGCGACCAACTCGAAAAATCGCAATGTTCGGAAAACGCAGAAAACTGACTGTCTCTCCCATATGCGCCAATGCAATTTAAAATTTTTACAAAGTTTTTTTCGCGTTAATTAGTGGGAGGTGTATTAATAAATCGAGTATACAGTTCGAAAGGTATTGAACTGGGAAGTGCGGAGATACTCGTAGCTACGAAATTTTAGATTTTTTAGTTAGATCCCTATTGATATAGGTTTGCAACTCATGTCTCCTTCAAGCGGAACGGGACGTCTGCCGTAGATTCATCGAGTGCTGCACCATCCTTTGCTAACTCAGCGGCCGTTTCGTGACCTGTATAACCGAAAACCCAGTATAGATGTAAACTCCGGCCTGAGCGAAGTCTCTTCAATACTTGTTTGCATGACACTTCTTGTTAAAAAGCTGTACGAGATTATTTGCCTTAACGGCTGCCCAACTTTCAATATAGATATTACGAAAATTACAGCTTAAGTGTCTGTAGTTTCCACTTATTTTTGGATAGACACAATGCCGCGGAGGCCCGACCCCTTCCGTTAATTTGAAAGCATTGGTATGCACGTGTATCGTATGCTCTGCCCATTCCGCGACCTTCCGCCTCCCCTCCACCTCTATTGTGACTTCAAAATCTCTTTCGAAGGTCAGGTCCTCTCACAGACTCCATTGCAATGTAATCTTTGTGCAACTTGTCATACAGACGGTACAATTTGTTAAGGCTGGATGTACTTAGGTAGGTGGTTGGGGTGGCTGCCCGAGGGCACACTTAGGCCAGTAGTACTAGGCCCGTTGTGATACCACGAAAAAAAAACACCGTTACCTCCTCTTCGAACCATTTTGAGGACCTGATGAAAGCTACCAGGTCCTTGACGTCATGCTCCACAACCTGACTCATAGTATCAAGAAATGGAGCTCCCAGAAAGCGCTGCCGTGCTCCGCTTAGCGCTGGGCAGTTGCAAATGAGGTGAACCACCGTTTCCTCCTCCTCATCTTCTTTACAACTCCTACAGCAATGACGATAAGGCGCTCCTAGCCTTTCTGCATGCCTACCTATGAGGCAATGACCCGTTAGTGCCCCTACAAGTGTGGAAATTGTATCCCTTCTTAGGTTGTAAACGTGACGGGACCTTTTAGGATCCCATTTAGGTCAGGTTTCTTTCGACGTTCGACATCCCGGTGTTTGTAGCCATCTTTCGTCGGCTTGACGGTAGATGTGCTCTTTTAGCATTAGCTTGCATGTGGACAGGGGCATACCTAAGCGTTCTTGTCCAGGAAGAACCTGCTTGGTTGTACCCTGCCTAGCGAGTTCATCTGCAATGCAGTTTCCCTCGATATCCCTATGTCCAGGGACCCATGTGAGGTGTACACGGTTATGTTGAGCCATCTCTTGAAGAGATCGGCGACAGTTTAGTGCTAGTTCAGAATTGAACGAGTGGGAGCCCAGAGATTTTATGGCAGCTTGGCTGTCGCTGAAGATAAAAATTTCTTTGCCGACAATGTATGTCCCTATCCTAGCTGCGGCTTCCATTATGGCTGCAACTTCTGCCTGGAATACACTGCAGTGGTCGGGTAGTCTGAATGAGAGCTGGAGGTCAAGGTCCCTTGAGTATACTCCACCTCCAACTCTCCCGTTTAGCTTGGAGCCGTTCGTGTATATGGAAATGCTGTTGCCCATAGCAAGGCACTTGTCCGACTCCGTCTAGTCATCCCTGCTGGGTATGTTTATCTTAAAGTTGGTTTCCGCAACTGTTGTGGTCGCACAGCGATCCGTGCTAGGAGGGAGAAAACTGTATTTGTTTAGTATACTTGAGTGTCCTGTGGTCCTGTTGTTCCAGCACGACAACTCCCTTAGACACAGGGCTGACGTTGCCGCTGCTCGATGACCAGTCAGATCCAGTGGAAAGATGCTGGATGTACTTAAATCGAGTTGAAACTGTCCATGATTGATTGCTCCTTTCGGGGCATTGTTGGAAGCTCCGTCAATGGCGAGGAAATCACCTAGGGCCCTATGCAATGTAATATATACTGAGCTTTTAATGTGAGCATCTTGTGCTGAAGAGAAAACAGGGTTTTTCATATATGGAAATTGAGAACAGCCTAACTTATGCCTATATACACATATGTTCATGTTGTGACCTTGATATATTGCAGAATGGGAATGATTTATATTTTTGATGAGAAGATTGGGATAGAGTTTTTTTAAAAGAAGTCACAAAACAAAAATACGGGTTCAATTGGGGTTGGCAAGGAAGTTGCTTTTAGAAGAGCTCGTTTCGCTGAACATTCAGAAAAAGAATAAGCCTATTTTTATGGATGCCGTTTATGAATGACTGTGACGGCATATGCGTTTCGTTCGCAATCATCAGTGCTGCACAAAAATTTTTATATGGAAGTGCGAATCACAATACATGTACAAAATTGTATGTACATTGAAACTTTTTTGTATTTAAAAAAATATATTAAAAAAATTTTAATTGTTTGAGGTCGGAAAAAGTTGAATATTTGGTTTCAAGTTATAAAATATTTGCTTAAAATATTACGTAAATAGTTATATCACCAACATACAAGAGCTAATAAATTTAATTCTGAAAGTAGCGCAAAATTACATTGACCTCTAGCCTTAAGTTTTGTGGAAACATATTCTATATACATATATTGTCGGAATTGGGGTTTCAATAATCATACTAAAAGTGAATGTAGAGATTTCCACGAATGTTGAATTGGAAATTGAATTTGAAAACTTTTGAAATGAATTAATTAAAGGGCTCCGCGTGGTTTGTTTTAAAAATGTGTTCAAATTTACATACATATTGTTACGAATATTAGCAACACTAAGAGGTACTGCCATCTCCAAGCCGATTCTAAACAGTTATATCATGCACATCCATAGATCAATCATTATGTATCTACATAAACGAATCAATAATTGCATCTACACATATGTACGTATACGAGCAGCGGAGAAGCAATGCACAAACACATGCATATATCTTATCTGAATTGCTCACAAGAGAGGGCAATAATTTGTGCAAGTATTACTCAAATGAGAAGTTATAAACGTAGTTGTGGCTGGCGATTTTGTAGCTGATAACTAACTAGTAAGTTCTGGAATGGAAAAGGCTAGAAGTATGCAATGAGAAATCAAAAAGTATAAAAGGCGCGGCAGTAGAGGCGAGAAATCAGTTTCATTTGAGCTGTCAATCAGTTTGGTTATCAAGCCAGCTAGTTGCAAAGTATAAGTGCTATTGTGAAGTACTTTAATAAAGGCCATTTTTCCATTGGAGTTATTTATTCAACAGTTTAGTGATTTGAACTTAGCAGAAGGGCAAAAAAGAGGATTTGCAAGTAAATTCGTTACAATATATTAACAAAAGAGATTACTGAGGTGCTGAAATACCATTTGAATTTAATAAAATGTTTAACAAGTAAATGATAGGCTTGGTTACTTTACGGATCCCCCAGTCAAAAAATGTCTGATGACAAAGAAAAATAATATACCGAATTGAAACAAAAAGTCGCAGAAACTACCCCGTAAGGAGAATCTCTGTTCAAAATAAGTGCATTTCTACTGCATTCTGAACCACAAATATTTCGCCATCTATCTCTTTTACATGTTCTCAACTGGCGAATTTAACATGGCGATGTCCTAGGCGGTGGAAATTGTCCCCGCTGCTTTAACTTTTCAAATTACAAATTTCTTTTTGGTACTTTTTCGATAGTTTCGTACTGGTGGAATAGTTAGTGTTGAGAAAGAGGCATACTCATATGTAGCCGCAGCTCGTTAAAGCTGGTAGCAGTTTTTTTGCAGATTTTATAACTGAAAATCGAACTAATACTTATTTGGCACTCTAAGTCTAGTTCTGAACCAGAATTTTGTATCACTAGTTAACGACTGCCCTTGAGGGTAATTAACTAATATCATATGAAGTTAGATTAGGCTCCTCTTGTTTTGGTACAGTTTTGCTTACATTCTTTGGTAATATGCCCCATATATTTCAACTCCGTGGTCAATTATCTGTTTTAATTTTATTTATGAATCCATTTTGATTACAAAATTTTTTCAGTGCTATAATGTTTTTGAATAATTTTTAGTTGTCAAATTGTTAGTGTAAATTTTTATACTCAGCTAACCAGAGCTCACAGAGTATATTAATTTTGTTCGCATAACGGTAATCCGTAACGGCATAAACTAATCGAGATAGATATAGACTTCTGTATATCAAAATGATCTTGGCGAAAAAAGAAATTCATTTAGCGATGTCCATCCGTCCGTCCGTCTGTCCGTTAACACGGTAACTTGAGGGATCTTGATGAAATTTTGTATGTGGGTTCCTGGGCACTCATCTGAGATCGTTATTTAAAATGAACGAAATCGGACTACAACCACGCCCACTTTTTCGGAATTTGGCAGGAACGTTACTCCTATTACTATATGTGTGCTAAATAAAAATTAGCAAAATCGGATGACGAACACGCCCACTTAAAAAAAAAATTTTTTTTAAGGACAAATTTTAACAAAAAATTGAATATCTTTACAGTAGAGTTTACGCCGATCACTTTATCGGCGGCGGCGTATGCTCTATTATATACCGGCGGCGGCGGAGTGGGCGGGGCGCCGCCGTACGCCGGTATTCTTACTTTAAAAAGCTTGATTTTTCTATTTAAAAAAAATAACATTTAGGAAAGGTTTTGTTTGTATGTATTTAAGGAAATCGACGTTTTGGCCAATTCGGAAAGATCCGGGGGTTTTGCCTCAGAATCTCGCAGATCGTTAAAAAATTTTCAAGAGTAGCTCCTTGCGGAGGGATTGTCCCTCGTTCACTTACTCCAGAGAGGCTTCGAACCTAGCCCCGGTTGTTATTGTTGTAGCAGTGCTTCGCCCCACCAAACAGCCGCGACCGATCACAAATTGTCATCAACCTAACCCCGGTCTTTGGGATTAGTACTGCTGCATCTGCTGAAAAGAAATAGAGATACATAAAATGGTCACACTTTTGTCTGTATATCTCGTGCAAAGCGTAGTTTCACCTGGGGTTAACTCCTAATAATCGTGGTGAACACAGTTTCTTTAAATCATTAATGGTCTATTATTACTCATGACTCTCGTGGCACAGGGTGCCTCCAGTTTTTTCGGGTGTTTTTAAGAGCTACCATTCCCGATGTGCGAATAGTAGCAATCCCGACCACCAGTCGCTACCACGCCTCCTGACCCTCACAACATATGCCAGCACAGAAACTATAGGACTGCGATTTCGAACTCATACCTTCATCGACGTCACTTTCCTAGAAGCTCTAGGTGTAGCTCCGAAGACTTTCTAACGGATGTTTTTGTCGCGCTATACCAGAGAAACAGCTTGAAACGTTAGGGAGTGACTATTCGGCCAAGGATGCCGCCCTCGAAAGCATCTAAGTGGATATCATTGCGTAACTCATGGGTGAAAATCGTATAATTCTCGGTGCATCTACATAATTAAAATTTTACAAGGACCCTGGATAAAATTTTTAAAATGTAGACCAAAGTTTGCAGACGTTTGTGTTCACAACATTGATTTCAATAGTCTTCGTTAAATCAAAACGATATTTTAGAATGAAAGTCGACCGATTTTAAGTTGAAAGATAGTAACTGCTGTTTTCCGGCCTTATGATATAAGAGCTCATTATTGATGACCGCGTAGGTTCAGTTTTCAAACTATTTCGACAGTCAACTACATTAGGGTAGTAGCACACACGGTCATTAGTTCGACTGTCTTGGGAAAGCTTTTGCTTCACCACTTTGAGTGTTCTTACGAAGGACAAAGCCTCACCTGGTAAATATATGTGCTTACGTATTCACATTTGTAAAAGGAGCCGTAAAGTGTAGGTAATATTTAAACTTGGTTGATAGGCTATAATCAATGTGATTCACTCCAAGGGACTAGTTTTAGATAGTGTCGCCAACTTTAGGAAATGTTAAACCGGGACACTAGGGTGTTGAAGGATGAAGTTTGAAAATCAAAATTAACATTTCAGACACTATTATATAGTTTCGCAAATAAACAACAGATGTTTGAATGTAAGCCCAAGTGATTTTTCAAACTATTCTCATACGTACCCATATCCTTAACTTAAGTATGAGGTAAGAATCATTTCAAAGGAGTGTTTATGCCCCTAGAACCTACTAAAGGATTTTGGGTAATTCTTTACTTTAGCTCACAACTGCTAAAACTCGTCCAAAAATAGCGGGAGAGGTATCAAAAGACGCGATTTGAACCCAGGACCACGAATCCGAAAGCGGAAAAATTTTATTTCTGTCAAAAGATATTTCCAAAAAACCGAAAATCGCGGAACGCTCCGAAACCGGGGGCGGCCTTCGGCTGCTCTTATAAAAAATTACCCTGGGTGGATCCAACACCGGTTTGGAGACCAAAACTATATCCGCTCAAAACACTTTTACCCACAGTTTTTTTTTGTGGGTACACAAAATTCATCAAAATTATAACAACCACAAGAAAATTTTCAATTTTGTTTCCAAATATCTCGGGAAAGAAATAAAATTATCTATTTCCGCTTTCGGATTCATGATCCTGGGTGCGTCTTTTGACACCTCTCCCGATATTTTTGGACGAGTTTTAGCAGTAATGAGCTAAAGTAAAGAATTACCGGATTTTGCTTCACTGATTTCGCTTATTCTTTCAGCCAATCGCAATATAAAATTTAAAAAAAAATCGGCACCTTTTTTGGGTAATTTGCTTTTTTTTAACAACTTGAGGACAATTTGAAAACATGTTCGCCTTGGGTCATTTTATTTAAATTCAATAATTCATTATTAATTTTTTTTTAAAATATACAAAGTGATCATATCAATTTATTATATAACTTTTCTTTTAGTGTTTTATTTTAATAACATAGTGGATTGGGTGATGCAAAGTCCGTGTTAAGCTGACATCGAAAGCGCCCGTGTTTTTAAATAACTTTTGAACAGCTAGAAAGAGTTGAAAGTGATGCGCATCCGTTGATACCACTTTCGACCATATCCGACCAATTTTCGACATGAACAATAAATGGCCTAACAGTCTTAAACGAGTAGAAAATATAGTAACGTGCCGCACGCCGCCGCTGCGCCGATATTTTTGATGTTCGACGGCGGCGTGCGAAAAACGAAAAAAATCGGCGTCGGCGGCGGCGTTTATCGGCGGCGTATATCTCTACTTTACAGTATACTAGCAGACCCGGTAGACGTTGCTCTGCCCTAAATTTGGCCTATCTGCATACATTTTAATAAGCTTTTTCCGTCTAACTCTGCCCTATACCTCTACACTTTTTCCTAATCTTTTTATTCACTCCTCCCTCCGTCTTTTTCGCTTCATCTCCACCTTCGACATAGTTTTCAGTCTCCTTCTCTCTTTTCTCTTCTCTCAAGTTTTTCTCCTTCTTCTTCATCTCTTATTGCCAGTCCCAGAGGGTGGTATGTATTTTGTTCCAATCCCATTCCGAGTCTCAGTCCCAGTCCCACTCCGAGCCTCAGTCCCAGTCCCACTCCGAGCCTCAGTCTCAGTCCCAGTCCTAGTCCTAATCCCCGTCCCAGTCCGTCTCTGCTATACTTCCCGGAAAAAATCATCGTAAATACTAATATAGGTAAATTTATATACGAAATTTCAGGCAAATCGAATAGGACGTATGTAAATAGGTATGTGGGTATTATTAACTCTTGTCTTTATTTCGGCTTCGCATGCATATTTATCAGTTCTGCCAGGTTGATGCGACTAAATCGAATATCACAATGAAAATTACTTTAAAGCTCTCAGCACCAGCTTTGATATCCATAATACACACACATTCTAGGGGTATCCGGGTCCATGTTTTGGCCTATATCTCGAGACCCTAGTCTCTCAGCAGTGTAAAACTTACTCTGTATTATACCACACATCAGCAGCTTCAATTTGATACCCATAATATAAAAACACATTCTAGGTGTATTCGGGTCCATGTTTTGGCCTATATCTCGAGACCGTAGTCACCCAGCGGTGTAACCCTTACTCTGTACTAAAGCATACATCAACAGCTTCAATTTGATACCCATAATGTAAAAACACATTCTAGGTGTATCCGGGTCCACGTTTTGGGCTATATCTCGAGACCCTAGCCTCCCAGTTGTATGAAAATTATCGTGTACTATAGCACTCATCAACAGCTTTCATTTGATATCCATATTGTATAAACACATTCTAAGGGTAACCGGGTCCACGTTTTGGCCTATATCTCGAGACCCTAGCCTTCCAGTTGTATGAAAATTATCCTGTACTATAGCACTCATCAACAGTGTTCATTAGATATCCATATTGTATAAACACATTCTAGGAGTACCCGGGTCCACGTTTTGGGCTATATCTCGAGACCCTAGCCTCCCAGTTGTATGAAAATTATCCTGTACTATAGCACTCATCAACAGCTTTCATTTGATATCCATATTGTATAAACACATTCTAGGGGTACCCGGGTCCACGTTTTGGGCTATATCTCGAGACCTTAGCCTCCCAGTTGTATGAAAATTATCCTGTACTATAGCACTCATCAACAGATTTCATTTGATATCCATATTGTATAAACACATTCTAGGGGTACCCGGGTCCACGTTTTGGGCTATATCTCGAGACCCTAGCCTCCCAGTTGTATGAAAATTATCCTGTACTATAGCACTCATCAACAGCTTTCATTTGATATCCATATTGTATAAACGCATTCTAAGGGTAACCGGGTCCACGTATTGGCCTATATCTCGAGACCCTAGTCACCCAGGGGTATGAAAATTATCCTGTACTATAGCATATAGCACACATCAACAGCTTTCATTTGATATCCATATTGTATAAACACATTCTAGGGGTACCAGGGTCCACGTTTTGATCTAAGACCCTAGTGAAATGTACTAAAATAAAAGATGTTTCGCTTTCAATGTTCCAACATTAAATCTTGTTTTATTAAATAAATTCTTGTCTTTTATAGTAATTTGCTTAACCTATACATTCATAAATATCTTAATACTAATAACTAAAAATAAGTACATAGGAAATGGGTTATGCATACATGTACGTTTGTATACAGTTTTTGTATACATGTAGTTTTGTATGCATAACTCCATACATGTAGTTTTGTACATTTAGCAGCGTCAGCAGATCAATTTGAGTGTTTTAATATTTTCCCACCATGGGTTGTATGTTTGTATGTATAGTTTAGGAGCTGTGAATGGATATGGGTCTCATATTCGGCATTCCATTGATGTTGGCTAGCCGTCTGGGTTAGTTCAATAATTTATGTTGGAAAATATTGTAATATGATTATTACTAAAATATATTTGGAGTTTGTTATGCGTAATGCCGTGAATAAGTTACAGTGAGTGTGGCGTATAATGATACAATACAGTGGGTGTGACGTATAATGCTACACCATCCACCTTAGAAAAAGAGTGTTATACATTTGTTGTGTGAACAAATTGTATAAGACTCTTTGTCGTATTGTTAATATTTTGATATTTTGCTTTTTGTTTTTGATTTGCTGACCTTGATATATGTATTACTTCTATATTTATTGTTTACATTATTATTGTCTTAAAAGAAAATGTTTTTTTTTTGTTTAATGATTATTATTCTTATTTTATTTATTGTATACATTTTTATAGTCGGATTTTAAATGTGTGCACCCAATTAAAATCCGCTTGTCGGTATATATTCCCTAATGTTTATATATTTATAATAATTTATGTAAATGTGGAATTGAGAAAGAAAAAAAAAAATCGTTTTTTCGATTACTGTGTAATGAATAACGTGGAATGCTTATTTCATATGCGTTTAAGCCTATTCTTATGGATTATTAATTCCTTATCCTTACTCTTCCTGTTACTAGACTCCTCTCTATGTGGTATTAAAGTAAAATTGTTATTTTCGTCAATTTTCTTTACTTTATACCGTCCTTTATATCTATGGTCTAGCTTATGACTATCTTCTTCTCTTACTAATACTAAATCTCCTAATTTTATTTCCTTACTGATGCTACTTTTGTCATAATTGTCTTTTTGTTTTTCTTTGGCTTCTTTTACTAACTTTCTAGCTCTTTGTTGTGCTATTTGAAGTCTATATTTAATTTCCTTATCATATGCTTCGTGATTATATACTGGGCTTATTTTATTATCGTTTAAGAATTCATACATGGGGGGATTTTTCGCAAATATAAGCTCATAGGGGCAATACTCGTGTACCGTCGATGGAGTCGTGTTGTAGCAGTACGCGAAATACTTGAGATATTCGTCCCAATCATCTTTATCACTGGATATGTATGAACGTACGTATTCGTTAAACGTCCTATGACTACGTTCTACAGTGCCTAAAGTTTGATGATGGTATGGTGTTGAGGTTTTATGTTCAATTTTTAATAGTTTGCATAATTCTTCGAATAAGCAATTTTTGTATTCGGTTCCCATGTCTGTTAGGATGGTTTTCATGCAACCATAGATCAAAATAAAGTGCTCAAATATAGCTTTAGCAACTGTTATCGCATGTTTGCTCGGAACTGGAATTGCTACCAAATATTTGGTGAGGTCGCATATGATGGTAACTGCGTATTCGTTTCCGTTTATTGATCTCGGTAATGGTCCGACCGTATCGATCTGTACTATGTCAAAAGCCTTCGGAGGTGTCTCCGTTATTGTCATTGGTTCTTTTATATGCTTATTTATTTTGTTTTTCTGACAGTGGATGCAGCTTTTTACGTATTTTCTTATGTCATTTTTCATGTTTTTCCAGCTATATTTCTGCTTGATTTTATTTGTCATGCGATTTATTCCTGGGTGGCCACCACTAATAGGATCGTCATGATATTTTTGCAGAATTTCCTTAATTTTCCCGGGATTAGTCACATGTATAACCTCTGGGGTTAGTGCAATTGTTAGTTTTTTAAGAACCTTGTTTCCTTTTTCAATAAATTTTCCTACTGCAGTATAATTTCTTTTAAACAATTTGTCCCCTAAGGACAACTGTATTCGTACAAGGCCTAAATTGCCGGCTTCTCTTTCGAGCCTGGTAAAGAATTGTCCTAAGTCAATCTTATCCTCAACAATTAGGTTGCTTGTATCAAAATCGCTACAAATTTTCTTTCCTTTTTTGAAATAGAATTTCGAAGGGTTGAAAACGAGCTCGACTAGTCTTTTTACTTCAAATTTATTTAGCGCTTCGTATATTTTGGGGTTCTCTGTGTGACTTTCTTCAATTTTAATGTTATTTTTTATATTTTTAGCTGCTGATCTAGTTGAAACTTTCATTATTTTGCATGCCTCCACTGACATTTCTTTTAGATTTGTTATGTTAATGCGAGACAATGCGTCTGCGACGTGATTTTCTTTTCCAGCAATGTACTCCACTTCGAAATCGTATTCTTCTAAATCGAGTCTTACTCGTGTTAACTTAGATGAAGCGTTCTTCATCGAAAAAAGGTAAGTTAAAGGGCGATGTCGGTTTTGATTTTGAATTTTCTACCATAGACGTATGGTCTGAAGAATGTTATGGCCCAATGGATTGCTGCTAGTTCTTTTTCTATTGTAGCTTTGTTTGTTTCACCTTTTGAAAAGGATCTGGAGGCGTAAGCGATTGGTAACTGTTTGCCATCATGTTCCTGGCTAAGGACTGCTCCGCAAGCATACCCACTAGCGTCTGTAGTTATGCAGAATTCTTTATTGAAGTCGGGGTATTGCAAAAGTTTTGGGTTGGTTAATGCTTCCTTTAAATAGACAAAAGCTGTTTGACATTCTTCTGTCCAGTCGAAGGAAACATTCTTTTTGCAAAGCTTAGTTAATTTTCTTGAGTATTCTGCGAAATTCGGTACAAATCTTCTGTAATAATTGCAGAACGCTACGAATCTTTTAACTTCATCTGCTGTTTTTGGTGTTGGGTAATTTTGGACTATTTCAAATTTGCTTGGGTCGGGTAGTATTCCCTCGCTTGTGCATTTATGTCCTAAATAAGTTACCTCTTCGCTGAAGAATAGACATTTATCTGGATGTAATTTTAAGTTGTATTTCCTACAAGTAGCAAAAACATCTCTTAAGTTTTTCAGCATATGTTTTTCTGAACATCCTAGTACAACTAAATCATCCATATATAGAAATGCTTGGGATGGTTTGAGGCCTGCAAATGCCAGTGTCATCATTCTTTGGAATGAGTTTGGTGCTACTTTTAATCCATAGGGTAGTCTTTTAAATCTATATGTACCATTGTCTGCTGTGAACGAGGTTATATCTCTAGAATCTTGGTGTAATTCTATTTGGTGAAAACCTGACATAAGGTCAAGGCATGAAAAATATTTTGCTCTTCCAAGTTGGTCTAAGATATCATCAATCCTTGGAAGTGGGAATTTATCCGCTGCTAGTTTTTTGTTTACTTGTCTGTAGTCAACTACCAGTCTCCATCTTTTTTCACTATTACCTGGTAGTGATTTTTTAGGTACCAGTAAAATTGGACTGTTGTATTCTGATATTGAGGGTTCTATAATGTCATCTTCGATCAATTTATTAACCTGTTTGCTTATTTCCCCTTTTTGAGTTTCAGGCAATCTATAATTTTTTATGTATACTGGGGTGTCATCTTTCATGTGTAATTTTTGCTTATAAAAATTATTAGAGGAGATTGGTTCTGTTTCTAGTGCAAATATGTCTATGAATTCGGTGCATAATGAAGTTAATTCTGAATTGACAAATTTTGGGAAATTTTTAGTTAATCGTTTTAATTTTTCTGTGTCATTACTCTGTTTATTGTGTGTTTTTGTTTTAATTAAATTGTAGTAGTCTAAATTTTCAGTATTTATTTTGTAATTTTGAATGGTTGTGTTTTTATGTGTGGTGTTTATAATTCTGACAAAAGTTTGATCTTTATTTGTGATTGTGTTCGCTATGAAAATTCCTTCAGATAATTGTTGATGTGGTATGAAGATGTTTTTATTATCAGAGTTTACTGTTACTTGTCTAATGACTTCAGATCTAGCAGGGATCGTAATTGTGTTGGCAGACAGATAATTTGTTAGGTACATGGTGATTGTTTGGGGAAAATCATATGGTCTTAGGATTAGTTTATCCTCCTTTTTGCCATAATCTAGAATACAATTATATTTCTTTATAAAGTCCAAACCTATTATTCCATCACATGGTATTGGAAAGTCGTCTTCTACGACGTGAAAATTCGGATAAATTAGAAGGTCATCTCCTTTTAAATCAGCTTTAATTGTGCCTAATGTACTGGTTATACCCTGACCAATGCCCTTTAAGTCTGTTATTTGTTCTGTATTTATTTTTGTATGATTAAGTACTTGATTCTTTTTAATTATGGAGATATCTGCTCCTGTGTCTACTAAAAAATTTGAAATCGCATTATTTAGTGATGTTTTTGTAGATATATAACTATTTAAGTGTAAGTTTAGTACACATATTTTTCTATCTACTGATTTTGAAGTGGAGTTTCGTGGTTTTCCTGCTGGGTACAATTTCGAACGTTACGAGTCTGGTTGTATTGTCTATTGACGTTTTGGGTTTGTGCTCCTCTTTGAGCATTATTATTTGTTACTGTGTTATTATTGTATCTCGACTGTGGTCTAAATCTTCTGCCTCGGTAATTCCCATAGTTGTTACTTCGGTAACCTCCAAGGAAATTACTTCGATATTGGTTTTGTTGACGAATGTTTAGGATAGCATTCGAGCTGCCTGTGATTTCCGTGCAGCTGTTTGTGAATTTTGAGATTGCGTCGTTCATTGTTGTGAACGTTCCTGCTTGCATTATCATTTTTACTTTATCATTGGAGCAGTTTTTACACATGGCCTTTACTGCTGCTTGCGTAGAATATCTCGTCGCTAAGTCTGGGTTAAGTCCATCCGAGATATAAGCTCCTTCCAATGATCTGGTGATTTTTTCTATTTCAGCAGTATACTGGTTTGCAGTTTTGCTGCGTTGTTGGATATTCAGGAGTTTTGCTGTTAAAACTTCTACTGATTCTCCTTTTATTGCAGTTTTTAGTTTACTTTTTATTTGAGCGATTGTACTTTCATTACTTATGAAGTTCCTTGCCGTGCCTTTTAGCTTTGTCTTTATCATGGTTATAGCTAAAGCTTCATGAGTATCCTTGATTTGGTCTAAAATATCAAGAGCATCTAAGAAACTGTGTAAATTTTCAGGCTTGCCATCAAACTCTGGCAGCACTGATGAGGCAGTTTTGATAAACTCTACTACTGTTTGTGCCATTGTGACGTTTATGGGTCGGTTAAGCAGTGGTTTATTTTCTTCCACTGATGAGGTTAGACTAAATGATGGTGAAGGGGTACGGTTTCTTGAGGGTTCGGTTAGAACGGTATTAAAATCAATTTGGAAACTTTCTTCTATAGTAGTTGGTATAGCGATTTCGATGTTATATCTTGCTAATGAAGATACTAATTTATCTCGTACTGTTGAGACAATTTGTTGAGCCTCTTTTTGGTGGTCGGTAGTAAGTATGTGATTTACTTTACTAATCAATTCTTTTATAACATTTAAGGCTTCTAAAATTATGTTTAAATGTTTTGCTATTGTTTCCGTTTTTATGGTAGTACTTTTGTTTATGCACTTGTATGATTTATCTGCTTTTAATTTTTCTTCTGTTAAATTATTATGGATTTCTTGCCATGTATTCATTTCTTTCTGAAATTTCGTTTAAACTCTTGGTACATTATTTAATTGTCTCAATTTGTTTTTTATGTAATTTTTTATTAGTATTGCAATTGCGACAATCAAAAATGCAGTCACACAAACAATAATAGTTAACCATTTATCGGAGATTTCTTCTTTATTTTCTATAATTTCCCTTGGTTCGTATTTGACCAATTTATTTTCGCTATTGTTTTCTGTATTTTCCTTACCAACTTCGTATCCTGCGATACCTATTAGTATGCCATTTAGTATAGTTTTCCACCATGCCATTTTTTAAAAAATTTTACTAAGAAAATTTGTATTTATTTATTTATTCATTTATTTGCCAACCAGTATATAATTTAGTATTAGATTTTAATTCTAAAAAAAAAAATTATTTTTCATTTGGGAAGACCGATCTTATCATCCTAGCTATATCTTCCTCTGTTGTTGTAGGGTTTTTTACATCTTCTACTGTAGGTTCCCTTTTCATGCCTATTTTTTTCCAAAATGGTTTTAACCATAGGAGTTGTTTTTCATAATCTACCTCTGTTTTATTTCTAATATCTTTATCTTCCCATGTAATGGGGTGTTCCCTGTGATTAGATGACATTCCAATTTACTCAAAATTATTTTTATTTTTTGTTTCTCAATTCCCTTATCTTGTCTTTTAATTTTAATCTATCTTCCTTATTGGTAGTGATATTTAGTAGTTTAAAGGTTTCAGCTATTTCCTTCCTTTTTTTAAATTGTTTACCTCCCCGTTTTCTTTTTCTTATTATTGTCGGGGAAGGTATTATAGGAATTGTTTCCTTCTTATAAAGATTGTTCCGTCTCCGATATTCCTCTATTGTAATCGGAGTTGGACCTTGTTTAGTTGTTTTATTTATTTTAATTTCTTCTGCTAATTTTATAAATTCCCTAATGGTGTCTTCGCACTTCTTAAAGACTTTGTGAAAATCTTCCTCGTTTTTATTTCTTGCATAACTAAAGGAGATAGCTGAGCCTTTGTTTTTCAAATTGAATAGTACAGATTTTCTATTTAAAAGATATTTGTTCAGTGTTTAAAAAAAATTGCAACTAATTTTATTTCCTACTTAAAGAGAAGAGAAAAAAAAATCCTAAGCAAAAACTTTCGTTTTTGCTCATTTTTTAGCGTCCATAAAGACCGCCCAATTTGTTTATAAATTTTATACCTACTTAATTTATATAGCTGCCAGTTTTGACTCCGTCGATTGCTAATGTATTTCCGGTCTCAATTTATTCCATCTTTTATGCGATTATATATGTAGCCCTGTATTTTGCTGTCCTTAATTTATTCCACCCTTTATGCGATTAGCCATGTATGTATGTGTAATTATTTCAGCATTCCTTGTGGTGTATGAAAATAATTCCTTGGTTTGAATATCATCCGAGATTATTACCAACTGAAGAATTAGCAGGTCTTTAAACTGCAGATGCATTGTTGATTCTTTCTTTCATCATATAAAAAATGTTTGCAATTTTGCAGGATTTACTTGTTGTCCTGGTGTATAAACTGGCGGAATTTCCTCCAGTCGATTGTTTTAGCAATATTTGCTTGTTCAGCAAATTTTTATGCTTATTTAGGATCGGACTGGCAGGATTTTTTCCAGTCAGTTAAAATGTTTGATTTACAATCCTGTTTTATTTATTTTTACCGAACCGACAGGCTCTTCTGGCCAGCTAGATCTTTTAGCAGTTGTGCTAATTATTGACCTAGACTGGCAGGATCGCCATGAAATGTACTAAAATAAAAGATGTTTCGCTTTCAATGTTCCAACATTAAATCTTGTTTTATTAAATAAATTCTTGTCTTTTATAGTAATTTGCTTAACCTATACATTCATAAATATCTTAATACTAATAACTAAAAATAAGTACATAGGAAATGGGTTATGCATACATGTACGTTTGTATACAGTTTTTGTATACATGTAGTTTTGTATGCATAACTCCATACATGTAGTTTTGTACATTTAGCAGCGTCAGCAGATCAATTTGAGTGTTTTAATATTTTCCCACCATGGGTTGTATGTTTGTATGTATAGTTTAGGAGCTGTGAATGGATATGGGTCTCATATTCGGCATTCCATTGATGTTGGCTAGCCGTCTGGGTTAGTTCAATAATTTATGTTGGAAAATATTGTAATATGATTATTACTAAAATATATTTGGAGTTTGTTATGCGTAATGCCGTGAATAAGTTACAGTGAGTGTGGCGTATAATGATACAATACAGTGGGTGTGACGTATAATGCTACACTAGGCATGTAGCGAAAAATAGGTAGACGTTGGCCGATTCTCAGACCTACCCAATATGCTCACAAAATTTCATGAGAATCGGTTCAGCCGTTTCCGAGGAGTTAAGCCTCTAAAACCGTGACAGAAGAATTTTATATATTAGATTTTTAATTTTTTCTAAAAAAAAATCATAACTCAAGAATGGCTAAACCGATTTGGGATTTCAAAATCAAGTAACCATCATCTCTCCTTGCTGTATCTTTCCTAAAAATTTCATGGCAATCTTCCTATCCGTTCTCGAGTTATGGAGTGACAATCAAAATGTACACTTCTTTTTATATATATAGATAAGTACACTCAGAGAAAAAATCGTTCTAAAACGAACGAAACAAGTTCAAAATTAAGAACATTCGTTGACAAAAGTCTGTTAAGTACGTTTTTTCTTAACTCGTGACCGATGGGCTTGTTTTAAGAACAGTTTTTCCAAGCACACCGTTCGTATTTTATGACCACTTTGGTATTGATTTGTGAACATTCTGTGCTCATTTCAAACACTACTCGGGCTTGATTTAAGATTTTTCGTTCTCACGCTTCGGGAACGATTTGTGGTCGATTTAACAGTTTTCGGTCTCAATTTAAGAACGGTTTGTGCTTGATCATTGGTGGGAGGAAGATAATTTTTTAATTATTACGCAGTTATTTGTTTATTTTTTATTAATAAATAATTTTTTTGTTATTAATAAGAAATATTAATAACAAAAAACTATTATTAAATGCCAAAAAGTTTTGAAAAAACGTATAATATGCATTTTTTTCATAGATTTCTCGATAAGAGAAATCTTTCTTATTTGATGATGCAATCTGAATATATATTTAAAACATTTCATAACAAGTTTGAGAATTACCTGAATGGAACTGAACGAAAAATAAGAGTTAATAAAATAGAATATAAAAAAATTGTTTTAAAAAACTTCAGAGTTTGACGGCGATCGAACTCGCGCCACACAATCGCAGTCGCAACAACATAGCCGCTGGGCCACTACAACTGCTTGGTAGTTCGTGCCAAATGTATTTAACATAGTAGTGCACACGAATTATACCGTTTCTTTTTTCTTGAACTTAATTTAAGACCAGCCGTTCTCTTTTCAAGAAAATGGTGTCAGTTCAAGAACAAGGTTGTTGTTTTAAGAACAGGTCGTTCGTTTTTCAAGAACAAAAAAGAAAGAACATGAAAAGCTTGAATTGAGTTCGGTGGTGCTGGATTTTAGAACGGCGTTTTTCTCTGAGTGTAGATTATGTCAAAATTCAACTCCAGTAATGATATGGTGCACCAAAATACAAAAATAAAATAAAATTTCAAAATGGGCTTGGCTCCGCCCTTTTTATACTCAGCTGAGCAGAGCTCACAGAGTATATTAATTTTGTTCGCATAACGGTAATCCGTAACGGCATAAACTAATCAAGATAAATATAGACATCTATATATCAAAATGATCTGGGCGATAAAAGAAATTCCGTCCGTTAGCCATGTTCGTCCGTCTGTCCGTTAATACGATAACTTGAGTAAATTTTGAGGTATCTTGATGAAATTTGGTATGTAGGTTCCTGCGCACTCATCTGAGATCACTATTTAAAATGAACGAAATCGGACTACAACCACGCCCACTTTTTCGATATCGAAAATTACGAAAAATGAAAAAATTCCATAATTCTATACCAAATACGAAAAAAGGGATGAAAAATGGTAATTGGATTGGTTTATTGACGCAAAATATTACTTTAGATTAGACTTTGTAAAATGGGTGTGACACCTACCATATTAAGTAGAAGAAAATGAAAAAGTTCTGCACACATACAACTAAGGGTCACTCCCTTTTAAAACCCTCACAAATACCTTTAATTTGATACCCATATCGTACAAACAAATTCTACAGTCATCCCTGGTCCACCTCTATGGCGATACCTCGAAAAGACGTCCACCTTTTATGTAAGCGAAGTTATCCGCGAGATATACCTAAAAGGGAAACCAATCAACGAAAGAAAAATCAACCCAATTATGGTGTATACAAAATCTGCTATGAAGTACTATTTCTTGTATGTCTTATGTTTGGACACCATGAAGATGATATAAGACTTTCTAGTTTTATAATAAACTACTTGAATAATTAGAAGGGGCTATTATATCTATTGACCAGTTTTACGCCTTTTTTGCACCCAACGCCTAAATTGATTTAACATATCTGAGGCAGAGCTGTAAAAGTGTGCAATCATTTGAAATTTTAAATCATTGATTTAAGAATGCTATTTCTTCATTCTTTCATTCCTTGTTAAGGAATGTGGCTTAAAAGTCAACCCATTCTTCATTCAGTAGTGGGAAAAAAAGAATGCACTCTTGAACTCTTCGAAGAAAGAATGAAGTAATTGAATGACACACAAACATTTTTCAAAACAAACATTTTTCAACACAGAATAAGCATTCAAATGAATGCAGCCTTTGCTGAGTGTGCACACATTTTTCTAGTACCAATCAATTATGAAAAATGTCGTACAAGCACAAAACCCACTCAAATATCACATGGTTGCATTTAATTAAAGCCACTTCAAAATATCAACACAAAAATTTTGTTACTGACAGTGATGACCAGTTTTTTCGTTATTTAAATGGTAATAAAGCACAAAGAAGTTAATTGAAAAAGCATTTTTATTAAAATTGTTCGAAAAATTTAATAATAAAAAAAGCAAATGACAAATATTTCAACATCCCTGTTCCGAAAATTGTCCTCGTTCTAAATAAGTGTTGCCAATGTGGCATATAAAAGGCTTGCAGGAAAAAGTACTAATCTACATTTGAACGTCCTCAATTGTTGATTAAACAATTGAAAGATATATATTATAAAAGCGCTTAAGTTCCTTCATATATTCTTCCTAGCGGTTTTGTGATCAAATACTGTATAGATAATGGTTTGTGAGTTTCCAAATTGCAACAGCAATATACTATTTTTCTCTATTTTCTAAGAAAAATATTCTTCTAAACATAATAGTTTGTAATTACAGTCATTTAAAGTAGGGTCTATAGGTAGTTGTAGCTTTGTTGATAGCAAAGAAAATTAACTTTGAATACAAATCTGCTCAAGTAAGATAGAATTCAACCTACAAATGCCATGCAAATAGGCAGAGAGACTAATGGTCCTTCTCAATCACTCGGGTCCTATATTTATATTCCGTCAAACACTGTCAAAACATCAGCTGTAAAAAACTGTAATCCGATGGAGCGAGTCAATCTCTTTGTGGGGAGGTAAATTAATAACCTCTGAAGAGTTTCTCCCAATGAAACATCTTTTTTTCGTGGCACATATGAAGGAAAACTGGGAAGTTGACTCAGGTGAACAGAAAAAGCCTGAATCCCTGTAGGACGATGCCATGGAATTAGACATATATTTATCGAAATTCTCGGAATTAGGAAGCTCCAACGAAATCGCTGATAGACCTATGTACTTTGATGTATTTAAACGACTTAAACTCAAGTATCTGTTTTTGTTATATTATCAGCAAAAAATATCCACAATTTACTCTATTTAGTCAATGCACAATGTGTTCATTTTCATAATCCATTTTACTACAACAGCAAAATAAGTTGGGCATATAGAACCATTTTGACATATAGCAAGAAAGCAATATATTGTCTTTGCGAAGTTTAAAGAGAAACTGAAAAGAAAGAAACATTTACTGGCATATTTCGATTTTAAAGCAACTGCAGTTTCACCGTGTGAAGCTTGAAACACAATGCACCGACGCCGCGAAATAAACGCGACAAACATCGCCTTGTCAAAAATATAATCCCCAGATTTACATGAAGGTGAACACAATGAACGCCAAGAGCGAAATTTACGCGACGTCATTTTGCGACGATAGATTTATTTCTATCGTCGCCGCCGGGCGATGACGACAAACATCCCAAGGGTTGCTGCTGTTCAATTTTTTAGGTATAAAAAAAGAAAACATAATATCCAAAAACAATTTTTTTTCTTTACATATAATTTTTAATTTAATTTCTTAACATTTTTGTTTTGTTTTGTTAATTTCTTAACATTTTGGGCGTGTTTTAGCAGTCACGTGCTAAAGCAGAGAATTAAAAAAGTTTTAATTGTTTTCATCTTTATTTCTAAATAATGGCCACTCTGAATAAACAGCGTCAATTTCGCCCGGCATTGTGTTTTAAGTAGACGAAATGGCTGGGCGTAATTTGAAAAATGTCATCGCCAGACGCGGCGTATATCGTCGTCGCTCGGCATTGTGTTTCAAGCATGATTCGCGGTTCGAATATCAGTGAAGCCTTTGATAACATTCGAAATTGACTGATGATGATTATGTGGCGGTTTTCGAAATGTTAAAATCGCAGTATGCCAGTTAATTTTTCTTTCTTTTCAAAAATAATGATTGAATATTCAATTATTATAAGCCGGTGTTAAGCTCATGAATTCTTAAATATTAAACTACTTGAATACTTAGAAGGGGTTATTATTTCTATTGATAAATTTTACGCCTTTTTTGCACCCAACTCCTAAATTGATTTAACATATCTGATGGCAATGAAAGTATACAAAAAAAGAACCCTAGGGAAAAAGTATTTAGTACTGAATGGAAAACAGTGTGCATTCATTTCAATTTTACATTCAATAAAGATTGGGAATGGTTCCTACATTCACACTCTATATTGAATTATATTTTACCATTCAATAACACATACACTTTGGCTTTGAGTTGAAATTATTTTAAGCCATTCAGGAATGGAGATTTATAATATGCAACCAAAAAATCACAATTTTTAAAAGAATGCTGAGAGAATGCACACTCAATTGATTCAATCTTTTTATAGCTCTGCCCTGTATGGTCCACTGGTTCCTTTTTCTCAATTTTGGTTTTTTTTTTGGCATGGTTTTGGTACTTTTATTTCTTTTTCACAGAAACAAAAATTCAAATTACTGCTAAAACATTTGCCGCAAATCTATTACCAACATATAATTTTCAGTTTACTTCAATGGAATTCTTACCACGAAAATTGCTCCATTAATAAAATGTAGCAGAACAATGACATTTCACCTGGGAGATAATTTAGGCGAGGCATTAAAAAGGAAAGTGTTGAATGTTCGGGCAAACACATTGTCATTAATTTTTGATGAAACCACGGACTTATCAGAAAATATACTTGTTTTACGGGTTAGATATTTCGATCAGTATTCAGTTATTACACAGTTGAAACTTTTAAGACGTTTGATTTTTAGTCTGAGTTCAAAACTCACACTTACTGAGTCTAGGCTCTGGAAGTAAGACAGACATATTTTTGAATGATATAACTTTACATATGTACAACTAATTGCGATTAAAAAATGTATTTTTATATTCTGACTTTGAAGCAAATGCAACAGAGATTTGATTTCGGTGTTTTGTTTAAAACTATGCCCGTAGGTGATTTCAGAACCTCATGAACTTCAATAACAACACAGTTAACTAGTTTCTCGTACTTAATTAACTATATGCAATTCGGATCCACCATTGCACAGTTGAAACTTTTAAGATACTTGATTTTTAATCTGAGGCCTCGGCCTAGATTCAGTAAATGTGAGTTCAAGACATACATTTACTGAATCTAGGCTCTGGTATGAAGTTTAAACTGTTAAGAAAAAATAAGCATTAACACAATTGCTTAGTTTCATTTACAATTTAAATAGTTTGCCACAATGCAAATTTTTTAACCGTTCCTTACTAAAACCTATTTGCGCTATACATTTATTTCATTGCAATCAAGCAAAACTAGGTTTATTCTAGAAATGTGAAAATGTAATACCTAAAGGTACACTTTATTTTTGTTTGTGCAGTTTGAATTTATTAAATTTTATATAGGAACACACGAAACATCCTAAAATTTTTGCTTTTTCAACGAATACGAGACTAGAATTTTGCCGAATTGTTTGTATACCAATAAAATAAAACTATAATTAGGTAATTTTTTTTGGTCTGGTCCTTTTTTTCGATGAATTTTGGTCGCAAATGAAAACAATGTGTGGCAAATGTGCTTGAGAATGCAAGTGACAAGGTTGCATTTTTCAGAACTAAATTTTTTTGTTTAAGATAATGAAATAGTAGTATGCAAGCTAATGCCGTAGTAGTAGACATGTACATGAATATTAGGAACAAAGTTAAAAACTAAAAAATTTTTCTTTGAAATATAATCTAAGGGAAGATGCACACGGGGCGTCGTTTCGAAGCTACGTCTCGTGTGTATCTAACTCTAACTAAGTTTAACTTTTTACGAGATCCAACATTTTTAATTAATAATGATAAATAACACGTGAAGCAACCACGCTTTAAGTGACTTTTGTGTCATTTTGGCACTTGCGTTACATCTACATCTGACTTTGAACACACGCACTTTAATTGCTTCAATCCATACACAACGCCAACGTCAAAGCAGCACACAAATAATTAAAAACTTACGTTCCTCTTGAAGTTTCTTGCATTTTCTGAAAAATATCCGAGTTTCTATCGCCGTTCAACTAAGTAAAAAACATAATTTTGTATTCATGTCGATTTCGTGATCGATCAGCGGAGACGGCGGAACATATCCTCCTGGAACGCGACGCAACCTGATAAGGGCACAATAGACCAATGGTCGCAGTGCAATCGCCATTGAATTTTCGATCTATCTATAAAAATTTGTATTTCATTTTTCCTCATGACAAAAAATCAAAATATGACTCCTTCTGTTGCGTTCATTGTCACAGGGAAATTTTTAACGTCCGTTATTTCAAAGTGACACTTTATTTGACAAATCACTGAACGATTTCTTTCGAATAAATGGCCCCTGGAATTGTTATCTTATGTAGCGCAAGAAAGTTATTCATACGGAAAGCAAAAAATAGCCAGCACCGAAACGAAAAGTTAGAGAAAATTTAAGATATAATGCATAGCAATATATAAAATCATTTTTATTATATACAATTAGTATGACATATCAGATTTGTCAATATTATTTTAGTTCTGCTACTTTTAAAACATTTTTAACATATAGTTAGAAGTAAGAAACATGATTGATGACTACATTTATACGTGTTTCGTTTACTTTCATTGAGGAATAAGTTCGTAAAAATAAAAAGCATGTTTTTATAAAGTACATGTGAAGCCCCATAGATAAAATTAGTAATAAAATGAACTTTGGTTTGTATATTACATATTTAAAGCAAAAATCACCTGCTAAAAAAGGATTAAAACCTAACTACATTTTTTCATTTTTGTACTTAACTACACCCCCCTTTGTGATTCAGGATTTTGGGCAAATTTTGAAAAAACTCCGAACATCATTCCTTCATTATAGTTCATTCGACTGCCTTCTTTTACTGCCTTCCACTCTATTCGCAACATAACCTCAATTTAAGCTACCAAAATATATTGTAACGAATTCACTTGCAAATCCTCTTATTTGCAATCCTCTGCTAAGTTCGAGTCACTAAACTGTTGAATAAATAACTCCAATATTGAATGATGGAAAAATAGCCTTTATTAAAGTAGGTACTTCACAATAACACTTATACTTTGCTACTCGCTGGCTTAATAACCAAACTGATTAATAACTCAAATGAAACTCTACTATTGGCCGCCAGATCGCGTGCTTAAGCAAACTGATTGATAGCTCAACTCAAACTGAATTACTTCTTACTCGCCTGCTCCGCTTTTATAGTTTACGCTGCATACTTCTAGGCTCTTCGATTTCCAGAACTTACTAGTTAGTTTCGGCTACAAAATCGCCAGCCACAACTACGTGCACAAATTATTGCTCTCTCTTGTGACAACTCAGATAAGATATATGCATGTGTTTGTGCATTGCCGCTCCGCTGCTCGTATACGTACATATGTGTAGACGCAATTATTTATTCGTTTATGTAGATACATAATGATTGAATTATTGATGTGAATGTTTGTAGTTTACAGTCTCTCGCGCATGCATAGTCGTATAAGTAAATGCATCTGTGTGTGACATCTTTCGGCTGCCTTATATATGTGTATACATGATTTGATTATTGACGTAAATACTGCTTATCGTGGCCTTAGCATCGCCTTAGTGATGGTAGAACTTAGCGATGCTAATATCCGTGACAATATAGTAAACAATGCAGCTAACCTAACCGTTCACTATCCGCCAGCAGTAACCCCCTTGGCCTGAGCTCAACCACAATTCATCGCAACTGATTCAGCTGTATGTTATACACTATGGCCATCAGAGGGCTGTGTCTCCGCTTTTCGGTACACCCTATGCTGTAGCTAGTTATTTAACCACTGCCGCTAGATGGGTCTCCTAAGCATTATCTAAGCGAGGATAAGCTTTTTTTTTACGCGCAAGCGTAAACGTATACGAGTGTAAAAACAAAAAAAATAAATAAAATTTTAGTTAAACGGTTTTATTGAAAACAATACTTACATAAAGTAATAATAATACTAAAAGCTAGAAAATAGGTAGGTCCTAGTTATTAGTCATCACGCTCCTCATCAATATAGGGCGTTGATCAGCCAAATAAATAAAAGCATGCGTCGCGTCAAATTTCTATTGATAGTCATATATAAGACCAACTGAACCTTAATAAGGTTATGCTACGCCTCACATTTTTATAAATTTCACGCGCCCAACGCTTTTATTAAATTTTTTGATCAACGCCCTAGATTGATGAGGAGAGTGATGACTAGTACCTAGGAACTACTTAATTATTTTCTAGCTTTTAGTATTATTATTACTTCATGTATGTATTGTTTTCAACAAAACCGTTTAGCTTAAAAAATTTTCTTTATTATTTTATTTTCAAGTTTTTAGTCTTTATTTAATTGCCTATTATTTCTCATTCTTTTTAGTTCATTTAGTGACTCATTATTACAAGGACTCTTTCCTGACAATTTGTTACAATCTAAGTCCTCAATACATAATCCTTTCAAAGACTTTACTCGACTCTGCGCCACGTATGCTTTTGTCCCCACTCGAACTCCAAAATATTTTGATGTCACTTCTACCGAACTGTATGTAATATTTGTTCTAAATATGAGCCAAATCGGACATCATAGGTCGCTTTCTATTCATGTATTCATATTCATATTCATATTCATATTCATATTTATTGAGTCAATGGCAGAAACCTTACTGACTAGATTTACAAGTTTGCAAATTAACTTAAAACTAAATAACTAAAATTAATTCAAGGATGAGATAAATTTTCTCGATAGTAAGACTCAATCCGTAACTTAAACAAAGGCCTGGGCATTGCAAAGTCAAGATTTAGCATTCTAGAAATTTTATTAAACTCTTCGAGACCTCTTGTGAGAGGGGCAAAGCTAAGGTAATTGGTTCTCAGAACTTCACCGTAGAATATATTATGGGAGCGTAGAGATCTACTAGGAACTAGAAAATTTAACTGCCCCAACAGAGCTGAGCAATCAATAGTACCAGAGATAATATCATAAATAAACATTAAATGTTGTACTGAACGTCTTACATGCATTGGCATAACATTTATAAGCATGCACCTGTTTATATAAGGTGGTAGGGGATTAACAAAATGAAGGGGTAGGAGGGCGAATCGAATGAATTTACGTTGAACCCTTTCAATTCTAGCAGAGTATGTGCTGTAAATGGGATTCCATATGATAGAAGCGTACTCTTATTTAGATCGCACTAATGAATTATACAATATACTTTATATACTTAAATTAGCATACGCTTTTGGTATAAGATAGTTAACATGGTTAACGAAAGTGAACGAAAAGTCGAAAATGACACCAAGATCACGAAATTCTTTGACCGAGGCAAGATATGTATTAGCGATATAGTATGTTGACGTAAGCGCACTTGTAGATATAGAAAACGTGATATGCCAACAGTTGCTACTGTTAAGTCTCAGATGATTATTAAAAGCCCACACATTAAGAGCATCCAAATCTCTCTGTAGGAGCAATGCATCAGATACAGAGGTGATACGCCTAAACAGTTTTAAATCATCAGCATAAAGTAAATAATTTGAATGCTTTAAATATAAGCCGACGTCATTAATGAAGATAACAAATAAGATTGGACCGAGAATACTACCTTGTGGCACCCCAGATGTTGCCAAGAACTCATACGACCTCATATTCTCGATTTCAACAAATAAAATTCGGTTTGTCAGGTATGACTTTAACCATGACAGAAAAGCTGAATGGAAACCAATGTACTCAAGTTTCTGAAGAAGTATTTTGTGGGTTACTGCATCAAACGCCTTAGAGAAATCTGTATATATACTATCAACTTGATACCCATCCTTAAAAGCAGAAACACAGTATTGCGAAAAAACAGCTAAGTTTTTCACTGTTGAACGACACGCAACAAACCCATGCTGACATGGATTGATTATTCCTTTAATAGCAAAAGCCAACTTCTCCTTTACTACTTTCTCAAACAGTTTTGAACAGGTTGATAGTTTAGAGATTGGCCTGTAGTTTGCAACCTCGCTCTTATTTCGAGACTTGAAGATTGGAGTAATAGAAGCCAATTTCCATCGATCAATGAAAACGCCAGTGGACAATGACACACTACTACATTTTGTAACCAAAAAAGAAGACAGCCTATCAATATCTTTTTTTAAAGAAGATTGTAGGGACGAGATGCCAATAATAATATCTGATTCCGATACCAATAATGAGCCAAAGTCCAAGGAATTAGCTGTATCAGAACCAATCCTAACATCAGAAATATTAGAGTTAACAACAAAATTAGATTTGAAAAAATCAGCAAATATGAGCCAAATCGGACCACAAATACGATATTTTTAAATATTTCGATCCATGCGCCACCTATCGGAGTTTTTTGTCATCGGGTTCTGAACTATATTCCAAGTTTGAAGCTTGTAGCTTATCGGGAAGTTACTTAAATTTCAATTACAAAATTCGTGCCGGCCAGCCAGCCAGCCAGCCTGTCAAGTCAAGCTAAATAAAACCGTTTAGAAACACGGCTACATTCAGTCTATATGAGGTCTTTATAGACTGACCAGTTCAACCCAACCTAACCTACATTCATGCCATAAATTCTGGTCCCATACTCCACATTTTGCGTACAGTTAGTTCTGTTGTATGCAATGCTTACTAAGCACACATTTTATGTTGTGTGTTCACCTTCGAAGCATTTGTAGATGTTTAGGACTATTAAAAAGTGTTCATACCCATTATGAGCTGATAAGCTAATAGCATTTTTGCTCCGACAAATATGGGCAGTCCTTTGCATGTTTGTATCAGAAACGCTCTTGTTTTAGTATAAATGCTAAAGATGGTTGTGATTGATAGAACCTTCGGGATTTTTATTTTGCTCGCCTCGTGCGAAAGGTATGATTACCGCGGAAATATTTTTAGCCATTTAACTCCTTGGGATTTTGACTAATTCTTGAATTATCTGCCCATTCACTCACCTCCCGCGTAGGTCACCACTATAACCACATTTCTGTTAAGTAAACGGAGTATATAACCTATGATACCAAATAAGCCCGTATACCGAATTTGGTGAAGATTCGCAATATTTGCTCAAGTCATCGTTTTAACGGACGGACACGGCTTAATAATTCGATACTGATGATTTTGATATATGGAATTCTATATCTATCTCGATTCCTTTAAACCTGTACATGCAATCATTATCCAATCAAAGTTATAATACCCTATGTACAAGTGCAGCTGGGTATAAAAATACCAAGTGAGAAATAATCAATTCAAAGCCTACAATGTCATTACTAAAAAAATTTGTAGGACTCTCTACCAGTCCTTAAATGAAATACGTTATCTTAAAAAAATTTAAAACTAATTAGATATCCAATAAGAAATCGGTAGTTTAAACTCGTAATATAAAGGACTTTTCGATATGGTATTTCACTGTTAATTTTCCTTGATATTTAATAAATTGCCATAAGCTTTCCTTCTGTTATTATAATAAACACATTAAATGAAAATCGGTTCGGATGTATACATTCAGATAAGATTAAGCAACTTATAACGAAAAAACTAGTAAAATATTGCTAGCCTTCTTGCTGTACAAGGAAATATTTTTGGGACACCGGTGTCCCAAGTGCGTGAAAGGCTTAAAAATACGTTTATATTGTGCACGTCTCACTTAACCTATCAGAACTTAATACCACAATTCAACTGTACAAATATAGAAACAAGCAATTAAGCACAATAAAATTTTCCATTGAAAAAGAATAGAAAAATACTTTACCAAATACGCACTAATTTCATTTAGCTGGAATAAACATAACAACCTTGAATTTGTTATTTTGGTATAACAAAAGATGTTTGTTTAACTGTTTAAGAATTTACATTACGCTTGACGCATTAGCCATAAAAAGTTAAAAAGAAAAAAAAATTAATTAATGCTTGGCAGGATTTATTTCCGAGAAGATTTAGGCCGAACTTCTCTTCGAATTTGCGTTTTGCTCCCTTTTATGCCGATTCCAAGCAGAAGCTGTGGCAAGGAAGTTGCGTTTTCACTGAAAAGCTTTTCACTATACACTTTGAGTGTATGCCAAATCATGGCCGAGGGGCGACCGCGCTTAGACAAACCTTTTTCCAATTGAAGAACTTGTTTTGAATTTATGAATCGATTTAATAGTCGAGTTTTTAACGTTGAACAATGAATTTTGAATTGGTTTAGGTTTCGTATGTTCATAGGTTTACGAAAGTGCACGATTCCTTGGTGTCCATACTTTTCATAAAATTACCTATATTCAGCCAAACTAATAGGTCATGGCATAGTTTTCACCATAAAATTAAAAAAATGTTCTAAGGTATTATGCAGTTCAGTACAAATGGGGTATTTGTAAACTGATTGCTTCCTATTTCTACTACAACACAGTTATCGGATGTCAATTCGATTTGGGAGCAAAATGGCTGCAATTGTCAAAAACTTTGTCGGTCGAGCAAACCCAATGCACGGACTTTACCACTTTATTGGTAGATTTACCAACTTTTTAGCCCATTTTCATTTTCTACCACTTCTACCACCAAAGCCCAAAAATCAACCAACATTTGCCTTTGTAAGGAAATTAAGAAACGATTCAATTCCGAAGACGAAAAATTACACCTTTTGGTATATTTCGATTTAAAAAATATTCAGTCTAGTCAAATGACATCGATTATTCCCTTAATTAAAGATTTTCCATTTCACAAGACTTCCATGGAAATTCTTAACAACGAATGGCGATCATTAATGTTATATGATAAGGAAAAAAAGTACCTGCTGTCATCCAGCAAAGAGTCAGCGCATACGCGCCTTGGCAACCACGCTACTGTTGGCAGCCATGATTTCGAAATAGTAAAAGACTTCGTTTATTTGGGAACCAGCATCAACACTAGCAACAACATCAGCACTGAAATCCAGCGAAGAATCAATATTGCCAATAAATGCTACTTTGGACTGGGTAGGCAATTGAAAAGTAAAGTCCTCTCTCGGCGAACGAAAATCATACTCTACAAGTCACTTATCGTACCCGTCCTGCTATATGGGGCAGAAGCATGGACCATGACAACAGCAGATGAAGCGGCTTTGGGAGTGTTCGAGAGAAAAGTTCTTCGAAAGATTTATGGACCTCTACGCGTTGGCGATGGCGAGTACCGAAGAAGATTTAATGATGAGCTGTACGAGCTATACGCAGACATCAACATAGTCCATCGAATTAAAAAGCAGCGGCTGCGCTGGCTAGGTCATGTTATGTGAATGAAAGATGATGCTCCGGCCAAGAAAGTGTTTCTATCGGAACCCGCCTATGGAAGCAGAGGTAGAGGGCGGCCCCCACTCCGTTGGAAGGACCAGGTGGAAAACGATTTAAACTCCCTTGGTGTGACCAATTGCCGCCGGTTGGCGGAGCGAAGGAGCGACTGGCGCGCCTTGTTGGACGGCCATAACCGTTTAGACGGTTAAGCGCCAATTAAGTAAGTAAGTAAGATAAGGAAAAAATAGAAAAGATATTTTCCGAGGATATTCTTAAAGGATGAATAAAATTGGGAACTGAAAAGAGTCTTCTAGAAGAAAATTTGTTTAAAAATTTGAGTGAATAAATGTGCTCCTTAGCAATATTACCTCACAGTCGTGCAGCCGCAGAAGGGTCGTTCTCTATAATGAACGCCATAAAACCCGCCAAGCGTAATGGATTAAAGATATCAAGCATTTCCAATCAAATAAAAGAGTATTGTATCGGACGGACTTTATTTCATCCTCCAGTTGAATTAATAAGATTTTATAATAAAAATTTTAATTTGTAAAATGTGATTTTGTTCCTTGGATTTAATAACACCCATATGGCACTAGATTTCTCTTTTTTTTTCTGACATTTTTTTTTTTTTGTGTTGAAAATTTCGTTTTTATTTTCAAAAAGTGCACAAATTCAATAGAAGAAATAAAGTTTATGAAAGAAATGTACTTGTCATCTACTCGCAAATATTTTCCTACGCTATTTTCATCAGTTTTTTATGAATAATTTTGAACGAAAATAAAAAAGTTTTAAGTAAACGATAACATGCCCGTGTGGCAGAAAAATACTGGTACAGTAGAAAATTGTTGTTGTAATTAGACGTATCGGTAAAGTTTCCTCAGTATTTCAAACTCAAAATACAGGAAAAAAGCAGGTATCATATAGGCATAAGCTATGTATGTATATACAATTTACATTTTTTTGCTTACATGTTTTTTTAAGGGTTATTTCCGTGAAATGTGCTTTATTTGTTTTACAATAAAATATGAATTGTTTTGCACAAATATATGTACATACCTAAAGTGTAGAAAAAAATCTACCAACTTCTCTCACTATTTTAATTTTTCGTCTACCAACATTCTCGGCCACCGTGGTGTGATGGTAGCGAGCTCCGCCTATCACACCGTATGCCCTGGGTTCAACTCCCGGGCAAAGCAACATCAAAATCTTTAGAAATAAGGTTTTTCAATTAGAGGAAAATTTTTCTAAGCGGGGTCGCCCCTCGGCAGTGTTTGGCAAGCGCTCCGGGTGTATTTCTGCCATGAAAAGCTCTCAGTGAAAACTCATCTGCCTTGCAGATGCCGTTCGGAGTCGGCATAAAGCATGTAGGTCCCGTCCGGCCAATTTGTAGGGAAAATCAAGAGGAGCACGACGCAAATTGGAAGAGAAGCTCGGCCTTAGATCTCTTCGGAGGTTATCGCGCCTTACATTTATTTTTTTTTATTTAACATTCTCTTTTTAAAGGTCCGTGCACTGAGCAAACCTCTTGTGATTGAATCATGTGTGTATTTGATGTGGAAGCTTGCATTTGAGAGCACGGTTGCCACTTCAGTCCATTTGGGCCAAAAAACCACATATAGTCCGCTGGTCCCTTTTTCTCAATTTTTCTTCTTTTTCGGCACGGTTTTGGTACTTGTATTTCTTTTACACTGAAACATTCAAATTAGTGCTAATAAAACTTTTCGCAAATCTATTACCCACATATAATTTTCAATTTACTTCAATGGAATTCTTACCACGAAAATTGCTCTGTCAATAAAATGTAGCAGAACAATGACATTTCACCTGGGATATAATTTAGGCGAGGCATTAAAAGGGGAAGTGTTGAATATTCGGACAAACACATTGTCATTAATTTTTGATGAAACCACGGACTTATCAGAAAATAAACTTGTTTTAGTGATTAGATATTTCGATCGGTATTCAGTTATTACACAGTTGAAACTTTTAAGACGCTTGATTTTTATTCTGAATTCAAAACTCACACTTACTGAATTTAGGCTCTGGAAGTAAAACAGAAACATTTTTGAAAGCGATAACTTTACAAATGTACAACTAATTGCGATTAAAAACTGTATTTTTATATTCTGACTTTGAAGCAAATGCAACAGAGATTTGATTTCGGAATAAGTGGTTTGTTTAATACTATGCCCGTAGGTGATTTCAGAACCTCAAGAACTTCAATAACAATACTGTTAACTAGTTTCTCGTACCTAATTAACTATATATAATCCGGTTCCGCTATTGCACAGTTGAAACTTTTAAGATACTTGATTTTTAATTTGAGGCCTCGGGCTAGATTCAGTAAATGTGAGTTCAAAACTTACATTTACTGGATCTAGGCTCTGGTATGAAGTACGAAAAATAGCATTAACATAATTGCTTAATTTGATTTACGATTTACTGCGCTATTCATTTTATCTCATTGAAATCAAGCAAACCCACGCTCACACGTTTGGTTGGTGAAAGACATGAAGCGAATTCAGGGGCCAAATCGTAACGTCCGTGATCGTATAACTCGTCACGTAAAAAGATGATTTTCGGATTATGACATACGTGAACGTACTACTTCGATCGTAATTTTGCATCGCAACATACGTGACGAGTGACTGAATGTACACGTTACGTTCCACTTTCATTCGAACACAAACTGGCGATCGTATACACACAAATTTCATGTAAGAAAATTGTTAAAATAGATGAATAAATAAAATATAACATACCTTTGAGTTAAATATAATAACAAATTTCAAACGCTTATTATTAACAAAGGTCAAATTCAAACAAGCTTAATCGAAGCCAAAAGGAAGTTTTGTCAGAATTCATTCCGAGACACCACATTTGGTATCGGCTTGCTCAAATTTAACTTCTCCAGAAAGTAACTGAAAGCTTCTTAAGATAAGCAAAATCTCCTCAAGAAACTGCAATAAGGTAATAGTGTAGAACAGGAGTCGACTGCTAATACGCGTCCAAAAATATCGAGGGAGGTGTCAAAAAATGCGTATTGACCTCGACAACAATAATCCGGCGGAAAAGAGAAATTTGAACTCGTTCAAGAGATGTTAACGAAAACCCGAAAGATGTCCCCGGGTCCCTCCGATATCGGGGGTGGGATCCATAGTATTTTCGCATGACCGGCCCACCAATGGGGTGGGACCAAAATTCAATGCGTACAAAATCCCTTTGTACACAAACTTTTTTTCAGTGCACAACAACATTAAAACAACCACATGAAAATTGCCAAATTCAACTAGAAATATCTTCTGACAGAGATAAAATATTTCTTTCCCGCCTTCGGATTATTGTTGTCGAGGTCTATACTCGTTTTTTGACACCTCTCTCGATATTTTGGACGTGTATTAGCAGTCGGCAGTGTCGACCCCTGTTCTAGACTTTTACCTGCAAATTGTTTTGTTACAAAGAAATAATACATAAATGATATGCTTGCGCTTTGTTCGATAAGTCCAAAGGGTCATTATTACAAACAAAACAATTAAATTGGATCTATCGCAGTTATTTATTTTATATTTTATATTTTTGGCAAACAATTTGACAGTTCAAAATCGATTGTGAGTTAAAAATACAATCCAATCCGTAAAAGTTGTTGGGAATTGAAAATAAATTACGTTCCGTTTGCTATCGTATATTATAATCCCATTTTCTTTATACGTTTGGCGTATCACGTAATTTTCTTTCGTATGGTTGCCGATCCGTGATCGCATGTTACGATTCGAGCCCAGAATTTTGTGCATTTGACGTTGGAAACGTTGCTATATCATTTATAAGCTACGGATCGTGAGCAACTTGAAAAGGAGGTTCTCCGACGGTGTGGAATGTAGAGTTTACATCTTTCATGGGTTCTTTAAAAGGACAAAAAGTAGATTTCCTTATTAAAAAAAGTTGTATCGGCGTTCTTATTTTCCAACAAAAAACCATTTACCTCAAACATATTGTGACGAATATTAGTGACACTACGTGATACTCACATCACTCGTCTGATGCTAAGTAAATGAAGCCACAACAACAATAAAACAGGCAGTCACTTGTATGCACATCAACACATCAATCATTATGTCTACCCATATGTCCATATAAGCAGCGGAGAGTAACGCACAAGCACATGCATATATCTGAGATACTCCCGAAAGTATGGAATCATTTGTGCAAGTATCACTCACATATACACGCGCATGGGCTATCCCAGAAGCTATAAAATCGTGCATCTGTAGTTATAGCTGAGAAAGTTTATAGCTGATAACTAGCTAGTAAATTCTAGAAATAGAAGCGCCTAGAAATATGACAACGAGGAAACGAAACAGTATAAAAGCAGCAACAGTTGTTATTGTGAAGTACTTTAATAAAGTCCATTTTGCATTATTGAACAGATGAGTTATTTATTCAACAGTTTAGTGATTCGAACGTTAGTAGAAGGTTGCAAATTAGAGGAGTTGCAGTAAATTCGTTACAATATTTAGAAAATTTATATACTATAATGGAGTTTTACTTATCATGTATCCCTTTTAAATTAAAACACAGCATCTGCTAACTCTTTTTTATGAAGTTGTAGTAAAAATTAATTACAATTTTTTATTCTGTTTAGTCTTTTATGAAAAAGATTTAAAAAACGCATTCAAAGTTGCCTAAAACTTTTAGCTTTTTTCTTTAAAAAAATTTTATTTACCTTTTTTTAGTTTTTTAATTTTTGTCAATCTAGCTTTTTCTGAAAAAGTTCTGGCAACACTGGTCCCAGATACGCTTCCGCTCTTGAAATGAATATTCAGGTGTTCTCATCCCGTTGACGTTTCCCTAATTCTGTCATATTTGTCATATATTAGAGGGTTTTCTATCACACACAACTGCCTTTGAATTCTACTAGGACCGGAGTAGGTTTTACTATACGTTTAGAAATATACGTACGATCTGGGGGTGCTCTGTGGCTAGTCATGTCGGCTGGGCGGGGTCCTTGCCAACCTTACTGTTCCTGCGCCATAACAAAAACAAGTCATATCATGCCTATTCAAAAAACTCAGTTGTCGAATTCAAAAAAACTGACAGAAGCGCAGAGCCGACTCAAAACGCTTATAATTCAAAATAAAACAACATCCGGTCGAACCGGATGCCACGGACAGACCGTTAAACATTCAAAATTTAAAAATTCAAAAAAAATAAATAAACGCAAAAAAAAATTACCGAACCGGACATGACCGGTTACTAACTGTTGAAAATCAAAATAAAAAAACGCTGAAAATTAAAATAAAAAGGGAAAAGGTCGAATATAACTTGGGGCGCCGCGGGTGTTGTTGCGACGCCCGGTGCTGAGCCCACCCTCAAAATCCATGGCCACCGACGCACCTAAATTTTCGGTGGCCCCCTACCTGTATTACCCTAGTGCCTTCTAAATAAAAAGGACTGCCAACATTCCCATTTATAACTCAAATTTATTGACAATTCATTTCCTTAATTATTTAATTAAAAAAAAATGTTATGTCTAACAAAATTTAATTTTTTTTAGAGCATTTTAGTACTTATACCGCACCTCGAATATGGAGCATATTTATGTGAATAGCATGCGCTAAGACTCAATTTGACAATACAAAAATTTGAGAACAAATTTAGTACAAAATATAATTTTTTTTTTGAACTTTTTGAAAATCAGAGAATTTACTCGTATTCGAATAGCACGCGCTAAAAATAAGTTTGGTAATACAATTTTGTTAGAACAAACTTAGTACTGAAGCTGAGCTGGGCATTATTCGTATAAATTTGTATATATATTTCCTTTAATCTATACTCAAATACATGTAGTTCTTGTTTTTTTGGTTTCTGTTGCTTCATTGTTTCGTTTTACGTGATCTGAACACGATATTTATGTAACTTTAAAAAAAAAATATATTCAATTTTTTTTTCCAGGTGGGTCTATTGAACATATCTCTAGTAACGTTACGGACATTCGCTTTATCAAAGAAAAATTTATATAAAGAGGTCTATATTAATAGATCCTGGGTTTAATCTAGATTTGTTTTCTTGCTTATAAGCTATATTATCGTGCATCATGTTATTTTTTTTTTATATAACAATGACGATGAGATTTTAAAAGGATCCTGCACATTTTCTTTAAAAAATTTACATTACATATGTTTTTGGTGTTTGCGACCTTGAAAATTAATTTTCTTCACTCTTAATTAATACATACTAAATGCTTAGGTATCTACACGCATTAACTAACAGCACAATTCAACAATTGATACCTTTTTCAATAGCCAAATTTTACATTAAGTTTCAGCGCAAGTTAACGTACACTTCCGAGTTAAAAATTAGCACCAAAGATTATCTGCAAATTCAAATTCATTTTCTTCCTCTTTTTTTTATTAAGAAAAACTTGGATGAATTGTAAACCAGCTTCTAAATCATTTTTGGAAAAAAATTCGAAATTTTACCAGAACCTTATTGAAATGTTTGAGTATGCAGCTTTTTGTAATTCACTAATTTTAGGCTGGCATTTCAAGGTTGTAGTCTAACCGAATTCCCGATGATTTTTGACAATTATTATCGAAACTTTAGCTTACGATTGAAAATTATTTCTATATGGAAGAAAATGTTAAAATGCGTACTCGCAAAGTTTGCAGATATTCTAAATGTCTACTTAAGATTTTCCACTCTCTTGCCAAAACATTTTTGACTTTCGTTTACGTAGCTTTCGTTAAACATTTCTTTAACGTGTTACAGAACAAAATGGCTAGCAATATGTGTTAATATCTTTTGCAGCTTTGATTTTACTTGCAGGTGTACATATGTACATCGGACCGTATCGAAAAAAAACAACAGCAGCAAATTTCGGGAAAAAAAAAAATTGCATTCCCCCCTTTTTTTTTCTAAGGCTTACGGCCGCATTAAGTACGCACAAAAAGGAACTAATACTAAAGGTATAATATTCCTAACTAGTCCGCGTCACGGAACGAACTCACCCTGTTTCCGGTCGTTGTTGTCGTATGTAGTGTTGCAGCAGGCCTATACGAGGCGGCCCGGCTGGTTTTTGTTAATCAAGTGGATGTTGCAGCTGGTATTTCAGAGCAACTCTGCTGTTGATAGTTAAGTTGTTTAGGAGCATACGCACCGTTAGCATTACATCCCGCTTGATAATTTAATGGATTGCTACGTTGTTGACGTGGTGGTTGGCCTTGTTGTTGCCTACGACGATTATTGTTACCATGACCATTCGCTGCTTAAAATTATGATGATGATTGCAATGAAGTAAGGTCGTATTGGTATCGACCCCTAAACGAGCTTACGACGAAAGTAAGATCTTCAGTAGGCGCAGAAATCGCGGAAGTTGTCTCCTCGTGCCGAATAACACTTTGTGTATATATTAATATTTAAAAGATTGTTTTACCGTGGTGGTGCTTGTGTACGAGGCTTTAAAAGGGATGGAGGCTCGTTATTATAATCGGGTTTACCCTTTTATCCGGAAATTAAAGCAATTCCAAGCACGTCGTTGTTATTGCGCTAATTTAATATATTTGGCAATGGTTTATTATTCAAACCTTGCCAATTACAATTTTTTCACGCTTGCAGAAAACGCAACATCAAGAGCACGCCAAAAGGGAAAACGATCTGCTTCTTCAATTAGTTTTTTTTTTTTTTTGCTTTTTCTGCGGCTCCAGTTTTATGTTATTTTTTTTTCACAATTACTAGCTAACGCGTTTGCCAATTGGTTTTTCGTTTATGTGGGAATGCTTTTTTCTCGGAATTTTAGGCAAATTTAAGGAATATTTTTTCCGCCTACTGGCGCTGTCAATTTTTTTGATCCATTTCCCGGAAACAGCGTGTTTCTTCCTAGAGATCATCTCTTCACGTCCGTGTTCCTAGTGTCCATTTCGATCAAAATTGCCATGGCACCTTTTATTTGCCATCACTAGCCACTAGGTGCGTTCCAAAGGTGACTCCCCCAAGTGGACCATAACAATTTGTTCGACAACAAGTAAGGAAAGCTAAGTTCGGGTGTAACCGAACATTATATACTCAGCTGTGAACTTTGGCGACGAAATAAGGGAAAATCACCATGTAGGAAAATGAACCTAGGGTAACCTTGGAATGTGTTTGTATGGCATGGGTATCAAATTGAAGGTATTAGAAAGTATCTTTAGAGGGAGTGGGCTATAGTTCCCACCTATGGGCGCCTTTTCGAGGAATGGCAACAAAGGTAGACCAGGGCGACTCTAGAATGTGTGTGAACGATATGGGTATCAAATCAAAGGTGGTAATGAGTGTTTTAAAAGGGAGTGGCCCTTAGTTCTATAGGTGGACGCCTTTTCGAGATATCGCCATAAAGGTGGACCAGGGGTGTAATGTGTTTGTACGAAATGGGTATCAAATGAAAGGTGGTATCATTTTCATATGGTAGGTGTCAAACCCCTTTTACAAAGTTTTTCCTAAAGTTATATTTTGCGTCAAAAACCAATCCAATCTCAATGTTTCATCCCTTTTTTCGTATTTGGTATAGAAATATGGCATTTTTTAATTTTTTGAAATTTTCGATATCGAAAAAGTGGGCGTGGTCATAGTCGGATTTTGCCCATTTTTAATACCAAGATAAAGTGAGTTCAGATAAGTACGTGAACTAAGTTTAGTAAAAATATATCGATTTTGGCTCAAGTTATCGTGTTAAGGGCCGAGCGGAAGGACAGACGGTCGGTGTGTATAAAAACTGGGCGTGGCTTCAACCGATTTCGCCCATTTTCACAGAAAACAGTTGTCGTCATAGAAGCTATGCCCTTACCAAATGTCACAAGGATTGGTGAATTTTTGTTCGACTTATGGCATTAAAAGTATTCTAGACAAATTAAACGAAAAAGGGCGGATCCACGCCCAATTTAAAATTTTCTTTTATTTTTGTATTTTGTTACCATATCATTACTGGAGTTTAATCTTGACATAATTTCTTAAATACTTTATAAAATTTTTTGTAAAAATTTGACTTTTAAAATTTTTTTCATCATCAAATCATCCGATTTCGCTAATTTTATTTAGAACACATATAGTAATAGTAGTAACGATCCTGCCAAATTTCATCATGATATCTTCAACAACTACCAAATTACAGCTTGCAAAACTTGTAATTACCTGCTATCAAAAGTGGGCGGTGCCACGCCCATTGTCCGAAATTTTTCTAATTTTCTATTCTGCGTCATAAGGTCAACCCACCTGCCAAGTTGCATCGCTTTATCCGTCTTTGGTAATGAATTATCGCACTTTTTCCGTTTTTCGAAGTATTCGATATAGAAAAAGTGGGCGTGGTTATAATCCGATCGCGTTCATTTTAAATAGCGATCTGACATGAGTGCCCAGGAACTTACATACCAAATTTCATTAAGATACCTCAAAATTTTCTCAAGTTATGGTGTTCACGGACAGACAGACGGACGGACGGACGGACATGGCTAGATGAATTTCTTTTTTCGCCCAGATAATTTTGATATATAGAAGTCTATATTTATCTCGATTAGTTTATGCCGTTACGGGGTACCGTTATGCGAACAATAATAATATACTCTGTGAGCTCTGCTTGGCTGAGTGTAAAACGATTAACGTAACGTTGTATTCCCTAACGGAATATAGACACAGTTTTGCAGAAGACTAATTTCTTTGAAGAATTTGTACGAAAAATTAAACAATCAAAATTTATTATTTTTGAAATACACGCAAATACCGCCAAATAGAGTTGCCCAAAAAGTGAGGTTATGTTGTTGGAATGACCTTTATTATTGCATTATGGACTTCACCTGTCTGGTTTTATTGCATCATGTGTCAGATATATTGTATTTGTATTTGTATTTGATGTGTCAAAAATGTCATTTTACAATAAAACTTTCGATATGTAGGGAAAAAATTTACATAACATTTTGAAATCGATATTTTTTGTATCGAGTCGAAATGTTTCGATATAATTCAGCAATCAAAAGAGAGAATATATTCTTTCCTATCAATATCTTAATTATGGCCTTAAGGCTCCATTACTGATACTTAGCATAGACTTGACTTCACTTGAGAACTGTCACTTACAGTTCTGTTAAATGAACATTGAATGTTACTGACTACTCAAACCTTAGCAACACTTAACTTGACTTAGAAGTCTGTTGAATTTTAATTTTCTATGTAAGTTCTAAGTGACGTTTGTTTGTTTCCATTTCATTTTGACATTTTGTCATACAAATTAACATTTATTGATTATGATGCCAGATTGTATGCGCTAAGTGGAGTATAATCGTGGCTAAGTTGCCAAGTTTACGCCAAGTCAAGTCAAGTCTATGCTAAGTATCAGTAATGGAGCCTTTAGATTAAGGCCCGAATTAATTCATTTTTCCGATATTTGGATATTTGCAATGTTCACATGGCACATTCGAATTCATTCGCCAATCCTTTGGCAGGAGCAAACCAGCTTCTTTCAGAGTTACAATATTAACACTGAGCATACTGTAACTCCTTCATACAGTTTTTTGTAGTAAACATCATTAAACTATAGTGTCTATCTTGCTTTCGATTAGAGAAGTCATTTAGTTTAGCGTAGTTCACTACGTGGTTCAGGATGATTATCATCGATTGAGAGGGTTGGCTCTCAGATTTTTGTATAGAACTTGGCGTAGTTCGGCTCTTGGTTTTAACTGAATGAGGATGAGGGAGCCTTCATGTGGATATAGCATTAAGGTGGAACTTGATGTAGTCCAAAGCTGAACGACGAATGTGGTGCTCCATGTTACTAACGTAATGATAATCTCGTTGATAATATTTGGAATTCAGAGATCAAAGAAGACATTATGACATCTTGCTCTATTGTTGGTAGGTTCGTCGTACATATCCAAATTATTTGAACAACTAGCTGTTGGATGCAAGTAATAGTCTTCTTCGCTTTGATTAATCCGATCTCTTAAACAGCAATATATCTTATAAGATGCCTTTTCATTGTCTTCTCCAGAAAAGTCCGCTTCCGCCGTACATGAGCGTGGCGAGCAAATTGGACATTCATTACAATCATGGTATATTTCTTGAGTAGCTGCTAAAGTAGCTCCGAATCGACTAGAACAAATATCATTACATGGTGTAGCACAAAAAAACCTGACATCGCTCTCATCCCCATTCTCGTCGTCAGCCTTCCCTCCCACATCTTTTTTGTAAATCGTCATCTTCTTGCCAATCACTTGCAAATATTCAATGTCCGGGAAGAATGGTACAACACGTTTAATATTGGTACTCCTCGCTGCTATTTGTTCGCGCACCGTACGTGAAACGAGCCAACCCGAACGACGCACACAACAATTTTCGCCAATAAGTTCACATTTAACGCCTGCTGGTAGGCCAGTAATTTCGAAAAATTTTTTACGCTTCGGTTTCGCTGATGTCATTTCCTCTATAAAACAACCATTCGGTAATTGCTCCCTAATTACGGCTTGTGTTTGTCGGGCGTTGGGTTTTCGTCTTTCGGCATGCTCCAACAAGCGTTTAATCATTAGTTTATCGCGCGTATTTACCGTAACAGGACGATTGAAAAGTAATTCACATGCTGATTTGCCGGTGCGTTGCATTAAACGTTTGGCTATGCCGTTTCGCAACTGCAACTCCTCTTCCCATCTCTTTAGGCGATGATCACTGGATGAACTCAACGAGTCGCCGACGTTGCACGAGCAGTTAATGTTCTTCCCAACGGCAACAGCAGTCTTGACGAAATTTAAAACACAGCTTCGTGTACAGCATCTTGGTTTCTTCGGTTTATGTAGTACTTTTTGTACGAGTTCCAAGTTTGATGGCGTCCATTGGCGTTGACAACCGCGTGGTTGTGTTGGTTCGCTACAGCTTGGACAACGTTGACTGTCCATTGTTGCTCTTACTGATTTAGTAGTGGCTTTTACATTTATTAATTTTTTTGGGTTTTTATTATTTCTTGTTGACTTGACGAAAAATTTAGAAGTAACTTTATCAGCTTTACAAAATCAAAAGATTTACATATTGCTTTGAGTGCTGGAGACTATCAAAAGTCCAAACGAATACTTGTTCTTGTTGGTTGATTCATCAAATCTGGATGGTCGTTGTCGAAACTGAAGAGTCGAAATAGAGTTTCTCTGATATTTAATATACAATAAACGAGTAGGCCTATGAGTTAGCACGGAGAGAATCTTGTCATCGTATCACACCAGCGAAGGAGGTCATAGCGCCCCTTGGACTTATCGAAGGTTGCGCCTCTTATTATCACTGGCTTAGTGAGGCTTACCACAGATAGAAGCGCATGCAGTGCTGTAGAGTTTCCAGTACCAGTGGTTATCAAGTGGTCAAACGATCTTCAGAAGGGATATATTCAGGTATGTAGCTATACCCACCGTCCACTAAACAATTGAGTTTCAAGCGGCATTATATTCATGGGCGAAAGAACCGGTGGGGCATCTACTGTGCATTGGAACACCCACCGTGCGGTCGAAGCAGAATTATATTTCTTGGAAAACACTTTTTTGACAGTCTCAGAAAAAACAAGAATTTTAGGCCGGGTGAACTCGTCAAATATATAAACTCAACGGGATTCATTGGTTAAGTCAAGGGTTGTGGTATCAAAACGATTGTTGCCATAACGCTTGGAATTCTTGTCCCACTGTAACTACCCCATCAGGGATATATGTATATTTTAAAAAGCTTTCCTGAATATACATCGTTGATATCTTAGCTGAAGAGCGAGCAGGGAGATTAAAGCCTTGATATAATGTATTATATTCCATTCCAGTCTTTTCCAATGTAATTAATTTAAATAAAGTCATCATATCTAAATAAATAAAAAAAAAATATCTATCTTATGCTATTTTATGAGTGACCTTCAGCCACCATTCATTATATGAAGACCCCAAATTTCTATAAACTCTGATGAACTTTGAGAATTTTCAAGTGGTTTTAGCCTTGTTTAACTAAGGATAGTAGAGATAGTAGATGAACCGTGAACGAAACACTTTCGCATAGTTTGCATAAGCTGAGTAGTTAAACTTGAGGTGACTCGATGACTCCACTTCATCTGAGTCCATTAAGCTGCATCGATTTTCCAGTATTTTAAAATTCACCGCATGGACTTCCATTGAACAACTGACTCATTAGAACCCCCGTCAACATTGATAGCAGACCACCTGCCATCCCACTTGCATATACTTCCAGTCATATGGATCTCCCTACCTTGCAAACAGTAATGTCCGCCCATATCCGTGTTTGCTCAAACACAGGTCTTTAATAGCCGCTCGAGTAACCCAGTGGATTTTCAATACTGCTTGGTAGATGCTACAGGGATTGAACCTTGTCTTCTTTCCCAGATAAGCTATCTAAAACAAAGTTGAAGTTCCTACGAATGCTTGCCTGCAACGTCCACAGGATACACGCCGTTTAGTAATGATCGCCGTGTCCAGTACCTGCCACTAAACCAGCACCACATAGGACAAAATCCTATCTATACAAAAATCTCATAAGGCCAGGGTAGAACTTTTGGCGTAGGTCTCAGCCGACAGGGGGGATAATAATATAAGGAGACCAATGCCTTTCTTGCCCTATACTTCACATTGGGCATCCGCACAGTTTCCTGTCTGATATAATTTCAAGATATTTAATCCGCTTAGAAGCAATTTAGTTTTACCAGGCTTGCCATAACGACCGCCTGACCCAGCCGACGTAGCCACTACGTCCATATAGCCCGTGCTTCTTACTGACGATAAGTATGCCACGAGGTTGGATAAGCCAGTTTTTTGTCCCAAAGGATTTATGATACTGTCTGTGTTGCCGACGGCATGTATGGAAGGAGGCTTAGTGATGAGCTGTGTGAGCTTTACACAGACATGGACATAGAGCAACGAATAAAAGTCCAAAGGAAACGCTGGGTAGGTCATGTTTTGGGAACGGAAGTTGACAGTCCGGCTCAGAGAGTATTCGTATCGACACTTGTGTTTGGAAGCAAAGGGAGGAGAGATGTCCATCCCCTGAGTTGTGAGATAGCTGACGTGACTTGGTATGCAACAGCTGAAATCGCCCACGCGGCTGAACGTCGAAGATGGTATAAGAAGTGATTCTAAATTTTCCATGTGTATTTCTTACACAATTTGCCTTTTAAAACTTATTTACATTGCATAATAATTAAAAACCATTACAACATAAAAATTAAACAAATTTGTTCCTCCTTGGTCGTCCTCATAGGTTTGGTCTCATTTGCAATTCGGCAATTCAGAATCAGTTGCAGAAATAGTCAGTCTTCAATAGGCGCAAAAGCACCCAGCCGCCACATTAATAGTTTTAAATTTCCAATTTTGTCGCAGTTCATCGGGTAGCCATGCCAGTGCTGGGTCATTATGTTCCCGATCCAATACAGTGCGTGGTGTTAGCACTTTTACTTTATATTCCAATGGCTTACAGTGGGTGCCACGCCAACATTTCTGTGGATATTCATTTGGCGATTGATAGCTCGTTTCGCAGACAGCATTCATTACATAACGTGGATAGTGCTGTTGACCCAAATCAACTAAATCGATCTGCAAAATACAAATATTTAGAATAATTAATAAATTTAACATTTATTTGAATCATGACATGTAAGTTTTGAGACCAGGCCTATGTCCTAACCACTGTGAGCCTAGACTAATTTCAAAAGAATCTTCTCAGAAATATGATGTTCGGTGCTTCGCCCAGTTATCAAAGTCTTCTAACGGGAGTCCAAAAAACCAGCAGTTTCAACAAGGGTTGACTACAGGGAAGCTGCTGTAAGAGGCGTAGGTTACACATTACAATTGAAAAGATGATTGGTGTCTTGTATGGACACATCACATGCAGGTCATACATTACGTATGTCGGGGATGATTCTGCACAAGTATCCATAACGAAGTTGGCTAGGTGACCCGTGTCTCCCTTAGTAAATCTACTTTCTCTTAGTATAAGATATTATATTGATAACGGTTTTCACCGTGCGGGACATAGCTAAGGGGTTTATCGATGTATGGATTAGGCTTAGGGCCTCCTTATGCTTATCTGGATCAACGGGTGCGTAGCCAGATGCCGGATCTCATCATAGTGCTGACGGAGATGCTTCCTTATCCCTCTTGCAATTATTGCTAAGGTGTCCGGGCTTGCAACAATCTATCAAAACCTGTATGTTCTGCATTTCGTTATGCTCTTTATTGTTGGGTTCTTTTGGAGATGATGTTCAGGGGTCATAAGTATAGACAACGCTTCTGATTTGTCTACTGGAGGGCCGTGAAGTAACGTGGAGGAAAGAAGTAAAAAGTTGTCTTCCGATGTCCAGGTCTGCAAGCAAGACGACTCTGATGTCTGGAGGAAAGGTTTGTTTGACAGTGTGGTGGAGTAGAATGGGAAGCTCCCATGCACGTTCTCTCAATCTAACCTTGCTTACCATCAATATACTTCTATCGGCGTACTCAAAAAAGGAGTGGCAGTTTCAAACTCAGAAGGACTGTAGGAAATAGCATGTGATAAGGTAGCAGCAATGAGGGAGCATTGCGTCAAAATGGCGTAGAAAGGAACATTTCGTTGGGTTGGAGTTGTGGCTGCACGACGTGGTTGACTATGCTTAGGTGAGACCGCGTGACCGTTATAGGGTGTGAAAAAATAACAATCAGCATGTAAGGACTCTTTTACACGCCTGGCGGTTTTACGGCTATATACGAAACCCCCAAAAACTTAAGACCAATAATTATGTAACTCTTTCTTAAATGATGGCTTTGCCTCCCATTGAAAGGAAATGTGGGTAGATATTGTGTGACGTTATGATACTTTAGCTGATAGAATTGTTGAGGACAAAAGTAACTTTTGGCATTTTTAAAAGCCAAAGTGTGTTTGGGAAGAGTCTGTAATTTCAGGTGGGATATATAGTCTCTATTGGAGTATTGGCTATTCTCCAACTATATAAAACCTGGATCGTTAGTATAATATGCAGTTTACTAGAGTTTGTGCTATAAGTCACCGGGGGTGTTCCTAGGGACGTGAGGGCTTTCCACGGAATTAAAATGGGCTCTCAGCAGGCATTCATGGGTCCGCAATAACTACTTCATCTTTAGGCTATCGAATTTATTGTAAGAGGGGATTGAGAATTTCACTCAGCCAAGGCTGAAAAGCAACGACTTAAGGTGGTATAAGCTTATCTGTCAATCTTAGAAGATTTGCCTAGATATTTGCTTTCATTTTGTATCAGAGAACTTTTAGAATTGCTGGCACGCTTTACCAAGAACAAATCCGTGGCTGTGATCAGGATACAAAAATAAGTACTTGGCGCGATTTGCCTCTCTTCCAATTCGCGTCGTGCTCCTTTTAATTTTTCCTAAAATTTGGCGGGTCCTGCAGGTCCCTGTTTTATGCCGACTCCGAATGGCATCCGCAAGGTAGATGAATTTTCGCTTAGAAGATTTCCATGGCAGAAATACACTCGGAGTGGTTGCCGAATCACTTCCGAGGATCGATCCCGATTAGAAAAGCTTTTTTTCTAATTTAAAAAACATATTTCTAAATTTTTGATGTTCTTTGCCCGGGAATTGAACACAGGACCTTCGGTGTGGCTGCCTGTCTTAAAGTAACGAAAAAAATTCCATTCAGAAGATATGGAAAGTGCTACCCATTCAAAGTTGAGAAGTGCTACTAGTCATTTTTTAATTTGAAGAATCAAAGAAATGTATTTACCTTAGCTTTACAATCGCAGCCAATGACCGGTGAGGTGCCAGCACGTTTTATTTCTTTTAAATGTGTGTCGATCTGCAAGTCTTTGGAAAAATCCTCATAATACGAAACAGGTAATAAGTCTCTTATTCCCTTATTATTCGAAGCTGTCTTATCGTTGCCAATGGTAAGTGTGATTTTTCGTCCATCCGTTGACAAGGAATGAATATGACCGGAGGTTTCTGAGGTTATTTCGTTAAGTAACTCATATATTCCGGGCACAAATCTGTTGAAAATGTAAGCATTAAAATTATTCAGTAATAAAAACGCAAATAATGAGAATCGAAATATAGGCATCCACAAATTATTTATTTCTGTCTACCCCACGCGATGGAGGGGCTAAATCAGACAATCAATTAACTCTAAGGGAGACGGTATGCACAAGAGCTGTCTCAGTCAAGACATTAAAATCTTTCTTAGATGCTTTAACCCCAGGGTTGCCAATAAATTTGTCCTTTGATATGCGTGTTATTCACGCACCTTAATTTGACTCGGACTATCATCACATGAAACGTTTTCTCACGGAACGTTGCTTACTCAAAGGACTCTTAATCGCTTCTCCTGCTGACTTTTAGTTCAGGTTTGGGTTAAGTTTTTGCTACCCCATAGGGGGAAGCTCACTTGGACAGTATGAGTGGCCGTTGTGCTACCACTAGAATCAACAGTGACTAAACTAAGCTACTTCGGAAAGCGTTATGTAGCAATGATGTAGCTACCCTGCACAAAACTACCGGAGGTCCAAGGGAGCTGAGACTGAAATACGTTTGCCTAGTTTAGGAAAAAGCTGGACAATCAAGCATGAAGTGATCTGATTATTCTCAATGCAGCCGTAGAAGGAACTGTTTTCCAGTATACTGAGATATACCGCATTGACTCCCAAAGGGGGATATACATACCCTGATATACATCGCTACCCTACAAAAGTGTTTTCTAAGCTCACTCAAGGACCATGTATGTATAAAGTAGCAGACCACAGGTGGTAGGCGAAATTGGGAACAGTGTGTCCTATCTGGAATAAGGTCGAGGCTGGCAATCGGGAATCCGTTATCTTCTCGTAAAAAGAACCCTTTTGAAGGCGTCGATACAGGATATTATTAAACGCCCTTCAATGTAACGAAAGGCACCAATGGAAAATTCTTTATACTCTAGAGACCCATTTATTTCTTTTAAAATCGAAGGGAGAGTCGTTTCTGCTGACCTGCCATTATAGGCAAGTCATACCGACAATAACTCTCGAGGAATTCTGTCCTGCATATACAATCGGTTAAACGTGCTTAGGAGAAATGACAAGAGGCTGATCGGTCTAAAATCTCCAGGTGATGCATGAGAGCTCCTACCTATCTTTGAAATGAATGAAGATGTAGCATATTTCGGAGCCTTGGTATGTAGCCTTCGTATTTAGTCGAACTGTGGAGTAGGCCGTTTTTTGGAAAAAATTCTGAAACAGGGTAGTTTTGAAAAATATTCTCAGACAGGGCGTTTCCGGAGATAGGGTGGTATTGCACTCAGTCGTCGATTTTAGATATATTTTGGATATCCAAATTCCTTAATTTCGCTATTTTTTTATTTACCTTTTACAGTCAAATCTTCGATGCATTAGCATATCGAAATCAGCATTCTGCTTTAATTTTGTCCAACCTTCGACGGAACGTAAATACCCATAATCCGCATAAAGATGTTGCAGTAGATTCCGTTTACTAACTCCCTGATGTTGTGTTACACTACTGCTTTCAGATTCGTTATCATCTTGGCCATCGCCGTCATTCTTATCCAATTCTGTAGCCAATGGATTGTCATCTGGATATTGTAGCTCATTAAATTTTTGTCTTGAAATGGCAGTCGTTATGTCTTCGCCAACTAAACCCATTAAGGGCTTTAAAAACAAGTTATCCCATCGATGGCCAACTATACCGCCAAGACACAAAAATAATAGCACCAAAGCGATCTAATAATAAACAAGCAAAAAAAAACACTTATAAATAGGGACTCTATATAATAATTTTTTTTTTTTAATATGGAAAAAAATATTACCAAAAATTTTTTCAACACTAATATTTTTGATGCCTCTATGATTCTTCGCCCCCGACCTCCCCGGCACGAAATCTAGATTGTTTTCGAGATTTCAAAACGGTTTAATAAAATGTAGTCCATTCTGGACTTTTATTTTTTAATTCCATTTTTTTTTTTTTTGCAATGTAATGGAGTGTGGGAATTTCTAACTGAGCACCCACAGTTAGGCAATCATACCTAATCCTGACATTTGCACCCTCGTTCGTGCTCAATGGGAGTTGACCATGTCGGTCCACCATGTGCTGCAAACGGGCGCCTGTCTTGCAGCAAGAGACGCCATGCAAAGGCATCTTTCAATAAAATGTTCAAACTTGTGATGAGTCCGCTCTTTTTTTAATGTCAGCAACGTCAAACGACCAAAGAGTATGATTTGGGGTAATAGGCATGGTTCACATGCCTGTTTGATTGAAGTTCTCGTAACAGTTGACAGTGATCACATTATCTCTTATGAGCTAAATCTATAAAAACTAAATTCAAAGTAGGTTAGGTTAGGTTAGGTGGTAGCTGCCCTAATAAGGGGAGCTCTTTTGGACAACATGAAGGTCCGTTGTGATACCACATGCAATAAAATAACGGTGACGTAGATATAGCTACTTAGAGAATCGTTGGGTAGCAACGATAAAGCTCCGAATGATGCCGATCTCAACTTTGGATAAATCCTCGGGAGATCCAAGTAAGTCGCGACCGAAGTACTTTCGCCTAGTTCTGGCAAAAGCTGGGCAATCAAGCATAAAGTGATTTGGTGATTCCACCTCATCATCCTCCATACAGCTGCAGCAGGATGGAGTTTCCAGTATATTGAGACGTACCGCATGGATACCCATGGGGCAGTGCCCTGTCAGAACCCCAATGACCATTGATAGGTGAGCCTCAGTGAATCCAATTATTTCAGCAGACTTCCTGCCATCCGCTTTCGGCCAGAAAGATCTTGCTACCCTGCAAGACGTGGTGTTCGCCCAACGTTTGCTGAGATGACTCGAAGCCCAGCTATGGAGGAGCAATCCACAGGTGGCCAGCGGAGTCCCGAAATCCCTACAGCCATCTTCATCCGGTTCAGTTGTACCGATACGGGCTAAGAGATCCGCTTGACAGTTACCCGGGATATCACTATGGCCCGGGACCCAAATAATCTTAATTGTAAAATAGTTCGATGCAATCGCAAGCGAGTTCAGGCACTCCCAGACCACCCTCGATCGCACTGTAGTTGAACTCAAGTCCTTGATAGCCGCTTGGCTATCAGAGTAGATGCTAAATTCCCTAACCGTAGTAGCACTGGATAGCATTTCATCCACCGCATCCTTAATCGCAGCAACTTCTGCTTGGAATACACAGCAGTGATCAGCCAACTTAAACTTGCGGCTTTTAGCTCTTGGCAAAACCGGCCAGTTCAACCAGCACTTTTTGACGATATACATACATATGTGTATCCTCTTCAGACCTGAGTATGAACTAAATAGGTTTTTACAGTTTTTTATGGTTTTTCATAGTCGTAGAGACCTAAAAAAACACATGATTTAAAAATAATAATTAAAACAATGTTTTTATACCAAAAGTGTGTCACAGAAAATAAGGCAAGAATACCCGTAAAAATTAAAAAAAAAAACAATTTTTCTTTTGAAGGTATAATATAAGAAACTAACTCAATAAATCTCTTTGAATTTCGAATAAAACTACACAATAGTATTTTTTATTATTATTATAATATTTTATTTCTAGGCCCTAAAATTTCATCATTTATAAAAATTTCACTTTGTCAAGTTTAAGCTAAATAAATACCTACCAAATATTTATCTTGGAGGCACCTAGTGATATATGGTGAGCTTAGTTAAATAGGTATAGAACGTACATACTATTTCTAGTACTAGCATTTGCCGAAAGATGCCACAACTACCTAAAATTAAAAAACGAAGAAGGCGCACATAAGTGTACCTCAGGTCTGAAGAGGATATGGTGTGATATCGACAGCCGAACCCAGCTCGGCAGCTCTCAATTTCTCAGTTTATATGAAGAATGCCTTATCCTGGCTTTTAAAAGCTCTGCATTTTCAGGAGTAAAATACACGCGTTGGCCATTTTCAAGGTGCGTTTGTGTATGTGTGCTGAAGCATCTCTCATAAACAGTGTACAAACCTCGGTGTTTATGTTTACTCTCCTTCGAACTTAGCAGTACGACACAAATCGAAAAATTCGTATATTTATTCAAAAAATGTTGTACACATGAAATGATCTCGAGGCGCTCGTCACCCAGAGAAAAATTACCACTCATCTGCACAGCTTCCATTTGATACCCATAATGTAAACACACATCCTAAGGTTATCTGATCCACGTTTTGGGCAATATCTCGAGACCCTAGTCACCCAGATGTATGAAAATTACCCTCTGCTAAAGAACTCATCAACAGCGTTCATTTGATACCCATAATGTAAAAACACATCCTAAGGTTATTCTGATCCACGTTTTGGGCAATATCTCGAGACCCTAGTCACCCAGATGTATGAAAATTACCCTTTGTTGAAGAACTCATCAACAGTTTTCATTTGATATCAATATTGTATAAACACATTATATATATATTAGACACGTGTAAAGTTTTGCGACCCTTCTAAAGAAAAACTTTAATTCTAAGGTATAAACAGAGAACATATACTTAAGTGTAAATTCTCTGGTATAAACAAGTACGCACATATGTATCGATATGTTAATTGCAAAATTACACTAACACAAATGCCAAAACAGACTGTAATATTGAATATATGGCGCTGGATTTGTGTGCTCTAAAGCAATTGCCACCTATAACTTGCATTGTCTGAGCACATGTAAGAGCATGAAGGGATACATATACTCTGCCTTTTTATTGAAAATATAGACACAGACACAGCAAACATGATCAAATGCATAATTTTCATTACTAATATACAACAAAGCACGTGATTAACTATTTATATTAATGTATCCAGGCTTTTGTTGGTTGTAACATTAATGAGGTGTTTTATACGAAAATATATTTTCAAAACACTAACTTAAATAAAATTAAAATAAAATAAATTTAACAAAATAAAGTAAAGTAAAGTTAAATAAAATAAAATAAAAAAAATTTTATTAAATATAATAAAATAAAGTAAAATAAAAAAATGAAATAAAGAAAATGAAATAAAGTAAAGTAAAATAAATAAAAAAATTAAATTAAATATAATAAAATAAAGGAAAATAAAAAAATTAAACCAAAGAAAATGAAATAAAGTAAAGTAAACTAAAACAAATAAAAAAATTAAATAAAATATAATAAAATATAGTAAAATAAAATAAACAAAATGGAATAAAATAAACAAAGTGAAATAAAATATAATAAACAAAAGAAAATAAAATAAAACAAAATAAAAAAATAAAATACAATAAACAAAATGAAATAAAATATAATAAACAGAATGAAATAACATATAATAAACAAAATGAAAAATAAAATAAATTGAACAAAAGAAAATAAAGTAAAGTAAAGTAAAATAAATAAAAAAAATTAACTAAATATATTAAAATAAAGTAAAACAAAACAAAATAAAGTAAAGTAAAATAAAATAAAATAAATTTAAAAAATTCAATTAAATATAATAAAATAAAGTAAAATAAAATAAACAAATTAAAATAAAACAAAATAAAGTAAAGTAAAATAAAGTAAACTAAAATAAAATAAAATAAAAAAAATTAAATCAAATATAATCAAATAAAATAAAGAAAATAAAGTAAAATAAAAAAAATAAAAATATAATAAACAAAACTACAAAAAATATAATAAATAAAATAAAATAATTAAAATAAAATAAAATGAAATAAAGTAAAATTAAGTAGAATAAAAGAAAATACAACAAAGTAAAACAAAATGAAATAATATAAAGTAAAATTTAAAAAATATTAACATTAAAAAAATAGATGAAAGGAAAGACAAGAAAGGAGATGAATAGGATAGAAAAGGAAAGGAAATATTAAAAGGATAAAAAGAGAATAACCTTTAAGTTATGGTGTGTTATTGTTATATGTGTTATGCTTAGTAACCACTGCTGGTTGAACTTCAACCACTGGGCGAACTCTACGTAGTCCATTAAAAAGTGCAGATCCATTCAACGTTATGGAAGTAAATTTTATCGGTAGTTAATACTTACCACAACGTCTTAGTCATAAAAATCCTATAGCCAATTAATATTGTTTTAGTTTTCCGGATATAGATCCATAAACTATTATTTTTTGAGTTTTTCGGATTTATTCACCATTTGCAGATATTAGTTTTTGTTTTCGATGCCAACTGCTAAGAGAAGTATAACGCTATCTCGGCCAACGTTTAGAAAACGCCCTTTCTCAGAAAACTTTAGAAAAAGTCACAACTCCAGCATTTCAATCAAAACCCACCAGGCAAGTGTTTGTGGCAAATATTTTGAGGTGGGACGTTTTAAAACTGGCAGCCAAGATAGGGTAAGCCTCCACTCAGCCGTCGAAATGTTCTGTTTTGGTAAGTTATCACATTTGGAACTTGTTATTAAATTTTTTTTACACTCTTCCTTAATTATCCCATTTTTTGCTTAAAGGAGCGATAATCGATGCCAGTGGAAATTATTAAGATTAAGATATTATTATGACCGAGGTGTTTGTAAGTAACAAAAAATGTATTTAATATACAAAATGTACGGTCTTTTTCAGATTTTCATTTTCATTGCATTTTCGTAATTTTATCTATTTCGGATAGAAGCAATTTTTTACCGACCACTTTATTTTTAATTTTTTTTTATCCTACGTCGATTTTTAAACTCTGTTAAACAACAAATGCTTTAGGTAAAAAACTTACTCACCATTTTCTAAAATTAAATAAACTGATTAGTTTGAAGAAAAAAATATGTTTCAAAACTTTTAAAATGTAGCACAATCCATTGCATGACGATCTTAACGCGACTACACCGAAGAGACATATGCGAATTATCTTTGCGTATCGAATGCTTTTATAAGCGAGATTTTGTCTTAACAATTAGGCGATAATTGTTAAGATATTGAAAAGATGTCAAAATTGTTACATTTTTTTTGTTGTATTCACATCAGAACAATCATCAAGTATCATATTACCAATGGATGCATGGACAAGCGTAAATTGGTTGTGTGGCCTGTTTGAGAGAAACATCCATTCATAAAACTGACCACAACATCCTACACAAACACGTACATTTAAAGGTATGTATAAGATTATGGAAAAGGAGTAAAAGTTAGCTATGAAATCTTCCATCTAATTACAGATTTATTAAGTATGAATACTTTTTCTTAATAAAAAAAAATACAAGGCGATATATACATACCTCCGAGGAGATTTAAGTCGAGAACCGTTTCAAGACAGAAATACACTCGTGGTGTTTGTCAAACCATTGCCAAGAGACGACTCCACTTAGAAATTTGTTTTCTATTTGAATAAATTTTGATGCTACTTTTGTCGGGCCTTGAATACAGGACCTTCGGTGTGTTAGACGAGCACGTGTTAGGGAATATTGAAATCGTTTTTTAAGTAACTTCCCATAAATCTAGTCTTGAAAATCTGGAGCATGGCTTACGTTTCCTCTGAAAGCAATAGCTAGGTCATCAGCATATGCCATAATCCCTTTTTCATTATAGATGGGAATATGCCCTGGAACCCAATATAGATGTATGCTTTTTCCCGTCCCAATTCTTTCCAGGGATTGCTTATACTCTAACACACTTTTAGATGCTGTGCTATGCGAGATCATTGCCTTAATTTCTGCTTCTCTTCCACTGTTTCTACTGCTTTCCCAAACCAAAAAAAAAAAGTTGATTAAATGTAAGCCGTAGCTCTGTTAAAAAAAAAGTATAAACAAAATTTTGTTTTTAAATATTTTGATTTTATTTTTTCAGGCCTTGAACCTAGGACTTTCGGTGTTGGAGGCATATCATGCTACCATCACACCACAGTGGCCGCCTAGCTCTGCTGTTTTAACTAACAGTTATTAATGTCATCCTAAGTATAACAATAAAAAATGTTAAAACATAGCAGTGACTGTTGATAAGATAGAGATTTCTGTGGCACGATTGTCATAAGATAAAAAGTAGGGAACGCCGTGAGCCTATCTTTTAAATTAGGTGATGCATTTGCATAATAATGACATTTGTTCGCTGTTGCAATGACCGCGGAACTCAGTTCTCTTAACAAAAAAAATTTGTTATATTGATTAGGAATCTATAATGTTTACAGAATATTGTTAGCTTGATACCAACATTTTTTCGTCGGTTGTAATAACTTGAACAGGTTTGTTTTCTTGACAAAAAAACTCTGTTGAAATAAACATAATGCGATGAATTTTACTGAATAACTGTTAACTCAAGAACAACAAACCAGATTTGTTCATTTAACAAGCTATATTATTTTCACTGGAGGCGTTTGAAATTTTTTGTTTTTTCAAAATTTTTTTAATTTTTTTATTTTGAATAAAAATCTCTTGTTGGCTTTTAAGACTTTGTTCTTTTAAGCTTGAACATTTTTTTGCAAAATATTATATTCGGCCCACGCTGCAGCCTAACTTATTTAACTCCGCCTAAAAGAAGTTCCACTTCTACGATGTCTAACGCCTGTACAAAATTTGTTTCATGCATGTAAAAGATACGGATATGTAAATATGTATTGCTTTTGTGAAAAACAAAAGAGGATAATAATATCGACGCCAAACAAAAATAGACAATATAAACAACAACAAAATTAAGCTTACAACAACAGAAAATATGTAAAAAATAATGGTGGTAGAATGTGTAACAGAAATTAAAAAAACAAATTCATCGAATCTAAAGAAATGGTAGAAAACCCAAAATAATAGTATTGCATATAACATCAAAAGCAGAAAGAAAATTAGAAATGAAAATAAGCGAAATAAATAGAACTAAATAATCATGGAATAGTACACATAGCCATAAAACATAAAATTTCTAAGGCTTCCGCAGCGAACTTCTAAAGTTCAGAGCATGCCAATACGAACCCCTAATTTAGTCTGGTTGGTGACATCGACGTTTCGACTATTGATATAATAAAAAAATATATTTAAGAAAAATGCGGATATTATAGCACAGCATAACATAGAGTATAGTTAAAAGACAAGTGATTTTGTAAAACATTTTTGTAAAAAAAAAAAAAAATACAATTCAAATAGGTGTTATTTTAATACAAAAAAAAAAAAAAAACAAAGATAAATGAAACCGTTTAAAGAATAAAGAAGGAACCCACATTTTAAACAAATTTTATGTTCCATTATGGCTCATACTTAAACCAGAAAAATTAGAATGGATATCGATGAATGAAATAAAGTGAAAAATCAATAAAATAAATACACTACTTAGTTTAAAACAAAGAAAAAACTATTTTATGGTAGAAATATTGAATAAAGATTATGAAAATTATCTTGGTAAGCCAACCAATAAATAGTTAAACTCTCTTATGGAAAAAAGCACAATGAAGCGGAAGCAGCGACGTTACAGGTATGGAAATAGCAAAAGCCACTAAAAATTATCGAAATACTTTGTGAAATGCCTTAAGAAGAAGTAAGGATGGTTGAATATGACTAACGCCGGAATTATATACACCACTGTGGACTTTAAGTTTTTTCAATATTTATGTGAAATTCTGGAGATGCCATTCGGAGTCGACATAGAACAAGTAGGTCCCGTCCCGCCAATTTGTAAGGAAAACTAAAAAGGAGCAAGACGCAAATTGTGTCCCCATATGACACCAACCATCTTTTTAATTGTAATGTGGAATCAATGCCTCTAACACACCTTTCATTATGGTCCATCCCTATTGAAACAGCAAGTTTCCTTGGACTCCCGTTAGAGGATATTGACGAAAATTTGTGATCGGTCGCACCTATTGGATGGGGCGTATCACTGCTAACACAACAGCAACAACAGCGCAAATTGGAAGAGAAGCTCTGCCTAAAATCTCTTCTGAGATTATCGCGCTTTATATTTTGTGAAATTCTGGTAAGCGTAAGAGCTTAAACTGTAAACATACATCGAAAGGAATAAAGCTATATTAGTAAAATCAACAAATAAGGTTTTTTGTTCTTGAATTAACAGTCATTCAGTAAAATTGATCGCATTATGGTTAATTCAACTCTGTTTTTGTAAGGAAAACAAATTTGTTTAGTTAAGTTCAGCAGAAGAAAAACTGTTGGTCTCAAGTTCTCAATATGCTGTAAAACTTAGAGTTTCTCAATCAAGTCAGCTGATTTTGCAGTTAAAAGAACTGATTCCATTGGTCATTTCAACAGGGAACAACTGTCAACATTATGCAAATACATCACCTAATTAAACGGTTTTATATAGCTTGACTTGCTAGGCCGGCCGCACGGCTTTTGTGAACGAATTTTGTAATTGAAATTTAAGTAACTTCCCGATAAGCTACAAGCTTGAAACTTGGAATATAGTTCAGAACCCGATGACAATACAATAATAAGAAAAAAACTCCGATAGGTGGCGCATGGATCGAAATATTTAAAAAAATGGTATTTGTGGGCCGATTTGGTTCATATTTGGAACACAATACACACACAAATAGAAAGCGACCTTAAAAAATAGCCGCTAGGTGGCGCAAGGATCGAGATATTCAAAAAAATTGCATTTTTGGTCCAATTTGGCTCATATTACATACAAGAATAGAAAGCGACCTATGAAAAAAATCGCCGCTAAGTGGCGCAGGGATCGAGATATTCAAAAATCGTATTTGTGGTCCGATTTGGCTCATATTTGGAACATATAATACATACATGAATATAAAGGGATTAATGAAAAAAATCGGCGCTAGGTGGCGCAAGGATCGAGATATTAATAAAAATTATTTTCTAGCTTTTAGTATTAGTACCAATGCTTAACAAAGAACCAAATCGACAGCGCCACCCCGGGGATCCGAAATTGATCCAGATATCAGGATCGCATCGTTTTTGCATTTGAATATTAAATTTCTATCCGTATTTGGATCACGTTTCATTGGAACGCGTGGTGTGGTGGTAGCCTACGCCTACCACACCCAAAATTCTGAATTCAAAGCCAGGAAAAACCAATATCAAAATCTTAAGAAACAAGTTTTTTATATATTCTTTTAACAGCACTGTGGCTTACATAGTAAGTAAGGATGGTTCAATACGACTTACGTCGGAATTATATACCCCACTGTTGGCTATAACTTTTATAGATTTTTTTGTAAAATCCTGGTAAGCTTTAGAACTTATCCCTTTCACTGCCATGGGAATTCTATAAACCAATGTAAATTTAAAACATTGTCAAAAATGGAATTTACGCCATATTTGAATAAGCAAACGTCAAATTAGTTCTTATGACAATTTTCCATTCATGATCAGCTGTTTAATGAGCCTATACATTTTTACAGCATTGTGGATAAAATAAGTGGGATATCTTATCCGTCAACTGCCTGACAGGATGTTCAATATGGCGGCGCTTAGCGCCGGCTATCTTCAGCTGGTGATAGAAAGAGATACAGAATGAGACAGCGATAGTCAATAAAAAATCAGGTGATCCAACCTATTTGTAATTTTGACGTCTATGCAGAAGTTATCACACTTGTCTTATCCACAATGTTTTACAGTTTTTTATTGAGCAATGTGGCCGTGTTATTGAGTGCGTCCATTTACTAGTGAAAATGGACTTTTCTGAACCTTATATGGGATAATTTATTCCATCGATATGGTTAAGGCCACAAAAATGGGACATATTATACTATTAGTGTACAAAAATGGGACAACAGTCATTATTTTTGAATGAATGATACCGATGAGCCCCAATCAAGAAATCCAGTGGGGCATATTATTAAGTGAAGACTTAAAGCTTTACTCATTGCAATATTTTTGAGCAATATGGGAGTGGCCGCGTGTAAGGCTCTTTCAAGAGAACATATCCATATGAAGCTGGTGGTGTTGCTCGAAATTATTTGGCAGAGCTTTATAAGCTTGGCAGGAAACTTAAAATCAATCATTTCGCGTTAGCTTTAAACGCGTTATTAGGGGTCGCCTATTTTGTGAATTGTGCAGAGCAAACTTTAATTTCAGTCTGGAGTCATGCACTCCTCCGACCGTTTATTGCAGGGGAACTGATACAAGCTCTATAAAAACTGTTCGCCTCCGTGTTTGAACAGCTCGGCGGGTAGTTCGTATTTTATTCACGTATATTATTCAGGTGGCGGAAGGGATATTGCGTCACATAAGATTGGATATTAGGGTCATCTTTAGAGAAGTGTTCCCTCCATAATTAATGCAAATTATGTACATCGGCTACCAAGTCCCCGTTATAATTCCTACAGTGATCTGTCCCAGACTTGAAACCTGCTATCATCCGACGAAGTTTTTGGTAGAACATTTAGGGATATTTCCTTTAAGAGAGCATCTGACGTTCGTTGCACTCACTTCTATGTAGACGTATCTCTTTGTTCTTTATGCACGGAATAAAATATTCAGAATGTTTATATTTATCAGAATTGGGGGTTATATTTTAATATTCCGCGAATCTGAGATTCCATTAAAACAAGCCTCAGTTCCCCAACTAACTGCCCATAAATATTGTTGCCTCCTATTAGCATAATGCATCCATATCCTCCGTCTTTTTGCTTTTATCGGCGATAGGGCTAGTTTCCTCTTACTCTGTCCTGCAGATTCGGAGGTATAGTGGCTATTCTGGTTCACTATTCGAGGAACAAATCGTTCACACTCTCCCTTCTGCCCCTTAAAATCAAGTTTGTTAACACTTAGTCGAATGCCGCCACTTTCTAATACCCGAGTCTTCTTTTTCCTCATCTTCTTTTATGGTATCGATGATTGCTCGTCAAAAAGGTATCCCTATCGGTTCGATGGCAACGGATCCCAAGATCGAGCTCAGTTATGCCACGCTCTCGATTTCCAGGTCTCAATCCCACTTTAAACGCTATCACATTCTGCGATTTTCGACCTAATTCTACCTCTTTTCTCATTCTATTGATTCATTATGAAATTTTAGTTACCTACATCCAACTCCACGACAAAGCTAGCGCAGCTGTCTAATATTGAATATGGAAAGGTAAGCATCTATCGCCCGTTTTTATGCTTAGGTAATCTAATATGCAGCCGCTCCAATTTGTCAATACGCGATGTTCTTGATCAGATGAGAAAATCAATGACCCTTAGAGCTTTACACTCCAGAGCTGGTAGACTCTTTGTCGTTGATGCGAGGATTTAGTGCAACCGCTGTACGGGAAGATGAAAACGATATAAGCGATAATACGTCTTGGATAGCGTGGGACGCGTATAGTTAGTGAGCTCGTCGAGGGTGTCATCTAAAGACATTTGAAGTTAACAGGGGAAGAGATGAAAGCCATTTCGCAATACCGGTCAGCATTGATAATTATCCAGCACTTAGATGGCCGAACTGACCGCAAGGGCGAGTGTTTGGCATAGGCTCAAGAGATCGTCCTACGCGGTGCATTGTCTACCAACTTGCCTTTGGTATACGCGAACTAGAGGTAGGCTATTAAAATAAACAGTAAACACGAACAAAATGCATTCAAAAAACTATCTACTTTCAAGAAATCAGTGTAAACGTCAGTGAGCTCACTTAGAATTGCATGATTATATCACGGTAAAGACGTACAAAACAAGCAGGCACAACTACATTTCTATGTAGCATTTTTTGTTTAGTAGCATTGGCATTAAGCTAACTTTTCTATGCTTCAAAATATATTTCAATTCAAAAGATATTTGTGTTTTAAGCGCAAACCTCACTTTTTCATAGACTAAAATATTTAATAGACACCATCTGACACACAAAGGCATTTGTAAAACAGCTCATGTTTAGAATTTATATATGAATACCAATAGCATATATTTGAGGTCCTTACGTATCTGCCTCGATATGATGTGTAGATACTATTGAGATTAAATTAGTCTGATGTGATATAAAGTGATATGATCTGCTCTGAACAAATTTAAATGAGACTTTATCTGATGAAATATGGGTGATTTGATTCTATTTGATGTAATTGCTATGATATCAATAATCCAGAAGACATGATTTACATGATTTTGTCTTATTTAATCTTTTGAACGTTTTATCGCATGTGTGGTTAAATGACTTGATATAATATCATAGACATGATTTAACACTAACTTTTGATGAAAATTTATCTGATGTGATATCCTTTGATATGAGCAGTTCTGGCCAAATTCAAAGAAAGCTAATTAATGAAAAAGTACTTATGTCAATGAGACTTTATCCGATGTTATATTGGTGATGTGATTTTATTTGATGTAATTGGGACACCTTGATGTGATAATAATCATGCAGATCATATGATCTTTCAAGTTTCTACGAAGTTGCTCATTTCTTGCTGGGTGACTCAGCATTTTTGCTGTTATATGATCGATAGTTTTTTTGCGGATTCTTTGGTTAGCATGGAATTCCCCTTACTCACACACATATTCCCATATTTAAAGCATATTTACCTACATATTTTCCCACGTTTTGAAAATTTCACTTTGTCAGCGATTACTTAGCGAGGATTAGTGGAAAAATATTGTTTGTAAGAGAAAATGAAAAACTACAGAAACAGTGACGTAATAGCGAAAAAGAAAAATATAGAAAAGGAGGTACAATTTTCGACTGACCGACTGACAAAGTATATAATAGCAACGCGAAGCACTCTAAGTACGTTGAACCATGTGATAGTAATACCATACGATTAGTTGTGTTTAACGACATACGAGTATATATGTATATACATTTGTCTGAATCTTAGGGTAGAACTAATTGTTCTGGGGAATTTTTTTGGAAAGGTGTTGTAATATTTTCGAACATTCGGCCAAGCATAAGAAAAAGGGTAAGATACATTATAGAGTTTTGAATGGAAATTCTAAATTTCCAGTGAAAAATACAACCCGGATAAAAAAAAACGCAATTAAATATTGGCGGGTGATTTCGTAGGCAGCCGTCACTCTTGGAAAATTGTAATTCTTTTATATTGTTAGTTTCGTATTAGGAGTCTTCTAAGACAACAAGCGATCATGAATGGTCTTAACTAAATTAAATTAATCCCAGCCATAGCCATATTGATCGAAATGCAGGGATATGCCTTTACAATCGGGGGTTGTATGAGGCCACGAAATCTGTGGACAGGGAAGCAGTGGCGGGGTGGGGTATTATCTCCTCTGATGTGGACGCTGGTCATCCACCAACTGCTCTGGAGGTTCGGTGAGGACGCGTCATTGGGTATTTACAATATTTGTAGAGTCTTTCCTATACTATGGAGCCTTTTTTTGGTGGACAGTCACACAAAAAGAAAATCTACTTCGATAAATAATAGCGGTTACGTGGACTATTAATGCTTAGCATTACGGGAGCCCTGAAAACAGCCCCGATAGCTGCACTGTATGCCATTCCACCTGTAGACCCGTTGCCAAAGAACATAGCGTTAACAACTGCAACGAAGCTCAGTGTCTCGGGGCAGCTTGAGCGCAGACCATACGATCATTGTAGTATAGCGTTATGAATTACTGAAAGAACTATCTACCTAATTCCGTACCTGCACTTTGAAGGGGTTCTTAGATCCACAATTGAAGTGGATGACCTAACAGCAGATGAAATGCTAACCAAACAGTTTCTGTTGAATCCCAGAAACCTGGGCATCGCAACAGACATCTGATTGATGAGCCCACATCGCCCACGGGCTTAAAGAGTCATCTCCGTAAGCATTATGAGGAAATACGGCACCTGAGAACATGAGCCGTATGAAGCTAAAAAGCACAAGCAGGTCCTCAGTGCAATCCAGAAACTGGCGTCGAACCTCTATGCCGGGAATTGCCCGGTGAATCCTGTACTCAAAGAACAATACCCAAAACTAGCAGAGGAGGAACGGACTCTCCCTAGGGAAACGCGTCACGTCACTCTAGCTCAACTTCGATCTGGGTACTGTAACAGGTTCAACTCTCACCTATCCAGAATCAACCCCGACATACAAAACATATATCCTGCTTCTAATGTGTCCCCACATGACACCAACCATCTCTTTAATTGTATTGTGGAATAAACTCCTCTAACACCCCTCCACCCCTGTTGAAACAGCAAGTTTCCTTGGACTCCTGTTAGAGGATATTGATAACAATTTGTGATCGGTCGCACCTATTGGGGAACTGCCGCAACAACAACAACCTAACAGCAGACGGGGCGACATACGTGTACAAGTAAACAGATCCTAAAAGCTGTCAGAAGCCGTAACCAAAGCAGTAGAAACACTTGAAGCTTAAACTACAGCCGCATCAACTTTTATATTGGCAGCCAAACAGCAATTAAGGCAATAATCTCGCATAACACAACATCTAAAAGCATGGAAGACAATCTCTGGAAAGAATCGGGATAGGGAGAAGCATACACCTAAATTGGGTTCCAGGTCATATGGGAATAGATGGGAATGGAATAGCGGATAAGCTAGCTAAAAGGGCCGCATCCATAGAACTTTGCTTCGTAGACGCCCCAATTATATTGGGCGAAATTAAGAGAGTTGGACATGAATGGCCAAGTGGGAAAGGCGCATTTTGTGCTCGATATTGGCTTACATAGTTTTCATTATATAATTCATGAAATTTGTATAAATTAACGACAAAGCAAAAACAGGAAATATTTGATAAAATTTGCAAAAAAGAAATGGGAGACATTTTTTTAATCACAGATGTACTTTTGTCTGGGATCTTCTGTAAATTAGGCAAGCTCATCATCTTTTTACCATTGTTGCCAAAACCTACTAATATTCGTACAAAATTTGCGACCACGACCCTCAAATAGCATATATACATATGTACATTAGACTGAACATATTTTGTCTGAAAAAAATTTAAAGTTTAAGAAAAAGCTATACCGCCCCCTCAAATTGTTCCTTTGTATGTTGGTAATAAAATTCCCAACTCTGGGTCAGATAACTTCAGGTTAAGGCGTGGCACATTTTCATCGCAAATGCCCAGAATCTGGTTTTTTGTAATTTTCGAGAGACATGCCCGGCAAAACCTTATAAAAAGTTTTTAATATTGTGACGAATATCAGCATCACTAAGCTGTTAGTTAATAATCACGCAACAACAAAAACATGAAGCAGCCACTCTTATGTACATGTACACATTAAAGCTATCCACACCTATGTACAAGGCAACGCAGAGATACCTCACCCGCATAGATGTAGTCATCAGCCGAAGTAGTTACTCACACATACACACACATATGGATATGGGAGAGGCGTGGGCTACGGATATACATGTATGTAGCTGGTAACTAACCAAGCATGAGCTATAACTGTTCGCGAAATTACTAAACTTTAGGAGAAATGGGTGAACGAAGAAACCGAGAGTATAAAAGCAGCACAAGCTGAGTAATAACGAATTCAGTTTTGATGTAAACACGCTGTTGTAAGGTACGTGATATTGAAGTATAATTGTGAAGTACTACTCCCAATCTAAATAAAGACCAGTTTGCAAGACTGAATACTGGAGTGATTTATTCAACAGTTTAATAATTCGAACGTTAGCAAAAGGTTTCAAATAAGCGGAATTTCCCAAAATTCGTCACAATATGCTATTTCTCTGCTAAAGTGCGTTTATAACAATTAAATGAATGGCGCCTCTTATTTGATCATGCATTGGGTGCCGTTTCTGAAGCCATAACTTGAAGGTCGTTTAAAGTAACTCAAACATTTTTAGATGTGGCAACCTCTTTTGACCAATGAAGGAGAATTGACCTACTGTGAAGAAACTCTTTACACGTATTTCCTGTTCAAAGACACTGAAAGAAAAAGACTACTAAAATCAACCGAAATACGGGTCATTTCAACCGAAATTTCTGTAAATTTTTATCCATCGCAACAAGATGTTGAATCAAATGCGCACAAATCGTTGATTCGTAATTGACCGTTTTAGTAGTCAAATGACCAAAAAAAGATGTTGCGACAGCTACATCACACCACGGTGGCACTTACTAACCGAACTTCAATTGGGCGCACATCAAATATGCTGGCACACATTAAACATTATACACTTTATTATTTTGTTTTATTAAACACACTTTCACCAAATTTTATATTTTATAGTTTATTTAATTTATAGTTTTGAACTTCGCTTTGCAAATAGAAATGAAAATAGTAGTCACAAAACTGTTTCTCAATTCTTTCAGTTACAGCTCAGCTCATCCTCAATTTCTTCTCTCGCATGTAGTTGCCAAACTCGATTGTTTCCAACAAAACTTTTAGTATAAATGTTTGACATAACATTTTAAATAGAGAACTTGTAAGTTATAGAAAAGTAAAGAATCAAATCGCAGGAAGGTAATTCACCACTGGAGTAACTTTACATGTAATTCGGCCAGTTTAATTTTCGTAACACTTTAAGTTGAAACGATTCCAAAACAACTCAAACTTGTATGCTGTCGGAAACATAAACATTAAAAAATGATGTTTTTTATTATCTTATTAGATTCGTCCGCGTGAGTGAAAATTCGTAAAAACTTGAACAAAATGTTACTAACTTTGGAAAAATCCTGTTCGTTCAAACAAAACTTTTGCAACAAGAGGGCGCAATTTTGCATTTCGCTTGGAGGAGAAGTTGCAAAATTGTACCCATTCCGTTCTAATCGTTTCGTTGGAGTGGTCGTGCGGGTCATCCTCGGATCAACTACAATTTGTCGGGCTTTTTTAGTTCAGCTGAAAATTTAAAGAGGCCTTCCTTCTGACGTTGTGGCGGAGTTGTGAGTTGCAATGCCTCCCTTACCTGGAGTCAGGATGGTCTTTTCGCACTCCTAACTGGAATCAGTGTTACCAATAACTTTGGATTACATATATATTACTTATTTTGTGCTGGCGTGGTGCCATTTAAAAACCTAATTTCTACTGATTGCTTGGCTTTGATGCCTGTTAAAAAAGCAAATTATTCTTGATTTCGTGCATGGCTTGGTGCCTTTTAAAACACCACAAAAAATTAACATTCCGAGAAATAACGGATCTTACATATCGAATAACGGAGCTCTGTGAATAACGGAGGAACATGTGAAATGAAACGACAATATTGAAAGACCATTTTGATTCTGTACCTTGCGCTATGGTCATAGAACCCAGCCATTAATCCCAAATCTCAAAAAAAAAAAAAATTGTACCCGATAAATAGGTGTCCCGGTATTTCATAATTTTAAATAATAAATTCCAAAAATGGTTTTTCGTTTTGTATTGATAACTGAAAAACTAGTTTTTTGTTGTTTTCCCATTTTGTGTGTTTTTTCGATTTGGTGGTTTTCTTTTTTGGTGTTTTTTTAACAAGTGGCACCATCGTCATAAGTACAAAGTAGAGAGCGCAGTGAGCGTAAAATTTTCTTTGAAATTTGCTCAGGTATTGACTGTTGATCGCTGTTGAAATTACCAGTGAGATCAGTTGTGTTAACAAAAAAATCAGTTAGATGGATTAGGAATCTGTCAATTTTACAGAATTTTGTTAACTTAAGAGCGACAATTTCTCTTCTAAACTAATTTGTTCGCTTGACAAAGAATTCGGCCGAATTAACCGTAACTCGATCAATTTCACCGAATCTGCGTTAAGTCAAGAACAACAAAAAAGATTTGTTGATTTTACTAGCACCATTTCTTTCAGTGGACGAATACTTCTTACAAAAGACGCCCAAAATCATTAAATAAACACCCCTATTTTGATAATACTTAGGACCAAAAAACTGAACTAAAAGACCTGTACCACATATCCCCAGCTGAGTATATGATGTCCGAACTTATAAAACGTTTCTTGTTCTTCTTCCATGTTTGTTAAAACTGTATTATGGTTCTCCATTAATTTTAAATAACCACATATTTGCATAAGATCAGTTCTTAGCAGCATTTATTTGTCTTTTTGATGCAACTTTCGAAAAATAAGTGGGAATCAAGGCGAATTCAGTGCCATGTGTTGTATCCCAACAGTTGATTGCTAAACCTTGATTATTTTCCATACAGCCCCTTGTACTTTAATACTCCAGTTAATCTAAATCAATTAAAATTGTCTATTGACTTGACATTCCACCCACCTGGTATGGGTTCGTCTTTGTGGGAATTGGAAACCTTTCTGAAAGTGTTTTCTTTTTTTTTTTTTAGATATATGAAATAATTGTTTTACCCTATTTCTCTTCTCTTCAAGATATACTCGTATATCCGGACCCACAAGTACCTAGAAAACTCGTTCGTTATTTCCGGGAAACGGTCAAAATTCTAAAATCTAAATTCTGAAGTCAAAATTCCGGAATCAAAATTCTGGGTCGACAAAATTCTGGAAGTCAAAATTCCGGAATCATGGCATGGCGTAGCCGGTGTTGGATCGGCTAAGGGTTATTTTTTAAAGTTCGGCCGAAGGCCTCCTACGCAGAAGGGTGTACTACGCAGAAGGACATCACCGTGGCGGCAGCCACGGTTATACCACACACCCGGACTTGGCATGGCGTAGCCCAGGGTTATTTGTTATAAGCGCGGCCGAAGGCCGCCTATGCAGAAAGGTGTTCTATGCAGAATTACTGTGCATCGCGCAGCCGGTGTTGGATCGGCTCTTTCCAGAATATTGACTTCCTTAATATTGATTTCCGGTGTTTCGACTTCCGGAATTATGAATGCAGAATTTCCAAAAAAGCAGAATTTTGACCCCAACCCGTTATTTCCCTATTTATTTCTTCCATTTATTAAATTAATAAACTTTAAATCTCTCCATGGTGCGTTTTGCGTCAATTGGAGCTTCAATTCACAGTCTAAGGCAGTGATCGTCAGCTAGTGAAATAATGATTCGCGCTCACTTCACACATATTAACCATCATCCAGTGAGTTTTCTAGCTCCGTATGCCGCTCAATTCTCACGTGGACGCTCTGGATCATTGGGAGACTGGAGAAACAGAGGTTGTGATATTTTTGTACAAATGAGTTGTGATAGGCAGATATCGCCGTTGTGTTTCGTGTAAAACATGCGGCTAAAGGCCAAGCATTGAAAAGTAGATTTATTAAAAGCAAGAAATTAACAAATTGATGGGTTTGATGGCGAATAAGGACAAAACGAAGTATCTGCTGTCATAGAGCAAAGAGTCAGCCATAATTTCGAAATAGTAGAAGACTTCGTTTATTTGGGTACCAGCATTAACACAAGCAACAACATCAGCTTTGAAATCCAGCGAAGAATCACTCTTGGCAATAAATTCTACTTTTGACTAGGTAGGCAATTGAAAAAGAAAGTCCTCTATCGGAAATCGAAAATCATGATCTACAAATAACATATCGTACCCGTCCTGCAGAAGCATGGTCCATTACAACATCAGATGAAGCGGTTTTGGCAGTTTTCGAGAGAAAAGTTCTTCGAAAGATTTACGGACCTCTACGCGTTGGCGATGACGAGTACTGAAAAAGATTTAATTATGAGCTATACGAGCTTTACGCAGACATCAACATAGTCCAGCGAACTACAACGCAGCGGCTATGCTGGTCAAGCCATGTTATGCGAATGAAAGATGACGCTCCGGCCAAGAAAATATTTTTATCGGAATCCGCCTATGGAAGCAGGGGAAGAGATCGGCGCCCACTCCGCTGGAAAGACCAGGTGAAAAAAAACGATTTAAACTCCCTTGGTGCGACCAAATGGCGCCAGTTGGCGGAGCGAAGAAGCGATTCGCGCGCCTTGTTGGACGGCCATAACCGTTCAAACGGTTAAGCGCTGTCGTACAGTTCATTTAGTTTCAGCTTTTTGACACTCAGTGTCGTAAAAAATGAGGATATAGACTTTCTTCACAATAGTTCAATTCTTTTTCCAGTATTGGCTATCAAATCACGGAATAATGAATGGTCGAAGGAGTGGTGAAACACCTATATCAAATATTTTAGTTTCTTACATTTCTTGTTATAATGGTATTTCGAAAGTAAAATACGATTGATAGGAAGATATTTTTCGCAAAGATAATACCGTTTACATTGGTCTATGATCCTTTATTTAAAAAAAAATATTTATAAAATAGGCGTGGTCCTTAACCAATGTGGGAGAAATATGTGTACCGGATTTTGGCTCGATGCGTCAATTGGTCTCCCGAAACCATTAAAAATGCTTGATTGAAAAATGGGAAATGTCACGCCCATTGTCCAAAATTTTACTAGTTTTCTATTCTGTGTCATAAGGTCAACCCACCTACCAAATTTCATCGCTTTTTCCGTCTTTGGTAATGAATTATCACACTTTTTCGATTTTTCGATATCGAAAAAGTGGGCGTGGTTATAGTCCGATTTCGTTCATTTAAATAGCGATCTGAGATGAGTGCCCAGGAACTTACATACCAAATTTCATTAAGATACCTCAAAATTTACTCAAGTTATCGTGTTTACGGACGGACGGACATGGCTAAATGAATTTCTTTTTTCGCCCAGATCATTTCGATATATAAGAAGTCTATATCTATCTCGATTAGTTTATGCCGTTACGGATCACCGTTATGCGAACAAAATTAATATAGTCTGTGAGCTCTGCTCAGCTGAGTATAAAAAAATTGGTTTGGGCATTTTCAATGGGAATGTGCCACGCTTAAGTTGTGATATTTATTACTTACATACAAAGAAGTAAATTGTGGGGGCGGTACAGTCTTTTTGACAGACATACATCATGTAAACAAAGTAATGAAACAAGACTTGTGGGGAAGGAAAATCGTTCCAATATACATCATTTATCCACCCTGTCGGAAAATCAACAAAACAAAATAAATCTTCTATTTCCTTTCTCTTTATCTTGAAACTTTTATGTAGTACATCCTGCATATCCCGTATGTTTCTCATCTCCATATGCACATTTCCAACGTGTCCAATTCGGTTTGCTATTAAAATGTTTTGTGGTTATTGAAAAGAATTCTGAACGCAACACGCCCTCGAAAAATGGTGTTTGCACCGAAATAAGGCTAAAGTGCCAGCTCATATGTGATTTTATATTTACCTTTTCCTTTAGAGCTGCAGTAACTTTAAATGCCAAAACCACTCTTCGAGTCGGGGCTTACTTCGAGGGAAGGATCAAAAGCTGTCAAAAGAAAGTTGCATATCATTACCTATCCTAGTCTTGTCGGCAGTTATACGCCAGGTACTGCAAGATTATATAAGAAGATTTGCCGGCTCTAAGTGTACCATAAGATCAAAGAAAATACCTTGGGATAGCCCAATTAGTTGCATTTAGTATATCCTATATGATTTTTATGGAGGTTTCTTGGAACTCTCAGCAGATATCGACTACTGAAGAGAATAACTCTGAGGGAAATGTATTCCAAAAGCGTCCTATATCTTCGTGGTTTTGATACACAAAGTATGGATCCGTCCTTCAAATCTATTGCAGAGAGAAGGATTTGTATGAGCTGACCACAAAAACGCAGAATGTATTCGAAACGTGAAAGTCAAAATGTGGATATAGGCTCCACTCTCTATTTGAATTTGTTTCTTTGTCACAGCGTCCACAGTGGGGTATTTTGTATAATTAGTTTTACATCCAGCTAGTTGTAAAACAAGCAAAATTAAATGTGTAGGTATCCAAAAGCTCAGTCATACCTGTTCCTAGGGAAGGCCGCGCAGATGCAGAGAAAATGTACAGCCGTATTATCCCCCGTAAAATAGACGGATAGTAAAACCAAAAGTTACGGTGCTGACAAAAAGTTTCACACCTTTTCATTGTTGAGGCGGGGAATATTAATTATACCGTCTCACCCTCCTCAAGGCAGAAAAGGCATTATATCCAAAATTTATACTGCTCACCCAGAGCCTCGTACCGCTTCTTAACGAAGTCTAGGTCCGTCATCTCATAATCCTCATTATATAAAAGGACTTTAGCCACATACACAAGGCTACAATTCTGATCCTAGCATAACTAGGGCAGGCATGCACAAAATTTCATCGCCGTTTCACATTCCTCAAGTCAGGAGGGCCTGTAAAGATACTTCTCTGGGGTAAGAGGATAGTTCAATATGAAGTAGCGCAGCTCAACTGAGGACCACAAGAAGCAGGAAGTCATGTTTCATCTCTGGTGTTAGTTTCCGGAATTTACCGAATCAATTTCTGGCAAAGGATCATCAACATCGAACTCCCCAAAACCGTCGGCTTTCATTTCCTTCACTAAGAATAAATCACTCAGAGGAATGAGATCTATTGCGAGACGTTCACCGGAAGTCAGTTTAACTCAAAATAGGGCATGTAGAACCATTTTGGAGGAAAAGTTATTCTGTCCCACAACAAAGAAGAAAACTACAAGACCATTTTCTGCTGACTAAATTTAATAAAGGCTGCAGTGTCACATGCAAAATGTATATACCACTGGAGCACCTCCTAGAAATGTTCAGCGTAAATCTTCACCTTTCGATATTTAATATTAATCCATTACGAATGATTATGAGAGTCTTTATACATATAGCCAAAGTAAAACCAACTAAATATATGTTTCCCTCTAACGTACTTAAGTATACATACCTTTGAACAAAACATTATATCAGTTCAGATATTTATGCACAAATATTTCTTTACAGAACCACCTTCAACTCTTTGCAATTACAAGAACTTGAGCGTGCCTTTGAACGAACCCATTATCCTGATGTTTTCTTTCGTGAAGAGCTAGCAGTACGCATCGATCTAACAGAAGCTCGTGTGCAGGTTTGGTTTCAGAATAGACGAGCTAAATGGCGTAAACAAGAGAAAGTGGTCAATGAGCTTACATTTGGTAGTAGTCTACAAGACAATGAAGATGGTCTAGGCACAACGCAAGCAACGTATTCGGATGAAAATGCGATTCCGCAGCTGGATAATGGTTTAGGTAAGGAGACAATTCTAATCTTTTAGTGTTTGGAATTCTGAGAAAAAATATCTATTCCTCCAAGCGAAATCCTTGTCCTTTAAACATTTTAACGGTCTAACAAAATGTCAGTCGTTTCTTCGTAGCTGGTGCCAATTCGACTAACAAAAGAACTCAACTTTTCCACATGCCCTTCAAACGGAGAGAGGAATACCCTGTTCCTCTGCTTTCGACACCAAAAAACGCCAAATAAAGTAGGAAAATTAATGTATTTTGGACAATGATGGCCGTCCGGTATTAATGTATGAGACTCTAGTCTGATGGAAGCTGCAAGGCAAGAAAAGCAACCAAATAAAAATAGGGAAGGTGCAATGACTAACGCCACTTGTAATGTCGGGCACAATACCCCATACAGTCCAGGGAGGGCTATAAGACGTATACGATCCTAGTCTCGCGCCAAAAGTCGTGCACTATCTTTTAGAGACGATAGTCGAGCCGATACTCTTATATGGGCTGAAACGCACTGAACGCGGCGAAAATTGCCAAAATGTATAAGCTTGTACAACAGGGGCATCTTAAAATTAACATATATATATGTGGGGTATTCCATCCCATTTCGACCAATTTTGAACCCGATCCCTTTAGAATTGGCTGAAAGTTTTTCTTCTTTTCTAGCTTACGAAAAACTTTTTCAGAATTTTTTCAAAAAAAGTTATGAATTATAAAAAAAAAACCGTTTTTGTTTTCAAAATGCTATAACTTTTTCAAAAATTGACCGTTTGGGATCTTTTTTTTTTTTAATTTGTTTTTAAATGTACTTTTCGGAAAAAATACAAACAAAATTTTTAAGTTTTTTTTTTCAATTAAATAAAACAAAAAAAAATTCTCGGCCCACTCCAGGATTAGTGGGAATGATTGCAGAATTGATTGAAGTTTTTTATGAGAAAAAAAAACTGGGCGAAATTCGAAAAATCTCGAAAAACTGAAAAATACAAAAAAAAAACTTTAAAAATTTTTTTGAAGTTTTCCGAAAAGTATATTTAAAAACAAGTTTTTACAAAAAAAAAGATCCCAAACGGTCAATTTTTGAAAAAGTTATAGCAAAAACGGCGTTTTTTTAAAAATTCATAACTTTTTTTGAGTTGGATGAAAAAATTTGAAAAACTTCTGAAAAACGTCTTTCGTAAGCTAGAAAAAGAAGAAAAACTTTCAGCCAATTCTAAAGGGGTCGGGTTCAAAATTGGTCGAAATGGGATGGAATACCCCATGTATATTCTGTGATCTGTTGATCAAGCTGCGTCATATGAACTATGGGCTCACTGACTTCGCCCAATCCTACATTCTTATCAAGTTCGACTGCAATCTACCCCTTGTGCAGGCCGGTCTTCAACACCTTCATTCCCTCGAGAAAACTATCAGACGAAGGCCCAAGCTGAAGGACTTGGACGAGGAACCGAAGGAAAGGCTGATGGAGTACTTTCTCATCAAAATTCATCGCAAATTCGAGCTGATCAATCGTTATTGCGTCTTAGCGGAAGTCGTGGCGATTTATGATGTGGCGGATGGGATACAATTCTACGGGTACAGAATTTTAACATCTACTCGGATAGCCAATCGTCAATCAGGGCTTTGAGCAACGCCGCGATCGAGGATGGTACACGAGTGCTGGAACTAGCTTGCTATTGAGCCGAAGTATACTAAAATAACGATCATGGATCTTTTAACCCAAATGAGTACAATGGAACAGGATGAGGGTCGTTGCACATATTTCGAAGATCTGTTGACCACCACCTGCGTTTATTTGGGAACCAGTATCACCACTAGCAACAACATCAGCACTGAAATCCAGCGAAGAATCAATCCTGCCAATAAATGCTACTTTGGACTAGGTAGGCAATTGAAAAGTAAAGTCCTCTCTCGGCGAACGAAAATCATACTCTACAAGTCACTTATCGTACCCATCCTGCTATATGGGGCTGAAGCATGGACCATGACAACAGCAGATGAAGCGGCTTTGGGAGTGTTCGAAAGAAAAGTTCTTCGAAAGATTTATGGACCTCTACGCATTGGCGATGGCGAGTACCGAAGAAGATTTAATGATGAGCTGTACGAGCTATACGCAGACATCAACATAGTCCAGCGAATTAAAACGCAGCGGCTGCGCTGGCTAGGCCATGTTATGCGAATGAATGATGATGCTCCGGCCAAGAAAGTGTTTCTATCGGAACCCGCCTATGGAAGGAGAGGTAGAGGGCGGCCCCCACTCCGTTGGAAGGACCAGGTGGAAAACTTCATGCTTCACTGTCCAGCTTTAGCAGGACTAGGCTTCGGTATTGTTTCCCTCTGATCTCCGAAAAACGTATACACGGTGGAGATATTCGAAATTATTTCATCATCACGCAGCTATTATATAAGTAGTTTTAACTTACACCACTATTGTTTTATGTGGTATCAAATGGGCCTTCATACAGTCTAACCCCAGTGGGTTAGGAGGTTAGAATATACCCGCGGTTGGTATGCCTGTCGTAAGAGGCGACTAAAATACCAAATAGATTCAAGGGGTTGTGTAGTGCACCCCTTTCAGGTTGCCAGCGCAATATATAGCTTCTCCAACCCAATTGTCAACCTCACCTATCCGTGGCGAATCCTGCCTCATTAACAGCCGAGGCTCTAGCGACCCCGAACTCCTCATGGATGTAGGGTTTAGGAGGGCGCTATGGCCTAGAAGGTCCCATGTGGTCATAACGAATCGTTCCCGAGATGGTCGGGCTTGGTACCGGAACGTACCGGATCTGCATCCGGCAAAGGACCATCAAATAGATAACACTCCCCAAGGCCTTCGGGGAGTGTACTTATCGCTACAACAGCTTCTCCGCGGTAGCTTTTATTTTATCTAACTTAACTCAATTAAAAAAATCTGATTGGATGAACGTGTACCCACCCATAACTCGCTGATGTCAGCCAAATTGGACATAGGATAAGTGCTGTAGTATAGTAGCCTGATGTACTGTTTTTTACAAAGTTTTTTAAGAATTCTTTCAACATTCTTCTTTTTCAGGCCCCACACTCCTACCAGACACACCGCCCCAATCGGCCAACTCATTGGATAATGATCCCAAAGTACCTTTCCAGACTGACCGCTGCATATCACCGTCACGCCTAACGCCGAATATATTTCTTAATCTTAATATCGATCAGCTAGAGCGTGGTGGTGAAGTTTCTATGGAATGGTCTACATATCCTCCGACGAGTACAATGTCCACTATGTCGCATACGCTTACACAGTCTCATACTCCACCTTCACTAATTATTGCACATAATACAAACAATAGTTGCAACAACAACAACCATAGCAATAATCATCATAATATAAATGAAAGCAATATGGAAGATCCTCAAACAAGTCATCACAATCATAATCAATGCCATGAACACAATAATCACCTGTCCTTAATCAGTAGCAGCCTCAGTGCCTCTCTGGATTTAGATACGACAACAAATTCCACTTATGATGAAATGAAATTTCTTAATGTTGATCAGTTTACAATTGATAATTTCAAAGCTGAATGTATTTTAAACTTAGATCATGGTCTGACGTTGGACGATAGACCTGCATTAGGGCAACTTGAACATGGTGGTCTCTCATTTGATAGTGGACAAACGATGGATGAGTGTGGTATGGTGGCACATATTTCTTTAGAAGAATTACATCAGCAGCAACAACAACAAGATCATCACCACCAACAACAACAAGAGCAACAACAACGACAAGAGCAGCAACAACTACAAAACGAAGATGAAACACGACAACTGCACCAGCATCATCATGCCCATAATCAGCAAATTCATTATGAGCATCAATGCCAGGAGTTCCATCAATTACAACAACAACATCCTTTAACTCTCACACAATTAATACATGCTTCTAGCATTCAACTAAATAATTCCAATCACTCGAATGGATTGGCTCTTGATATGCCCTCATTCAGTTTGTCCACTGGAAAGGATCCGAATAAATCTCCGCCCAATTTATTATCACTGGATAAGCCACTTTCGCTGAATATCAGTGTGGATGGCATTGATGATCTGGTGGATGATAAATTTTAAACGGGTATGTTCAGCGGTTTAGAATGAGCTTAGAATCGGATTAATCACTTTCTCCAACAGTTCGATAAAGTCTAACGTGTGCGGTGAAGTTTTTGGAAGAAGAATGGTAAAGGCCTCATTTGATTTGTAAAAAGTTTTGTCTGACTTGAAAAAGTTTCATTTGATTCGAAAAAAGTTTCACTTCATCTGAAAAAAGTTTTAATATAAAAAAAAAGCTTTATTTGGCATAAAATTTAGATTTCGGTTGATTCGAGGAAACTTTGATTTCATTTGAAAAAAGTTTTATCTTGAGTAGGAGCAACATAAAAAACAAAAAACCTGTTCTAATCGAATTAGCGGCGGTTCGATTTTGTCATTTCTTTCATTTAACATAGAAAAATTATGTTCTATAGGGAAGTATAAATAAATGATGCAGCAGGAAATTGGGAAAATATTGTATAACAGCAAGACGTGGTGATGGTTGTTGTTGTTGTTGTTGTAGTGATAAGGTTACTCCCCGAAGGCTTTGGGGAGCGTTATCGATGTGATGGTCCTTTGCTGTTACCATTAAGGTGCTAGCACGACCATCTCGGGAACGATGTATGTGGCCACAATAAACCTTCAGGCCATCCCTCCCTTCCCACCCCCAAGTTCCATGAGGAGCTTGGGGTCGCCAAAGCCTCGTCTGTCAGTGGTGATAGTCGGATGCGTTTGTAAACAATCCGATCATCACAGGAGTGCGGGTTCAAAACCCACTCCCGAGAGAAAATGCTTTGAAGAGGTTCAAAAGGTATAATCAAAACCGCTGTCGCCTCGTCCGTGATGTCGAGTTGTTTCAATTTTTTCCTAAGCAATTAATAAGAAATCAATTTTATTTGACTTGAAAAAGTTTCGTTTGGTTTGAAAAACAAAACTTTCATTTCACGTGAAACTAGTTTGATTTGATTCAGAAAAGGCTTTGTTCAACTTAAAAAAGTCTCGTTTGAATTTAAAAAAAGTTTCGTTTGATTTGAAAAAAGTTTCATTTGTTTTGAAAAAAGTTTCATTTCTCTTGAAAAAAGTTCCGTTTGTTGTGAAACAACTTTGATTTGATTTGAAAAAAGTTCAATTTCACACTTCAAATTTTTAAGCTATTTTGGAAAAAGATTAATTTTACTAGAATAAAATTCATTTGATTTCAAAAATGTTTCATTTGATCTGAAAAAATTTCCTTTGACTTAAAAAAGTTTGAAAAAAGTTTCATGTGACTTGAAAAAAGATTAACTTGACCTGAAAGATTGTTCATATGATTTAAAAGGTTTAATTTGCTTTGAAAAAGTTTAATTTAATCTTACAAAAATTGATTTTGACTTGAAAAAAGCTTTCATTTGACTTAAAAAGGGTTTCATTTCATTTGAAGAAAGTTTCATTTTACTTAAAAAAATTATTTTAGCTAATGGGTCTGTAGTCTTTCGGATACAAATGACTCTTCTTCATCGACTTTGGCAGAAAAATTACTCTAGCAGTTCTCCATCCGTCTCATATTATTCTAAGGCATTCCACAATCTTTCTGCTCGAGATTTGTAGCATGGCAGGAATATAGCATCTGGGCCCGTCTAGGAGTAGTGTTCATAGTGGTATCATTCACCAAGCCCAGCACTACCGTTCCATGATCAAAGTGTAGTTATTCTCTGCTGGCTCTTCGGCATTATCAGCCGTTGGGAAATGTACGTCCAGTGGTGCTTTTCAACAGTTTGGTAATTTTTTTTTTCTTTTGCATGCGAGATAGGGTCATCTTCCTCCACCGAAGCAGGACATTAATTTTTTTATTTGTTGCGTTAAGCTAACTATTAAGCTACCCAGCGCTCACACGATTTTTATTTCTAATATAAACTTTAGAACGGTAGTAGATCGAATACTGAGCTTAATTTTAGTCAAGCTGTAAATATGATTTCTAGATAGAGATAATTTTAAGAGGCTGTGTGTGAATAAATTTTCAAGAGAGGCTCTTTGTTGATGGTTTCTGTAATTGGGTACATTATATATTATTTTTAGTTTTATTGTTTATAAATTTAAAAAATGTTATAATGTATAAGTCAAAGCAAATAAATACATGCATATTATTTTATAATTACTAATTAATTAATTTTATTATTTAATAAAAAAAATAGTCCAAATTATAAATTAATTGATTACTAATTGAAATTCTTCATATTATGTAAATAATAAAATACTGTTTTACTAGTAAAATTTTAAAAATAACTCGTTATTACTTACCATATATAAATCCTAATAAGTAATATTGTTAACCTTATATAAATAAGTGTAGTCATAAATAAATACCTAAAATGTTATAAAAATATTTAGTGCTAATATTTAACTTTTTCTTCTTCTTCGCTCTACAATTTAAAAAACCTAGATTTGCCACAAAATATAAAACATAAAACAATAAACACCATAACCTAAGAGTTATTTTTCCTTCTTACCTTTCCTTTTTTCCTTTCGTTTGTTTTCCTTTCCTTCCCTTCCCTTTCCTTTCCTTTTTCTTTCCTTCTCTTTCCATTTCCTCTCCTTCCTTTTTGATTTCTTCCACTTTTTCCATTTCCCTTCTTTCCCTTCCTTTCCCTTCCCTTCCCTTCCCTTGCTTTCCTGTTCTTTCATTCCCTGTTTTCCATGTTTATTTATTTTATTTCATTTTATTTTTTTTTGTTTCCTTAAATTGAATTTAATTTCATTTTATTCTATTTTACGTTATTTTATTATATTTTGTTTTATTTTATTTCCTTATATTTTATTTTTTTCTTTCTTTCTTTAAACTCCATTTTGTGCTATATTCCTAATTATTTTATTTTATTTTATATTATGTATAAATGTATTTTTTGAAATTATATTTTCATATAAATCATCCCAATACTGTTCCCATTGACAAAAACCTACCACTAATTTCAACTTAAATTTGAATACTTAATCACGTGCTTTTTCCTTTCCTAAATACTTTGCGTATCAGCCCGAATTTGCTCATGCTATCTCTGGCTCTATATTTCCAATAGAAGGACAGAATGTATACACCTCTCCGTGCTTTTGCAGGTATAAAAAATCATCATATGCTCAAACACTTTAAGTTACAGGCGTGGTGTTTGCGGTTAGTACAGAAGAAAACAACTCACCTTTTACTGAAAAAATACTCTCTTTCTATGCGTACACAAAAGGGAATTGCTTCAGAGCATACACAGACAGTGCCACCACCTTATAGCCACACTTACAGCGTCTGTGCTGGTGTCATTTTTAATTTTATATGTTAGCACCATATTTAACTTTTTTGAAATTTGGTTAATAGTCTGCATTGCTCCTTGAGAAGATCCATCGACACGTGTACAGCTGTTTAAACCTTAGAGTTATAGTTTGGCCGTAAAAGGAGTGCGCAATTTTTACCTTGTATATATATATATATGTATATATGGGGTATTCCATCCCATTTCGACCAATTTTAAACCCGACCCCTTTAGAATTGGCTGAAAGTTTTTCTTCTTTTTCTAGCTTACGAAAGACGTTTTTCAGAATTTTTTCAAATTGTTTCATCCAACTCAAAAGAAAGTTATGAATTTAAAAAAAAAAAACACGGTTTGTTTTTAAATGTACTTTTCGGAAAAAATACAAAAAATATTTAAAGTTTTTTTTTTTGTATTTAATTAGCGAGCTTTGCTCATATTGCTTTATACAATGGTTTTTGTAATAGATATTAGAGAAAAATTGTAAGTTTGCAAACGGCGATGGTTACTAGGACATGTTTCTGAATTTCACTTCTTCATCAGCTAGCTTTTCGGGAGCTGAGCGTTGAACTCGAATCTCCAACATTCATATCAGTGCAAGCCTTTTAGCTGCTAAGCCATATGAATGTCCCGTTGTTCGCTGTACAATTGGTCTCTAAGGGTTGCCTTTTTGTTTATATTCCTTTTGATCACCATGTAGGCACACACACTATCGTACAAACATTCTAGAGTCACACCTGGCCCACCTTAATGGCAATATCTCGAAAAGGCGTCCACCTATAGACCTAATGCCCACTCCCTCTTAAAATGCTCAGTAACACCTTTCGTTTGATACCCATATCGTACAAACATTTTAGAGTCACCCCTGGCCCACCCTAATGGCGATATCTCGAAAAGGCGTCCACCTATAGACCTAATGCCCACTCCCTCTTAAAATGCTCAGTAACACCTTTCGTTTGATACCCATATCGTACAAACACATTCTAGAGTCGACCCTGGCCCACCCTAATGACGATATCTCGAAAAGGCGTCCACCTATAGACCTCATGCCCACTCCCTCTTAAAATGCTCAGTAACATCTTTCGTTTGATACCCATATCGTACAAACATTCTAGAGTCACCCTTGGTCCACCTTTATGGCGATATCTCGAAAAGGTGTCCACCTATAGAACTAAGGATTACTCCCTTTTAAAATACTCATTACCATCTTTCATTTGATACCCATATCACACAAACACATTCTAGAGTCACCCCTGGCCCACCCTAATGGCGATATCTCGAAAAGGCGTCCACCTATAGACCTAATGCCTACTCCCTCTTAAAATGCTCAGTAACACCTTTCGTTTGATACCCATATCGTACAAACATTCTAGAGTCACCCCTGGCCCACCCTAATGGCGATATCTCGAAAAGGCGTCCACCTATAGACCTAATGCCCACTCCCTCTTAAAATGCTGAGTAACACCTTTCGTTTGATACCCATATCGTACAAACATTCTAGAGTCACCCCTCGCCCACCCTAATGGCGATATCTCGAAAAGGCGTCCACCTATAGACCTAATGCCCACTCCCTCTTAAAATGCTCAGTAACACCTTTCGTTCGATACCCATATCGTACAAACATTCTAGAGTCACCCCTGGCCCACCCTAATGGCGATATCTCGAAAAGGCGTCCACCTATAGACCTAATGCCCACTCCCTCTTAAAATGCTCAGTAACATCTTTCGTTTGATACCCATATCGTACAAACATTCTAGAGTCACCCTTGGTCCACCTTTATGGCGATATCTCGAAAATGCGTCCACCTATAGAACTAAGGATTACTCCCTTTTAAAATACTCATTACCATCTTTCATTTGATACCCATATCATACAAACACATTCTAGAGTCACCCCTGGCCCACCCTAATGGCGACATTTCGAAAAGGCGTCCACCTATAGACCTAATGCCCACTCCCTCTTAAAATGCTCAGTAACACTTTTCGTTTGATACCCATATCATACAAACATTCTAGAGTCACCCCTGGCCCACCCTAATGGCGATATCTCGAAAAGGCGTCCACCTATAGACCTAATGCCCACTCCCTCTTAAAATGCTCAGTAAAACCTTTCATTTGATTCCCATATCGTACAAACACATTCTAGAGACACCCCTGGTCCACCTTTATGGCGATATCTCGAAACGGCGTCCACCTATGGAACTAAGGATCACTCCTTTTCAAAATACTCATTAACAGCTTTCATTTGATACCCATATCGTACAAACAAAATCTAGAGTCAGCCCTGGTCCACCTTTATGGCGATTTCTCGAAAAGGCGTTCACCTATAGAACTAAAGCCCATTCCCTTTTAAAATACTCATTACCACCTTTCATTTGATACCCATATCGTACAAACACATTCTAGAGTCACCCCTGGTCCACCTTAATGGCGATATCCCGAAAAGGCGTCCACCGATAGACCTAAGGCCCACTCCCTCTTAAAATGCTCAGTAACACCTTTCATTTGATTCCCATATCGTACAAACACATTCTAGAGTCACCCCTGGCCCACCCTAATGGCGATATCTCGAAAAGGCGTCCACCTATAGACCTAATGCCCACTCCCTCTTAAAATGCTCAGTAACACCTTTCATTTGATTCCCATATCGTACAAACACATTGTAGAGACACCCCTGGTCCACCTTTATGGCAATATCTCGAAACGGCGTCCACCTATGGAACTAAGGATCACTCCTTTTCAAAATACTCATTAACAGCTTTCATTTGATACCCATATCGTACAAACAAAATCTAGAGTCAGCCCTGGTCCACCTTTATGGCGATATCCCTAAATGGCGTCCATCCATAGAACTATGGCCCACTTCCTCATAAAATACTCTTTAATGCCTTTCATGTGATACACATGTCATACAACCACATTCCAGGGTTACCCTAGGTTCATTTTCCTACATGGTGATTTTCCTTATTTTGTCTCCATAGCTCTCAACTGAGTATGTAATGTTCGGTTACACCCGAACTTAGCCTTCCTTACTTTTTTTTTTTATTTTTCAGTTTTTCGAGATTTTTCGAATTTTGCCATTTTTATTATTATTTTTTTTTTTCATAAAAAACCGATCAATTCTGCAATCATCCCAACTAATCCCGGAGTGGGCCGATTTTGTTTTATATTTGTTTTTATTTAATTGAAAAAAAAAATTTTCAAAAATAAAATTTTTTTTTTATCCATTTTATTTATATAACAAAAAAATGTAAGAAAATGATTTTTAAGTATTCTTTTCTTTATATATTATGGTAATCTACGATTAAAATGACTCGCTTTCGCTGTCCAGCAACTGCATTAGGCCGGTACACACATACATTCGTATTCAATACTTATCTACGTTTATTAAATAATTTCATCGAAATATCATGGCATCAAATAAACAATTGGATCGATGTTGCAATCCTTTTGAGTTGGAGTCTCATTATAAAAAAATTGGTTTGCGTCCAGCGACTGACGCTATGAAAGTAGTGTTAGGATTAGGTGATTATTATTTATTATGCAGTTCATGTCGTAAAGAAGCTTCGAAAATAGTTAAGCAACCCGCAAGTAACAGTTGTTTGTATGTTAAACACTTTTCAAATTCAGAAGAACAAAGAATTTTTAAAATATTTAAACGCCAGAAAATAAATTCATAATTTGTTACATTATTTTTAGGACTGTGTCAGTCATTAATCCTGGTTATTTTAATCGTAGATTACCATAATATATAAAGAAAATAATACTTAAAAATCATTTTAATTGATAAAAAAATTTTTTATTTTTGAAAACAAAAACGGTGTTTTTTTTAAAATTCATAACTTTTTTTGAGGTGGATGAAAAAATTTGAAAAAATTCTGAAAAACGTCTTTCGTAAGCTAGCAAAGAAGAAAAACTTTCAGCCAATTCTAAAGGGGTCGGGTTCAAAATTGGTTGAAATGGGATGGAATACCCCATATATATCTTAATATATAAAAATCATGTGTCACATTGTTTGTCCGCGATGGACTCCTAAACTACTGAACCGATTTTGAAGTTTTTTTCCCCCGTGCGTAGTTTGATCTAACTTGAAATATAGGATAGGTTATATCGGTTTTTTATATGTTTATACGTAATAATAAAATGTTACGTATACGCACCGGCACTCATATTTGCAGGTGGAGCGGATATACTTCCGTGTAATTGGTTGGTGTGTAATTAAACAACGTTATCAATAAAAAATATTATAGCGAATGATATCAAGTATATCACATCACCAGGCCCGCCGAGAGGGGGGGGGGCGGGGGGATTACCCCCGGACCCAGGGTTTCTGAGGGCTCCTGCGATTTAGAGGTACTAGGACATTTTTTTTAATTCAGGAGAGTCTTTAGTTGTTCCATGTGCAATTTTTAAGCCGAATTTCAAAGCAACGAATATCTGCATTTCGTGTTAATATTATACTGAAGTGTGAAAAATAAAAATCTATATATATAAAAAGAAAGGCTAAAATGTGTGTTAGTTGGTCGCCGGTTTTTGAAGAGATGCGTCGGTCGATTTTGTTCAAGCTTTCACACAAGTTGCGTATACCTCACGCGGTGGTTATTACACAGCTTTGGTTGCGATCGACGTCTAGAGATATAGGCCGAAAAATTGGCCCGGGTACCCCTAAAATGTGTGGGTAATATAATATGGATATCAAATGGAAGCCGTTGCTGAGAGCTCTAAATTAATTTTCATTCTGATATTCGATTTAGTCGCATCAACCTGGCAAAACTGATAAATATGCATGCGAAGCCGAAATAGAGACATGAATTAATAATACCCACATACCTATTTACATACGTCTTATTCAATTTGCCTGAAACTAGGTATATAAATTTGCCTATATTATTATTTACGATCCTTTTTTCCGGGAATTAGACCAGAGACGGGCTGTGACTGGGACTGAGACTCGGAGTGGGACTGGGACTGGAACAAAATACATACCACTAGGACAGGCAATACGAGATGAAGACGAATGAGAAGAACGTGAGAGAAGAGAAAAGAGAGAAGGAGACTGAGAAAGAAATAGAATGAGACGAATATGGAGATAGATGAAGCGAAAAAGTCGGAGGGAGGAATGATTTATTCATTCAGGATCAGGAAAAAGTGAAGAGGGGTGGGGGGAGGGCGGGGCTAGACGGAAAAATCTTATTAAAATGTATGCAGATATGCCAAATTTAGGGCAGAACAACGTCTGCCGGGTCTGCTAGTATATATATATACAAGCTATAACTTTTTGAAGACTATCTGGGGAGCCTAACTAAACCGTTGCCGGATACTTAAAGGCAAGTGCCATCGAATCGCAGACTAAAGACTTGCTAAATTTCGTCCGAGTTTCCACACGGAAGCGATTTCTCTATTAAGAAGCATTAGAGGCGGTAAAATTGGGTAGAGCGCCAAGGGCTATGCCTCTATTCCGAAAACGTGTAACTTCTGGCCACTCACCATAGACCCTGTTTATTATGCTTTAGGTAAAAAATCTATAACTTTTCCATAATAAATCGATACATTTTGGTAACATATCGATAGCAAATCGATACATTTTCTATAGTAAATCGAATAATCGCTAACAAATCGATAGCTTTACGATAAATAATCAATTAAATTTAGATAATAAATCGATAAATTTTCAATTATAAATTGATAACTTTTCTATAATAAACCGATAACTCGTCGATAAAAAATCGACAACATTTGTAAGCAGTGGCAAATTTATAACACTTCGATTCGATAACTCGTCCATAAGAAATGGGTAACACCCATAACCCATCGATAACAAACCGATAGCTTGTAGATAAAAAATGGATAAAGCTGGAGACATTGGTGCTTTATCGGTAACCGTATCGGTAACCTTATAACAGCTGATTCGACCAACCTTATGTGAATCAATGCAATCGATTATTGGTGCCGCTAAGGTCGTAACCGTATCGTAGCCAACCAATTGGTTTTTGGTTTACCGTCGTAACGATAAACAGCTGATTACGTTAGGGATACGACTACAGCGATACGACAAACGGCACCAATGACTCCCGCTTAACACGCGTCCGGCTTCAGTTCATGCTTCAGTTTTCTATTCGGTTTTGGCTAGTAATCTTTCTTTTCCACTCCCCTGCTTTTGTTTTTCCTTTCTATATTCCATGCAACTTCCAAAGACTACGCCTATGCTAACGCCTATCTTACGCCTAAATTCTGAATACCCTCATACCTTGAGCAAAGCAGTTTACACATCAAAATGGTAGTTGTTTATTTACTCGGATAATGAGAGATAATGAGCGCTTTCGATGAACACAGATGTTTATCAATCGTTGAGTAATACTTTTTTGAACGCATCGTTGAGTAGTTTTGATCGCCTCAACGGTTGTGATTTTACGTAAAATTATTGAGCACAATTTAAGGATAATTACATTGTGGACAAAACAAGTGTATCTTATCCGTCAATTTCCTTACAGGATGTTCAAGATGGCTACCTTTTAACGTTTTGGAAGCATTTTGGCAGCATGTTCAATATGGCGACGCATCCGGTCGGCTATCTTCAGCGGGTGATAGAAAGAGATACAGGATGAGATCACGATAGTAATCGATATTTGTAATTTTGACGTCTGTGCCGAAAATATCACTCTTGTCGTATCCACCTTACCTTCTTTGGCAGTTGGCTCAACTCGCATCATAATAATTTTTTTTTTTTTTCGAAAAGTTCGATACAACTTTTTTAGTGAAATGCCCAATACAGATAAACAAAAATTAGATAAAAATCAGCTATCGAATTGAGATGAAGAATATGCGCGCTCGCAATCTTTTGATTTCTAATACCACTTTTCAATTTAAATTCCATTAGGTTAAAGTGGTTTCCTGTGGGGGCATATATTGACCGGTGGCAGGAGTTTCGTTGTGATAGAACTTTAATTCCATTACTTTTGAACCATTTTAAATTGCATATGCGCATCAATCAATCAATTTGTCTCAATGGCTTGTCATGCATAAATTACGCACGCACTCATGCACATTTTTACTCACAAAAGTTGGATGTCCTACAGAGACTTTTCATAGCAATTACGGAAACACAATTCAGAACAGAAGTGTATTTGCAACGTACATAAATGCAGCTCAACGAAAAACCCGCTGCATCAGCCCTTGTGATACTTCTTAGTATCTATAACAACACAAATTTCACTCAAGCTTACGATTGTCAAACGCTGCTGCATGACAACGGAGTAAACGAAACTGATTGGAAAAATTTAGAGCCATGCTTAGGCGTAGTTAATAGCGAAGGAATATCCACGAATACCAGTGAAAATGTATGGCGTCTAATAAAAACGGTAATTTCATAGAAATTTGCAAGAAAACATTGATTTCGTGACCTTTTTACGACTTTGCAGGCTTTTGATGGCGTAGAAAATATACCAGCCGAAGTTTATGCCAAAATACATTTGGTCCTCACAGCCATCACAATGGATGAGTTGCATAATATCAGCATGTCACGTGTGGAAATTGTGGAGGCATTTGGTCGAGTGCATGCCCTGAGGAGTAGCGATATGAGCCAAGGCTTTAGTGAAGCACAAATGGCATTAATTGCAAGCAAAGTGCGTAATGAATGGCTGGGCAAGGAACCGCAAACATATTCGGAATATGATTTGATTTCATTGGGTGAAATTGTATGCCATCTGAATGAGAGCGATATCGAGAATATACATGCAGATGCTTTCAAGTAAGGTTTTTACGCTTTCAAAAATATTGGATTCTAGTGATGTGCAGTCTAGGGTTCTTAAGCAATCGAAACTGAGGAAACGGCTCGCAAGTAAAGGCGAGTATTTAAATCATTTTTAAATATTTTTCAGCTAACTCAGAAAGAGTCTTATACACTGAAAGAAATGGTGCTAGTAAAATCAACAAGTCTATTCTGTTGTTCTTGACTTAACGGAGATTCGGTGAAATTGATCGAATTACGGTTAATTCGACCGAGTTCTTTCTAAAGCGAACAAATTAGTTTAGTCATTTCAACTGAAGAGAAATTGTCGCTCTTAAGTTTACAAAATTCTGTAAAATTGACAGATTCCTAATCAATCTAACTAATTTTTTTGTTAACACAACTGATCTCACTGATCAGTTCAACAGCAATCAACAGTCAATACATGAGCAAATTTCAAAAAGAATTTTACGCTCACTGCGCTCTCTACTTTGTACTTATGACGATGGTGCCATTTGTTTAAAAAAAAAAACACCAAAAAAAAACCCAACAAATCGAAAAACACACAAATTGGGAAAACAACAAAAAACTAGTTTTTCAGTTATCAATACAAAACGAAAAACCCTTTTTAGAATTTACTGTGCAAAAAATTATGAGATACCGGGATACCTATTTATCGGGTCAATTTTGTAACCTCTCCTCCGAGCGAAATGCAAAATTGCTCCCCCTTGTTGCAAAAGTTTTGCTTGAACGAACAGGATTTTTCCAAAGTTAGTAACATTTTGTTCAAGTTTTTACGAATTTTCACTCACGCGAACGTATCTAATAATATAATAAAAACATCCTTTTTTAATGTTAATGTTTCCTACAACATAAAAGTTTGAGTTGTTTTGGAATCTTTTCAACTTAAAGTGTTACGAAAATTAAACTTGCCGAATTACATGAAAAGTTACTTCATTGGTGAATTACCTTCCTGCGATTTGATTGTTTACTTTTCTATAACTTACAAGTTCTTTATTTAAAATGTTATGTCAAACATTTATACTACAAGTACTACTATTTTCATTTATATTTGCAAAGCGAAGTTCAAAACTATAAATTAAATCTTAATATATAAAAAACACGTGTCACACAATTGAGGTCAATGGACACCTAAACTACTGAACCGATTTTGAATTTGTTTTGCACCCCGTGTGTATTTTGATCTAACTTGAAATATAGGATAGGTGACTGGGTGACTAGGGTCTCGAGATATAGGCCAAAACGTGGACCCGGGTACCCCTAGAGTGTGTTTATAGAATATGGCAACCAAATGAAAGCTGTTGATGAGTGCTTTAGTAGAGGGTAATTTTCATACCCCTGGGTGTGTAGGGTTTCGAGCTATAGGCTATAGGGGGGTGGGGGGGAGGGCAGATTCAGACGGAAAAAGCTTATTAAAATGTATGCAGATAGGCCAAATTTAGGACAGAACAACGTCTGCCGGGTCTTCTAGTAAATTATAAAATATAAAATTTGGTGAAAGTGTGTTTAATAAAACAAAATAATAAAGTGTATAATGTTTAATGTGTGCCAGCATATTTGATGTGTGCCCAATTGAAGTTGTGCGTGCTCCGCCTACCACCCCGAATGCCCTGGGTTCACACCCCGGGCAAAGCAACATCAAAATTTTAGAAATAAGGTTTTTCAATTAGAAGACAATTTTTCTAAGCGAAGTCGCCCTCGGCAGTATTTGGCAAACACTTCGAGTGTATTTCTGCCATGAAAAGCTCTCAGTTGAAAACTCATCTGCCTCGCAGATGCCGTTCAGAGTCGGCATAAAACAAGTAGGTCCGGTCCCGCCAATTTGTAGGAAAAATTAAAAAGGAGCACGACGCAAATTGGAAGAGAGCGGGCCTTAGATCTTTTCGGAGGTTATCGCGCCTTACATTTAATTTTGGTTTTTTAGTAAGTGCATACATATGTATGTATATGTAGCAAGCATGCGTATTTATGTATTCACATATTTACGTATGTATGTATATGGCAGCATAGGGTACATTCGTACAAAGCTGGCGCAACAACTTTTTTTGTTCATTTGACTAATAAAACGGTCAATTACGAATCAACGATTTGTGCGCAGTTGATTCAACATGTTGTTGCGATGGATAAAAATTTACAGAAATTTCGGTTGAATTGACCCGTATTTCTGTTGATTTTACTAGTTTTTTCTTTCAGTGTAGGCCGTTCACGTTCCGCATTTACTATTATGCACCATTTTCCTTACGAATTTGCATACCAAAATGCGCCTTAATGCGGTCGCATTTTCACATTAGCATTTTTTTTTTTATTACAAATGCGGAAATCTACACTTTCGTATTTGTGTTTGGACATTTTTTTTTCGAAAGGTGTTTCAGATATTCTTCCATATAAAGTTTTAATATGCGCACTTTGAATCATAGATTGTATTGAAAAAAGGTGGGTAGACGCTAGGAGTATTGGAAGGAAAAGATCTCCTGAAGATTGAAAGCCCCCCTATCTGCACATCACTTGCTTTTTCATATGCTATCAAGATTCAATAAATACATCTTTTTAACTTAAGATTTGCAGCTGAGTTTATTGGTTCAATCGATGCTTGTCCTGAAACCCAATTGCGAAATTTCGCCAAATTAGCAATGCGTGAAGATGCCTTCGGAGAGGCCAAAGGTTGGTCAAAAATTGATGTAAGTATATAATGTATATAACGTTACAAACATGAATTTGGATGATGGCCTAGACGGTTTCAGGTGGTCATACCAAATCGTTCCGGAGATGGTTTGGCTAGTATCTTAAAGGTGCTTGTTACCGGAACGTGCCGTATCTGCATTCGGCAAAGGACCATCAACATCGATAACACTCCCAAGGCCTTCGGAGAATGTTCTTCTCGCTACAATAATAACAACATAACCATCCCCAAAACTTTCGGGAAGTATCGCATGTTCTGGTAGCGATAAGGACATTCCTCGAAGGTTGATGGTCCTTTGCCGGATATAGATCCAGTACGTTCCAGTAACGAGCAACATTAAGGTACTAGCCCGACCATCTCGGAAACGATTTAATATGTCCACATTGAACCTTCTAGGCCATCCCACCACAAACCCAGAGCCTCGCCTGCTAAATATGTTTTTAACACAAGGGATTGTATACCTTTTTTCAGTCCTTTCATGTGGTTATCATTATCATTAGTTGGCGCTTAACCGCCTAGGCGATTTTGTCTGTTTGGTAACATGTCACGCCAGCTATGCCTTTCTCGCGATACTGACGCTAATTGGGAACACGAAGGGAGGTCAAGTCTTCTTTCATCTGCTTCTCCCAACCAGTGGAGGTCTTCTCTATCCACTGCTTCCAAACTGCGGTGTCCATTGAAATACTTTCTTGGCCGGAACATCTTCGTACATTCGTATAACATGTCCTAGCCAGTGAAGCCTTTGGGTTTATATTCACTGCACTATCGTCATATCTGCGTAAAACTCATACAGCTTATCATTTTACCTTCTTCCATACTCGCCGTCGGCATCACGGACAGCATCATAAATCTTCCGGATAACTCTTCTGTCGAAAAATTCGAGAGCCAACTTATCTCCTCGCGACACCGTCCATGATACCGAGCCATACATATATCAGGGAAGGTATGAAGAGCGACTTGTAGAGCGTGATTTTTGCTCTTCTCCAGAAGATTTTTCTTTTCAATGGCCTACTCAGTCCAAAGTAGCACGTTATTCTACAGCTCAGTAATCAAAGAGCTGACATTGTTTTTGCACAGTCTCGAATTTATATTTATAGTTTCTTCAACGCAATTGTCAACCTCACCTATCTGTTGGAGCGATTAAGGTAACCTAGAAGGTTCAACGTTGTTACATCAAATCGGTCCCGCGATGGTCGGACCGTTATTCTAATTATTTTCCGGATCGTTCCAGATAAATAACCGGCAAAAAACCATCAACATCGATAAAGCTCCCCAAAACATTCGGAGTCCACTTATCGCTAAAAGAAGAAGCTGCAATCATAATCTATGATTTTCTGATCAAGTGCAGATCAGTAGACCTAAAAGTTATAAAGGTTCTTTTATCATTAAAAAAAAAGAGGACTGTAGGCTCATGACAGGTATTCTGACTGGACATGACCTTCTATCGTCTAGTGCTTTTAAACCAGGCCTAGTCAGTGATAGCAGATGTAGGAAATGCGAGTTGGAAATGGAAGCGATCGAGCATGATTTGGCTCGTGCCCTGCGTTTGCAAGGGTACTTACTTACTTAATTGGCGCATAACCTTTTAAACGGTTATGGCCGTCCAACAAGGCGCTCCAGTCGCTTCTTCTGAGGGTTAACTGGCGGCAATTGGTCACACTAAGGGAATTTGAATAGTTTTCCACCTGGCCTCTCCAGCGGCGTGGCGGGCTCCGATAAAAATACTTTCTTAGCCGGAGTGTCATCTTTTATTCGCATAACATGGCCTACATTTTAATTCGTTGGATTATGTTGATGTCTGCGTAAAGCCCGTACAGTTTATCATAAAACTTTCTTCGGTACTCGCCTCGCCAACGTAAATCTTTCGCCAGGCTAAAACTCCAGCTATCGGGAGTGATACAGTTACCAGTTCTAGAAGCAGCATATGTCCTAGAAATCTTCTAGTATTTCCCAAGGGGGTGAAGCTATTTAACAACATAGTTTTTCAATACGATTTTCAGTTTGGCCATTTAACGAACTTCTACACTATTGTATTCTGTCTATGTGAGGTCCTCAGGGACCGACCAATTCATCCCAAGCTAACCTATCGCTTTGGCGGGATACCTGGCGTGCCTTGATATGTAGAGGCCGCAATCGCCTAGCTGGTTAAGTACCAATCAATGATAATTAAGAACCACATCCACCACAGTAAAAATATTTGAAATAAGCTCGAGATGGTTCTAAACCATTGTTACCATATTTTCTTTCAAAAGGTGAGCACAATTGGCAACATCATAAATGGTCTCTCCCAGTCCGAACTAGCTGCTATAGATGAAAGTACTTTACAACTGAATCAATTCTATGTGCAAAAACAGAATGGAAAATTTAAATATATCAAAAGCATTAGTACAACAACAAATAACAGCAGCAATATATCTAAAGATAAAAGAAATAGGACAAATAGAACAAAAGGCGACGACTGCAATAATAACTAGAAGAAATTGTCAACGAAAATAGAAGATATAAAATGAATGTACTTCTATATACATAACCATGACGCAATAAAACCATGGCGCTTTTCATCGTACTCATCCCGCTCTTGTTCCTATCCAAGTCTATCTATCACCATTGCCCTTAAACTTATCCTTATTTTTAATCTTCCTGTTACCCTCTTTTTACTACTATGTCAACAAAACCATTACCCTTATTCTTACTTTTACACTCACTCTCCATCTTTCTCTTGTTCTTTGTACTTTTCCGACTTGCCAACTTCCTTTATACCTTTCATGAAAATGAAATGGTATATGAACTTCGTCACGAATCTCAAAATTGTAAGTCTTAAAGGAAAATAGATAGACCCACCATTAAGTATACCGAAATTATCACAATAAAGAGCTGAGTGGATTTAGCCATGTCCGTCTGTCCGTCTGTCTGTTTGTATGCAAACTAGTCCCTCAATTTTTGTGATATCTAGGTGTCCGATTAGACATTTGTCGGAACCGGCCGGGTCGGACCACTATAGCATATATCAGCCATATAACCGATTTTTCAGAAAAGAGGATTTTTGTCATATCTTCCTCAATTTATCAGATTGAATCTTCAAACTTCACCATATGCTTTCGTATCTTGCACATATTATTGTCTGATAAAATGGATGAGATCGGTCGTATATATAGCATATATTACCCACAATCGATTGTTCAGATAAGAAGCTTTTCGTAATTACTGCCCCATTTTAACATCTAGAGACTTCAAATGCCACCGAATGCTTACGTATAGAGCATTCATTGTTGTCTGAAAAAATTGTATAGATCGGTAATATATCATCATATATATTATTTCTAATTGCGGTTTTTATGTACGGGTCCCTTTTTCCTCTTATTTGGAATCCAAATCTATAAATAAAGTTTTGGTTGTAAAGATGGGGATTCGGGCTCTTAGCGAGCTTTGGGCAATTTTGGTCGTAGTGCTTTTGTTTAGCTATATTTTATTAAAATAATTTGTTAAAAATAATAAACGATATGAGCACACAAAGAAATCTATTTATACTATGGCACTATTGTGGATATTAACACTGCATTATCTACATTTTCTATTGTACACTAGATGGCAGCGAAAGCTGTAAGTTTTAAGATTGACGGCAGTTGCTGTTATACGCTAGATGGCAGGGCAAGCGGTAAGTTAATAGAACAGCTGATTTCTGTTGATATTTGATAAGCGACTTATATTGGTTGCGCAAGATGCGCACTGGTCAGGCTCGTATAGTATATATCTCATACAACCGATTGTTCAGATAACAAACTTTTCGTAATTTCACCAAATGCTTACGAATATAGCATATATTGTTGTCTAAAAAAATCATATAAATATGTGGTATATATAGTATATTCCCCACATAAGCTGTCTTTAAACATCACTTAGGATGTACATCTGTTCACTATATATTTCTTATCTTATACAGCTGATTATTTGGATATTACGAATGGGATAAGATTATTGTTCAGTCCCATTCATGAAAGGTATGAAGTCTTCAGCGAAGCCGAAGACAGTCCTGTCCTTACTTGTTTCTTCCCATTTCCTTTATTTTCTCTTTTTTCATATTCCCGTTTCCAATATCGAGTTACACTCTTTTCCGCATACTACATTGTTAAGGTAGTGGCAAAATAGTACCAAACATTTTCCCTTCCTACTACTTTAAAATTCATGACCAGATTATGAGCGCCGTCAAGTTTTTGTGGTTGTACTACTGAGATCCCCTGTCTTGTTTTAATTGCGTCATGGTACATAACTATATTCTATGAAACCGTTTTTACGATGTGACTATTTTAAATTTTAAAATAAATACACTTTTCATCGACGGCTTTTAATTTATGTGTACAGTTCTAGGGTCGTTACTACATATCGAGAACAAAGAAATTACTTTCGCGTTTCAAAAATTGACAATTTGGAATCGTTCTTCCAGCAACATCGCGATACAGAGATTTGTGCTAGGAAGATCAGGGGCGGATGCAGAGAGACTACACAAAAAAAATTACTTATTCGGTTAGCAGAATATCAACGAGATCGGTTATGAAATGGCAGGTCAATCCAATCAGAGAGGAACGGAGCGGAGAAGGGTACGGCTCAGAGAGAGAGCTATCTCACAGTACCGTGCAGCATTGTAAATTGTCTAAAGTTTAGGAGCAGTGATCGACACAACAAACCTGGAGAATAAGCTCTCAGCGTGGGCCTGAGAGGTGGTCAAAGTAAGCCGAATACAGTTCAGGAGTTTCGCTGCAAAAAACCTTCGGTACAGCAACCAGTATGAACGGGAAGAAGCTTCACATGTCAGAATGTAACAAACACTTATAACTAGCGAAACGGCACTAAATCGATCCCACATATGAACTTTTTGAGTTTATCCCGGACTTTGGGCGCTTTAACGAATATATTAAGTAAAATTGAAGCTAAATAGCCAAAGTGACAAAGTAAATTAATCTCACTTTTATCTGTAGTTTAAATTCGCAATGAAAAATCTGGTATTAATAGTAAATTAAATTTTTAAATAAAAACTTTAGTAGTAATTCAAGTGTGTGCAAGTAAAACAATTAAAAAACAAGTAAGGAAGGCTAAGTTCGGGTGTAATCGAACATTATATACTCAGCTGAGAGGTTTGGAGACAAATTAAAGGAAAATCACCATGTAGGAAAATGAACCTAGGGTAACCTTGGAATGTGCTTGTATGACATGGGTATCAAATGAAAGGTGTTTATGAGTATTTTAAAAGGGAGTGGGCCTTAGTTCTATAGGTGGGCGCCTTTTCGAGATATCGCCATAAAGGTGGACCAAGGGTGACTCTGTAATGCGCTTGTACGATATGGGTATCAAACTGAAGGTATTAATGAGGGTTTTAAAAGGAAGTGGCCCTTAGTTGTATAAGTGAAGGCGTGTTCGAGATATCGAACAAAATGTGGACCAGGGTGACCCAGAACGTCATCTGTCGGATACCGCTAATTTACTTATATATGTAATACCACGAAGAGTATTCCTGCCATGATTCCAAGGGCTTTTGATTTCGCCCTGCAGAACTTTTTCATTTTCTTCTACTTAATATGGTAGGTGTCACACCCATTTTACAAAGTGTTTTCCAAAGTTACATTTTGGGCCAAAAAACCAATCCAATCACCATGTTTCATCCCTTTTTTCGTATTTGGTATAGAATTTTGTAATTTTTTCATTTTTCGAAATTTTCGATATCGAAAAAGTGGGCGTGGTCATAGTCGGATTTTGCTCATTTTTAATACCAAGATAAAGTTAGTTCAGATAAGTACGTGAACTGAGTTTAGTAAAGATATATCGATTTTTGCTCAAGTTATCGTGTTAACGGCCGAGCGGAAGGACAGACGGTCCACTGTGTATAAAAACGAGGCGTGGCTTCAACCGATTTCGCCCATTTTCACAGAAAACAGTTATCGTCATAGAATCTATGCCCTTACCAAATTTCACAAGGATTGGTAAATTTTTGTTCGACTTATGGTACTAAAAGTATTCTAGACAAATTAAATGAAAAAGGGCGGAGCCACGTCCATTTTTAAATGTTCTTTTATTTTTGTATTTTGGTGCACCATATCATTACTGGAGTTGAATGTTAACATAATATACTTATATACTGTAAAGATATTCAATTTTTTGTTAAAATTTGACTTAAATTTTTTTTTTTCTAAAAGTGGGTGTTCGTCATCCGATTTTGCTAATTTTTATTTAGCACACATATAGTAATAGGAGTAAGGTCCCTGCCAAATTTCATCATGATATCTTCAACGACTGCCAAATTACAGCTTGCAAAACTTTAAAATTAACTTCTTTTAAAAGTGGGTGGTGCCACGCCCATTGTCCAAAATTTTACTAATTTTCTATTCTGTGACATACGGTCAACCCACCTACCAAGTTCCATCGCTTTATCCGTGTTTGGTAATGAATTATCGGCCTTTTTCGGTTTTTCGAAATTTTCGATATCATTTTAAATAGCGATCTGAGATGAGTGCCCAGGAACTTACATACCAAATTTCATTAAGATACCTCAAAATTTACTCAAGTTATCGTGTTTACGGACATGGCTAAATGAATTTCTTTTTTTGCCCAGATCATTTTGATATATAGAAGTCTATATCTATCTCGATTAGTTTATGCCGTTACGGATTACCGTTATGCGAACAAAATTAATATACTCTGTGAGCTCTGCTCAGCTGAGTATAACAAGTATTCTTCCTTAAACATCATCTTAGTTTTACAAGCAGTTCCATGCTTGTTACAAATGAAGACTTCCAGTAGCGTACGTAAGTTTTATCACCCGGACTCATGAAGGTTAAAATCTTAAGGTATCAATCTACAAAGCTTAAATTTTATAGGAAAAACTTTGTAAGCATGTTATAAAATTCGTATTTCACTATTTAGAAAAAAACGGGCATGGAAGACCTTCTACGGTCGCTCATATCTTTTAAAAAAGCGTTGCATCGACTTCGAGCACATGTTGTTGTTGCAGCAGTGCTTCGCCCCATACAATAGGTGCGACCGATCACAAATTCTCATCAATGTCCTACTTCGAGGACATCTTCAGTGATAGTGATGAAATTTGTTACTCATCTTTCCTATCGGTTGATTACCACGCCCACTTTCTATATAAAAATAAAAAATTTACATACACGACTCACATACAAATTCGATATATGTAGGTCTGCCGATTTTTTCCAACATATCTGGCTATAAAAAAAATGTTTATTGTTCACAAAAATTCATAAGCACAACAATCTTATATTTTAATTAAAGAATTGAGGGCGATCAACTTGCCTAAAATATTTTCATATGCAGCTCAAAGTTTAAGCGTTAAAAGATGCATAAACCTACATCGCTGGCACTCGATCGAATTATACGCCACTCGATCGATCCTATTTCTACATTAGAAATATTGAATATGTTGCCCAAAATTAACGAAATCTAGTAGAAAGTTAGTGGCAAACACAAAAAATAAATGCAATGATATAAAAAGGAATCATAAAATGCAGGAAATGGATATTTACAGTAAAAAACAAATAAAATATAAAATTCTAATTATATGAAGAAAGCAAAATCAAATTATGTTCAGCTATTGCAGCACGATATATCTATGTTCACAAGTCATAACAGCTTAAGTCGTAATCACGCTATCGAAAAGTTGTGTAAAACGCTTCAAATATCGAATATAAATGCATATAAATGCAAATATCGTTCAAAATCAATACTCCATTTATGAACCGTTATACATGATTAAAATGTATAATTATTAGTGTTTATTTAGTAGGTATAAAATGCTATCAACAATTATTTTTGCTTGTTACCCCATCTTGACTTAGGCGCTTATGACTTTTGTATAATGCGTGCAACGGATTTGCTTCCGCTGAACGTTTTTAATATGTAGCATACATTTAGGCGCATTTTATAATGCAATGCTTCCGCTGCCGCTTGTGTTTAACTTCTGAGCGCCTAGTAGAATATACAAACACGGTTTGCAAAATTTTCGACTTTTTAAACTTCAAAAGTAAAATTTGGAATCTCACAAATCGTTTGGGATTAAACAAAATATTTTTAACATTCAGGATCCTTCGAATTTGCAGTGAAGTCCATTTAGCCCACAAAGTATTAATCTCTATGACGATGTCAGCTATGCAGCTTTACAGCCTTATTTGGACTGATAAAGGTTCGAGGTCTGCTGCTACGCTTTTAATGGGTTTAAGTTAAATAAAGATTAGGCGGGGGTAATTTATATGATGAATTTTCAAGTAAAAATACAACCACATACACTTTTTATTTAAAGCGTTAACTTAAGAGCCTTCAGAAAAGTTTTCCGCTTCTGTAATCGTTTTCGAGTTCGGCTCACTAAGCCCTATGGAACATGGCATTTTAAGACTTCTTTTTTTAAAGGAGTATGAAATGACGTGTTTCACACAGTGTATTCAGTGGTTTCACGCAATGGTTTTGGCCACCAAATTAACGATTTGACTTTTACTGGCACAAGTCGACAGTAGTTATCGAAAAACCGATTGGTTCAAGAGATATGAACATTAAACGGTTTAGTCGTTGGTAGTTGTCGATAAAACGACATCTCAAGTAGCGCTCGAATCGTGAATAATAGAAGCTTGGATCAAATTGTGCATCAATCTAAAAGTAGGTGGCTATATAACCTTTTGCAAACACGTTCCAGAATAAAAATAATGAAAAAGCACTTTTTGATTTAACAATGGTTTACGTTCAGATACTTTATTGTGTCAAAGCTAGATTAACATATTAGTATGAAAAAAGTTTTAATATTTAATTTACAATAATTGGTGCAAAGTTGACATTTTCAAAATCAAAAAAAAAAAAAGTTTTGGCGATTTTTTTGCATATATTTATCAAGTTTAGTGTATAAACTCAATATCAATTCACAATAGACAGTGCTGCGTATATACTTATTTAGCTGTGGTACAGAAGTAATTTATTAACTATAAATATTTAGGACCACTTGCAGAGGGGCAAGTTATGTTATTTTTTTTTAGCTCAGTTACAGTGTTTTCTTTTCTACCCGAAAATGTCGCCACTTTCAGGAGCAAATATTTTTAAAATTTTCACTTCACCATGTGAAAATGTAGCTAACTTAAAATGTTCAGTGCCGTCCTGCATGACTTGAAAAGAACACAAATTGCCAAAATGAAATGTCAAAATTTTGCATGCTTTATCGTAGGTGATTTATGTTTGCTAGAAAGTGACAGATAGTATACTGTGTTTACTTGTCAATGTGATTCATCAGCTGATTGACAGGGCTGTTCTCTGCACCGTCAATGGCAGCGAGGGCAAGTAATGTGGCATTTTTAGCCATTTTTAGGGGTAGGTTGTTGAGAAAAGATAATGATGCCCTCTAGTGAGGCTACACTGATTTTACAACAGAACACAACTTTTTGAAGAGTTGGCGTGAAAGCGACATTCTCGTGTAGAAAAGAAAACACTATTGGTTTAAAAAAATTTTCAAAAATGTATGAGTTTACCTCTTCGCTTCAGGTTAACTCTGAGTTTAAAAGTCAACTTGCCGTTCTGCAAGTAGGCCTTAAAGTTTAAGTAGTAAAGTAAGCAAAAATAGTTGTACGTAAGCATGTCTTTCTAGTTTTTAAACATTTAGTGCTTATTTCCGAATTGTCAGAAAAATTCTATACAGTAGTCGCTCACAAATTAGAACCTTTAGTAATTAAAATGTCCAGAAATTAGAATCAACTTTTTCAATACATTACACGATCTGAAATTAGAATCGAAAATTCTAATTTCTGAGCGTATTTTATTGCAAAATAGATATAAAAAGGGGAATCCCCAATTTATTCATGTTACGCTCGGCAGTCGTTGGATTTTCGTCACAGTTCTGTACAGTTTTTGTAAGTTTTTGTTTAAAAGTAAAAGTAATTCGCTGAAATGCTAAATAAACGTAAGAACAATACATTGTCCGTGGAAAACAAAGTTCAGATCTTGGAAAAGCTTGGCAAAGGTGTTAAAGGGAAGCGGTTAGCCCTAGAACTTGATGTGGCGCCATCTGCAATCAGCTATATCAACTCGAATAATAATAAACCATAAATTTTAAACGCTGTTTCTAATACCTATTATGAGGCTAACTAAAAATCTTTGCACATCGCTGAATATTAGTTATGAAGTTTTTGTTTCATTTTTGTCTTTTTTCATGTGTTTCTATTTATGTATTTTTAACGCAAAAATATATTTATTGTAATTGGAGTTTTTTTTTTTTTTGATTTAGCGTATATATACATGTTATATGTAATAATAAGACAAAATTTCACTATAGTTTTTTAACGCAAATTGACTTAATTTTTAAGGTTTTATACAAATTAAAAACGTCCAGGAATTAGAATTTTTCAGAAATTAGAATCACCTTAAAACAAAGTGGTTCTAATTTGTGAGCGTATACTGTACTAGTGTTAAGTAAAATTTGTTTCGTACACTGCAAATTAGGCTATTTCATTATATTATAAAAATATAACAACCACAAACATGTCACACGCATATATGTATATTAGACCGGGTAAATCGGGCCTAGTACCTTAATAGAGTTTGTTACCGGAACGTGCCGGATCTATGTATATCCGGCAAAGGACCATCAACATCGATAAGGTTTCGGCGAGTGTCTTAATGGTTAATACGACAACAACCGGGTTGGTCCGCATACAAAAAAAAAAGTTGTGAAAGCCCGCCCCTAAATTTGAAGCTTATATAGAAAGGGTTGCGGGAAAAAAATTGTAATATTTTGTTTGTATTGTTCGAAATACAGCCAAAATTGTTTTTTATTGTAACTTGGTTTTTGAAATCCGCTTTTTGCTTTTATGTCCTTTCAAGCTGTGAAGTTGATTCCACATGATTAAGTCACATAATTGGGTTTTATCCCCCCTAAAGAATTCTTTTTGTTTTACCAGACGAAATTTTTTCTAAATTCAGAACATTTTTGCTGTCGAACCATTTCACTAAGTCAATAAACTAAGAAGTTATAAGCACTTTTTGTGTTATTTATAGCTGCTAATCAACCTCCCCTAGCGGGTTAGGCGGTTAAAATATAACCGCGGTAGGTATGCCTGTCGTAAGAGACGACTAAAATACCAGATTCAAGGGGTTGTGTAGTGCAACCTTTTCAGGTTGCCAGCGCAATATGTAGCTTCTCCAAACCCAATTGTCAACCTCAAGTATCCGTGGCGAATCCTGTTTCATTAACAGCCGAGGCTCTGGCGACCCCGAACTCCTCATGGATCTAGGGGGTGGAAGGGCTGGATGGCGTAAAAGGTCGCATGTGGTCATAACAAATCGTTCCCGAAATGGTCGGGCTTGGTACCAGAACGTACCGGATCTGCATCCGCCAAAGGAGCATCAACTCGATAACATTCCCCAAGGCATTCGGGGAGTGTCCTTATCGCTACACCAACATGATTATTACATGATATTACATGATATCCAATATGAGCTGTAAAAACAACTAACATATTATGCGTTGACATATCTTGCATGTATATATACTCTTACGTATAAGGCTTATTTTTAGCATCAGTGAGGCTAAAAGTTTACTTAGTAAAACTAGTAAGCGACCTTAGTGTTAGTGTTACAAGACTTGATTCGTGTCAAGATAGAAAAAAAGTGTTTGCCAAATCACTGGCGAGGGACGAGTTAGGTTGCTTAGTAGCTATAAATATCATTAAAAGTGCTATAAATTGAATGGCTTAGGAAAATGGCCCAATAGCAACAATGTACTCAATTTTCTAGTAAAATAAAAAGGATAAAGGGCGGATACAACCCAATTAAGTGATATAATCAAGTGAAAACGACTTCATAGATTGAAAGGACATTAAAAGCAAATATGCAGAGTTCCAAGATCAAAATAATGATGTATTAAAATCCAAAATCGGATGTCAAATAACAAAGTAACAATAAACAGAACACAATTTCGGCTATATATCGAAGGACAAAAAAATTAAAAATTGTTCCAAAACCCTTTCAACATAAGCTTCAAGCGGACTTTTACAACTCTTTTATTGCGACCCAGTCTAATATACATATATATTAGACTGTGTTATTTATTATTTATTAACCGATATCGCGTCATCGATTTTTCGATAGGATTTGGGCTCAGGAAAAAAAGTTCCACTACAAATACCCAAAAAAAAAAATAATTTTCGAGCCTGCGAAAAAAAAATGGCGTAAGGGTACATTTTTCAACCAGACCACTCCCTAAAACCCAAAAAATATTTTTTTTTTTTCAAAAAACTGTTATCGCCAACGTTTTTACAACCGTATTTTTTTTTTTGGTATGGGGAGTGTTTTGGTCGAAAAATTTACCCTTTCGCCATTCCTTTTCGCAGGCTCGAAAATTATTTTTTTGGGTATGCTTAGGGGAACTTTTTTTTCCTGAGCCCAAATCCTATCGAAAATTCGATGGCGCAATATCGGTTTACTTTCGCCCATACAAATCGATCCAGGTTAATATATATATATATATATGCCAGAAATATTGCATACTAGTGTTAAGTAAAATTTGTAAATTACACTATTTCATTGCATTACAAAAATATAAGAACCACTAACATGTCACACGCATAATTTATAAAAATTTATGTATTCTTAACAAAGAAAAAAAAATATTTCAGCGTTTTTCATTTATGGGTGAAAGTGTGTTGCTATTTCGTGAACTTGGTCGCTCTATAGTCATTGTTTGTTGTGGCACTTGATTGTCCGGACTTATGCCAAGTCCTGTATAAATTTCCTTCATAACAAAAAGTATCGTATCCTCAGATTCCCTATAAATATAATTTTAGCATTATGTATTTTTTTTTTTTTTTTCTCTTATAATTTGTATAACTTACCAATAGCAGACATGTGCGCCCATAGCGAATATATATTCATTGATAAATTCGAGTGGTGCTTCTTGTAGGACATAATCAATACGTTTGGAATCATTCAATTTACCAAGTGGAAAATCAATTTCAACTAAATCAGAATCAGAATGTGACGTTGATACAGAGTCGGAGCGTGTACGCGTTGTTTCGTTATTGGCTTGCGATGTGCTAGGCTGCTGGTTGTCTTCGATATTTGATTGTTTTATTTGTTGCAGTTGCTTCTCTGTTGCTATTTGCATGCTAAGGACCTGCAAAGGAAGTTGTGTTTTTTTAATTGAGTATCAATTTAAGAATATTGGGTATTTTCGTGACCCTGGTTATCAGCTTACTTGCGTGGTTATATATTTTTTACAAAGATCTTCCTTTTCGTCTACTTTCTATGTCCCACATACACTTTCTAACTCTCCCCTAATTGCGGTCCAATCGCCACCTACATTCCTCAACCTCTTTCCCGCTCAACTCTTTGCTGTTGTTGGTGTATAACCAAGCTTCGTCGCATTCAATACGATTGAACACTTAAAAATTATCATCAAAATCCTCTGACGGGTGTCCAAGAAAGTTGCAGTTTCAATAGGGTTGGACCTTAGGAATGCTGCTATAAGAGGCATTGGTTCCCCATTACAACAAAATATGGTGCAAGGTGGGGGCACATCGTATGCAGGAAATATGTACGTACGTCAGGGGTGATTCAGGCTTCAACCTCGCCCTTAAACTCGTCTGTCAAATATTTCGAACACTGTCCATAAAATTTGTATTCCAATTTGACCTTAAAATGTTATCAAGGTCGGCACGGCATCCAACAAAAACGTGTCGTTGTTGTTGTTGTTGTAGCGATAAGGATACTCCCCGAAGGCCTTGAGTGTTATCGATTTTGATGGTCCTTTGCCGGATGCAGAGCCGGTACGTTCCTGTACCAAGCCCGACCATCTCGGGAACGATTTGTTATGACCACATGCGACTTTCTAGGCCATCCCTCCCCCCCCCCCCCCCCCCCCCCCCCCCCCTAGATCCATGAGGGGTTCGGGCCCAGAGCCTCGGCTGTTAATGAAACATGAAAGGGTTGCGCTACACAACCCTTTGAATCTGGTATTTTAGTCGCCTCTTACGACAGGCACACCTACCGCGGGTATATTCTAACCCCCTAACCCGTTGGGGGAACAAAAAAAAATATCGTCTTCGTATTCCATCCTGAAAGTCTCCTTAAAAGTTACCTGCGAAGTCACCCTTTTCGGGAGTGTTATCGGTGTTGATGGTCCTTTGCCAGATATAGATCTCGTACGTTCCAGTAACAAACACCATTAAGGTATAAGCCCGACCAACTCGGGAACGATTTAGTATGACCACATTTAAACATCTAGGCCATCCCGCCTCCCACCCTAGTTTAATGAGGAACTTTAGGTCGCCAGAACCTCGGTGGCTAAAGATATAGGATTGGCCACGAGTATGAGGTTGACAATTGGGTTGGAGAAGCTATAAATTGCGCTGGCAACCCCTGGAAAGGGTTGCGCTACACAACCGTTCGAATAAATTGGGTATTTTAGTCGCCTCCTCGACAGGCATAGCTGTTGCGGGTATATTCTAAGCTCGCTGAGGTTTCTTCTATTCTTAAAATTTTGCAGCGAATTTTCTCTAAAATCTGGAACAAAATCGGCAGCGAGTTCAACCTGAAATCGACACTCACTGCTACAACAACTACAACAGGTGGGGTTATGTGCCGCAGCGAGTTAATGAGCTTAGAATACACCCCCCGTAAGACATGCTTTTCATAAGAGGTCACCAAAATTGATAGAACGGAAATTCCCGTTAAATCTCCACTTCCATTTGCATGAATGGATGTGCCGACTAAGCAGAGCGAAGTACTTTTTTAGTTAAATGTGCCTACGATTTCGCCCTGAAATTCATATTCGCTTTTGCGCTTAGATTTGTCTACAAATTCAAATTAGACTGCCTTAACCGGCGCCTTCGAATTAGCTGTAGAGTCCGCATTCACATTCACCATCCCATTGTCCCGCTAGCTCGCATTAACTTTCGAAAGGCAACCCACTTTCGATACATACTTCTTCTTGAACTTTTCTACCTTACTTTATCGCCCTTGCTCATTTTCCACTAGTTCTCCTACCCATAACTCTCCATTTTCAATTAGGTTTATGTACACTCCCGGAGTCTTTCTCTATAAAAAAAAACAAAAACAACTCCACATACCGCGTCCACTTCCTGTGCTATATTCTCTTCCGCTTCGCGATTACTTCGTGTTGAGACACCCAAAAAGTTCATACTCTCCAGCGTTGTTTTGAAAGTTTCCAAAAATCGTTGCTTCAAATCTGCACCTACGCGCGTCATGGTCTCTTTCAATTCCAAATGCATACGTTTGCGTCCTTTATGATGTGGTATCAAAACCGGTCGCACACCACTCATATCAGGATTAACCAAAGCTTCAACACGATAGGCGACCGGATCGAAAGGATGGAATATATTGTAAAAGCCAGCACATGTGGGTAGACGAAAGTCCAAGCCAAGATTATCAATACCACGTATAGTTACGAACATACCTGCAATGAGAATTTGAGTGATTGTTAAAGTTATAATTAAAGAAGTTGGCATGTAAGCTCGCTGCCGATTTGCAAAGAGGTGTCTTAGATCGTAATCGAGCTCAAATCACAATAACTCAATAGAGAATAATATTTTGGGTAACCTCGTTATGAAGAATCGGCAGCCGCAACTTTGGATTTGGCAAGTTTAAAGCTGGCCGATGAAATACTTACCAATTGGTGATCCTAATGCGAAAAACTTTTTAGGTTGAAAACTAAGCTGCGCATAATGTATGAATGGTTGACCGGTACCAGCATGACCCATTGTGTAGCTGGTAACGTTTGAATCATCATTGCTGATATCCATGGGACTTGTGCCAAGTTGATCGGGATTCTCCTGTAGAAAAACAATTTAAACAAAAAATATAGCAATGTTTTAAGATAAAGTTTTGTATCTTGACCGAAAGAACGGAAACGCCTAAGGAAGAGCGAATAGAGAAGAGGGGGTATAAGGATCGTTCCCGAGATGGTCGCGCTAGTACCTTAATGGTGCTTATTACCGGAACGTACCGGATTTGCATCCGTCAAAGGACCATCAGCATCCATAACACTCCCCAAGGCCTTCGGGTAATGCCCTTATCGCTACAACAACAACAACAGGGGGTATAGGGTTATAGTTAGAGGTATAAGAATAAAGAGACAGAGAGCGGTACAGGATAATAAGAACAAGAGGAAGTAGGAGAAATAGGGGAAAAGACATACTGCATCAATAAACTACTATCAATGCCGAACCCACAGTTCTTTGGACATTTAATAAACAGTTACAGGGTCGAATGAGCTTTTAAATCGTTCGATCATTTTTAATATCCGTTATCAGATAATAGTTTCCTGCTTTATCTCAAAATTCCGGAATAGAGAGAGATCTTCTCATACATGCAGTTCTCCCACGAGTTGACATGCCATCTTATCAGAGACAAGTATTTGTAAATAACCTAAAACCTTGCTTTGGGCCTAAAAACCGTGGAATCGGCGGCATTGCAGTCGGTTACGAACGTTATCTGTGAAGACAAAAATCATTTTTTCAGACCCATTAGGGTCAACGCTAAGATTTGCCTATCGTATGCTTTCGCTAAAATCCAAAAAACGAAAGGTATATTCTAAGCCCCCTAACCCGCTGGGCAGGTATGCCTGTCGTCAGAGGCGACTAAAATACCAAATTGTTTCAAGAGGTTGTGTAGCGCAACCCTTTCAAGGGGTTGCCAGCGCAATTTTTAGATTCTCCAACCCAATAGTCAACCGCACCTAGCCGTGGCGAGTCTTGTTTCTTTAGCAGCCAATGCTCTGGGATGGTCGAACTTGTACCTTAATAGTGCTTGTTACGGATATATATGCGGCAAAGAACTATCAACATCGATAACACTGCTCAAAGCCTTCGAAGAGTGTCTTTATCGCAACGACAACAACAACAGGGGTCGAAAAAATCGTGAGTGCCCCACAGATGGGGTGTGGTTCTGAACTGCGCCATCGGTATGGCATGTCTGAATTTTAGTTCATAAAAAAGCTTGTACAGCTATGGCAAATGGCGTACAGCAGTGTTGAGAATGACCTCTCCGGCTACTACCAATTACGCTTTCTTTATAACTGCTAATAGAAGTAACTTCGAAATTGAAACAAAATAAAACATAACATATGTATTTGGGAACCAATGTTAATAGCGAAAATAAAGGCAGCCGATGTAGATATCATACTCTTGGCAACAAGTACTACTTAGGGCTTAGCGAGACCCCCAGCCGGTTAGGGGGTTACAATATATCCGCGGTAAGTATGCCTGTCATAAAAGGCGACTAAAATACCAAATAGATTTAAGGGGTTGTGTAACGCAACCCTTTCAAGGTGTTGCCAGCGCAAAATATAGCTTCTCCAACCCAATTGTCAACCTCACCTATACGTGGCGAATCCTGTTTCATTAACAGCCGAGGCTCTGGCGACCCCGAACTCCTCATGGATGTAGGGGGTGGGAGGGTGTTATGGCCTAGAAGGTCGCAAGTAGTTATACCAAATCGTTTCCAAGATGGTCGGGCATGGTACCGGTATGTACCGGATCTGCATCCGGCAAAGGAACATCAACATCGATAACATTGCCCAAAGCCTTCAGGGCTTAGTGAGCAATGGCAGCAGTCTACTCTAAGAAAACAAACAAAGATGCTCTATACGTCTATATTACTCGGAATTATAAATGATGTCAAAAGAAGATGTATTCTTTAAGAGAAAAGTTCTGCAAAAGATGAACTTCCCGTAATACCAATGGCAAATAATCACAAAAATGTAAATACATATTATATCGCCACTATAAATAATCCAAAGACTTACCAAATTCTCTTCACTATCTTTCGGTGCTTTTTGGTGACAAAGTAAATCGAATACTATCAATGAACCCAAACTATGACCTGATACGGAAACACCACCATTAAATTCTGGATGACGTTCCCGATATTTATTATACACTTCATTCATTGATGATGCCACTCTGTTCATAATTTTTTGACAAAATTTCGGGCTGGTGTATAGGAGAACATCGAGTATGGTATTATTGGTAAAACTGCGTAATTTTGGTATTGATTCCAAGGTAATTGAACGAAGCTTTTCATCGATGCCCATTTCATCGGAATGTAAATGGCTATACCATGAAATAGGTAGAACTTCCACACGTCCAACCAGTCCCATTTCTGTTGAATTCTTATAATGTGATTGCACCAGATTTTGAGCGATCTGACGGAAGTCATCAACTAAAATAGGAAAAAGTAGAATAAAATGCTGAGATAAAAGATGCACCTTAAATTTCAAATCACTTACCAACTTCATCAACACTGCGCATTTTCAAATCACACGCCGCACCAATACCATGTACCATAAGCAACAAATGATCGACACGTTGTGATTCACCCTGTTCGATAATGAAATCGTCCAAATCGCGTTTAACCACACGTGGACGGGTTGTTGTTTGCTGAATGAAAAAATTAACATTAATTCACGTTTAAATGTCGCAATTAAAACTCACCGATGTACCACCCCAGGCATCACTAGATTGTTGTTGTTGAAAGTGTACAATAACTGTAGGTCCATGGAATGTTACCTGCTCATGCATAGATAATACGATTTTTTTATGCCATTCCCCACTCGCCACTGCTTGTTTGTATTCATTTTCAAGTAGATCGGCAATAGCCTCTTCGTAGGGTACCATTTTAGAGTCGGTTCCCTTATAGAACCACGAGCAACGTCTAACCTCCATTTTAGCGCCCTCCCAATAGACTGGTGCTTTAGTGCGTTCCTTGATATTCACATCATAGCGACCACCTTCGACTGCGACAATATTGGGCGCATTATCTGGTAAGGATATATATTTTAGTTAATAACTATCATTTTAAACAAATTTGCACTCGCTCACCACCCATATTTAGAGTTGTCTCAAGCAAAGCAGAATCATAATGACTGAATGGTCTCCAAACAAATTTATTATTGCCATTCGGATGTTTATAGAACCAATGTTTGACAGCGGGTAGGTAAGCCTAAAGTTAAAAGATTAAAAGAATAAGCTATGTTAAATCACTTGGCTGGGAGCTATTTATTTGTATTAATCCGTGTCGATATTGTCCCTGATTAAGCAAAGTTCAACATTAGCTAAGGTAGGAGATAGAATGGCACTTAGTCCGAGACTCACTTTGCATCCTCCAAACAGACATCGCTGATAGAATTGCCTAGAATATTGACCCACACCGCATGATCACAGCTGGTTAATGAGCTTAGGAAAAACCTGCGGAAAGACATGCCTGTCGTAAGAGGCGAATACGCAAACCGAAGGTTCGCGCGATCAAAAAAAATTGTGCTCTCTGGTCCGACTACCAGTACCAGAAAATGTTAGGGCATACCGACTTCATATCAGGCAGGGCACTGCCCATATACGTAATACTGCCCTAAACCTTAGGGTAGTGTTGTTGGGTTACAACAACAATATAACGTATGGATTTCTATTGAAAAGAACACCGCGGAAATGTTTCTCAACCCAGGATTTGCTTGGTTGACTCGTAACCCGCCTTATCAAGAATCGACTGAATGCGCCCAGCCGCGTCTAGTTATCAGGTATCAGCCAAAAGATTTCCTGTAGTTTACAAGGGTATAACACTCCTTGGGTCCCAGATTATGGGAATCTAAGGGTTTGCAGCGTGCAATAAGCTTCTCCAATGTAATTGTCAACCTCAGCTACACGATGTGAGTCCTGTGAGTCGCGAATTGCGACCCCTAATACGATGATGTAGAAGGTTCGACTTATTCTTTCAAAGCTTTCCCAACACAGTCGGGCAGCACTTTAATGCCGGAGGACTATCAATATCGATAGCACTATCCAAAACCTTTGCAAGTGCCTTTTTTGCTACTATAGCTCAGATGATGTTAGTTCTTAAGAAGTAAGATGCAGCCTAGAGCGAAGAAGGATATTCGCAGATACGAGTATGAGACTGCTGGATAGCATTTCACCCACCGGATTTTTCAAAACTACCTCTGCATGCATTTAGAGCACAGCCTGTCTTATCAAACGAATTCTGGGGTGATTTCCTATTTAGCCGTCGATATCTAACAAAACTATACTAAATAGCTCAGATTGTAAGATAACATTTTACAAGCTAAGTCGTATTCCATTGAGCCGTAGTCTTAAAAGTTGTATATCCATATGAAACTGGCTAAAGTAGAGTGAAATTCTGTCCTAATCTAGCACTGAAATTATCATAGCCCGGGTTCAAACTGCATTCGCATCTCATTGCCTCCTTGCGAACGAGGGGACAAAATGTTCCCCAAACTTCATTGAATTCGATACCAAGTAAACCAAAGTATACGGACTATATGCAGGATTTGCTTAGGACATCGATACATCGAATTTGGCTCTTTATAAGCTTTATACCGAATACAAGACAGCTCAGTTCTAGTTAAACGTTTATCTCAAAGTGATGTGGAATAAAGCCACTGATCGATGTCACCCTGTCCAGGCTACTGTACGGCAAGCTTTCGACGAACACACCTCAGATGAAGGACCGCTGTAAGCTTCGAAATTCTGGACAGGAGAGTAGCTGCTGTTTATCGAACAGTATCAGGACCAGTCGAGATAGTGATTGTGGAAATAATCTCCATCGCTGTTTTAGCGCTGAAAAGGCTATGGGATTCAACAAAACAAAAAAAACAGACAGGTCGAGCGCGTATTCCTCATCCAAGGAAGCAGGGAGAAAACATGTAGGCTGAGGCAAAACCGCGTAAAGCAGTCCATCTGGCGATACTACTATGTTCAATCATAGAGGTAAATTACTACTTTACCCAAATGCTTTCTGAACACGGGTATTTCAAAAATACCTGTACAGAATGGAAAAGGTCGAAAATCGAAAGTGCGTATTGGGCGGTGCTAAAAATATCGGCCTTAAATGCTCGCAATGCAGCTAAAATCGATGCTGGAGGAAATAGGCGGTGATAATGTCGACAATGCTGGAACATCGTAAAGACTGCAAGAGTAAAACAGCAAGACCTGAGCGTAGGATCAATAGAAGACATTTTTTCATCATTACTCGAAAAAAAAAAATTGGTTTGGTGCCTAAACAGCTCTGGAGTAAAAGTAGCCTCCATACTGGGGGAAAAAAATCAGTATTAAAGAAAAACGGCCTTAGCGGAATACGAATAGTTCAAGCCTCATTCATATGCTTGGTACTCATTAGGTCAAATTGACTGACATCAAAAAATGCCTCAAGTTGACCCGCTGGTCAGTTGAGGTCAAAAGCGTTTCAACTAAAGCCACCATCCAGTGAGTTTTCCAGCTCCGTTTCACGCTCAATTCTCACGGTAATGCTCTGGATCATTAAGACACTTGAGAAGCAGAGGTCGTAATACTTTTGTACACACTTTTGTTCATTTAACTCATACGACGAAAGGCTAAGCAGCGACATCTATTTTTGAAAAAGTAGGTTTATTAAAGGCAACGTTGCGGAAGACAAGAAATTAACAAATTATGCGGATCACAAATTGAATCAGGCTTATTCTATCTATATTTAAATCGTTATTAGTACATAAACGCTTTGGTCGCGTTGCTGCACTTTGATCCTTTGACAGCGCCATAAGATAACAATGAAACGCATTACTGTTTTCTTCGCTTTGAAGTGACCAAAGCGTTGAATTAAATCCGCCTTAAAAATTAGTATTAGTTGAGAGTGCCTTAGCTAAACAGAATAGGCTGAATCGTTTTAAAATGAATTAGGTGTTTGTGCTGTAAGACTACCGCCTGACCAGCGCGACCTTAGAATCATAAATACTTTAATGGTTCTAAAGAGTGTTGACAGTCAAAAAGACCTTCAAACTGACTCCAGTTTGGCCACAACTTGAGCTGGAGCAGTTTGTATGCCCCTAAAACGAACCTTACAGAGTTAATAATGGTTTTAAATGCACAGGGCGACTCTCGAACTGTATCCATCGAATTCACGCTAAAAAACCTTTAAATCTTTCATTGCTGAAAAGTTTGAATAAGAAATAAAATAAACTTCAATATAATACGAGTATTACATAAAATCATGGCGGCCACCGTGGTGTGATGGTAGCGTGCTCCGCCTATCACACCGTATGCCCTGGGTTCAACTCCCGGGCAAAGCAACATCAAAATTTTAGAAATAAGATTTTTCAATTAGAAGAAAATTTTTCTAAGCGGGGTCGCCCCTCGGCAGTGTCTGGCAAGCGCTCCGATTGTATTTCTGCCATGAAAAGCTCTCAGTGAAAACTCATCTGCCTTGCAGATGCCGTTCGGAGTCGGCATAAAACATGTAGGTCCCGTCCGGCCAATTTGTAGGGAAAAATCAAGAGGAGCACGACGCAAATTGGGAGAGAAGCTCGGCCTTAGATCTCTTCGGAGGTTATCGCGCCTTACATTTATTTTTTATTTATTTACATAAAATCATACTCACAAGAGTATTTGGTGGCGCTGAAGCAGCAGCCTTTTCTCCAATCAGCATATTAGCCATTCTTAGTTGACTTGAAATCTCCTCTGGCAATTCTGCGTAACTTCTTAGAGCCGATAAAGTATTAGGTGAATCTGTATTTGTATCTGCTACAGATTCTCCAATTTCGGGCGCAGTTGCTGATGGCACTTGCGACTGTGGCACTTCTAGTTGTGGCTGAACAACCGTTAAAATTTTCTCTGTACTACGCTTGGCGAATATGTCAACAGGGAAAGTACGTGTACTCACGTTACTATTATTCCACTCTGAAAACTCTGAGCAAGATGAAGATGGCGGCTCTACTATTTTCGAAATAGTTGTTAGAGATTCTGAATTACGTGCGGTAAGACCACTATGGACCAAATCGTATCCAAGATCACCTATACCAGCGTTATTTTCACGTTGTGGTGGATTATTAAAGAAGTTCTGTAAGCGTTGATCTTCGTTCGTTTGATCTTGTGTTTGGTACTTATGTTTTAGTGCCGATTGTTGCTGTTCTTCTTGGTGCGTTGGCACTTGTGGTTGTGCAAAAGTGTCAAAGAAATGAGCTGGCGATGTGGCGGAAATTGATGGTGCTACAATTTTTGTTGTTTCTAGCTTTTGTTGCTGTTCGTTTCGTGACGATTCACTTTGATTAAAATAATTCGAAAATGAATTATCAACGCCCGAGTGCTGAGTTTCAGAGTTGCCAGAAGTTAAACTGGAAGGTACTTGTACGATCCCTGTCGGCAATGCGGTACTCTGAACTGTAATATCGGCTGACGGAAGCAATGGTGCAGTCGCCGGCTCAGTACCGAACTGCGCTGCTGTCACAGGCTTAAGCGCGGAGACTAGATTATCAAAGCCGATCGGTGGTGGGATACCCAGCGAAAGTTTTTCGTTGTCAAGTTCAGATACGGTTGGTGGTGACTCCTGTGTAAGTGCCGGTGGTGCAATACCGATTTGCTCAGGTAGAGGAGGAAAACTTGTGTTATTTTGATCAAATACTGGCGGGAGTTGGCTTAACTGTTGTGTGGGATCAACAAACCCGAAGAGTCCAGCTGCACTCGACACTGTAGTAGAAGCTACAGGAGCTGAAGGTGATGTTTCTGACTGGATTGCTTTTGCTGGCTGTTGTTCACACGGGAAAAGTTGTGGTGTTGGTGGGGCAAATAATTTAAACTCCGCGGCACCTGATTTTGGTACGCCCAAAGCGTCTACAAAGAAATTTGCTAATTTAGGTTGTGCTTCGTTAGACGGCTTTGGAACCGGTGCAAACGGTGTAGCACCAACGCTTCGACGAAAGGGATTGGAGTTTTGACTTTGTTTCGCAAGGGTATTGGCTGGTTGCAGCGACGGTGGCAATAATGGGTTTCCTTCTGTTGGCTTCGGAAACAAAGATGGTAAAGGCGGTGGTGCTTGCTTCTGCTCAGCCGGTTGTACGAAAGAAGTAGGCTGCAATGTTGAAACGGGTAACAAGAGTTTCGGTTCTAGCTCTGAGAGTGGATTTTCCGTTGCCTTTGGAAATTTCAATGGCCCAATAGCTGTATTTACAAGTTCAGTAGATTGCTCTGGCACTTGCGGCTCTTGATTTTCCTGTACGATGTGTTTAGTGCTATCTGCAGACTCTGTCGGTAGATGCTGAATACTTTTTTGTTCACTCTCTATTTCTTTCAACGCAAGTTCTTCCAAAGCTTTGGGAAAGGTTTCCGATTGGTTCGAAGCTTTAGACGCTGTTTCTGTGGGAATGTGTTCTGCAGATCCAAGATTGGTAGTTTCAACAACTTCAGGTAGAATAGCTTCAATCGTTTGTTGTTGAATTAAAGCGCCAATATCTTCGCCTAGTAGGGACGGCTCTGTAGAAGTTCCGTTGCGTTCTACAGTAGTTGGCACATATAATTGTGACTCCTCGTGCTTTGAAGTACCAAGTTCATGTGATTCGTGAATGTCAGTGACTTTCTTTTCCTTTTCTTGATTTTCAACGGCAAAAAGTCCAACGCTTGATTCTGCCTGCTGCGGTATGAAATAGCTGGGCACTAATGTTGGAGCTTCTGGAGCAACTGTTGTGGAAAACTGAGGATTTGGTTGACTTGTAGGCGCAGCTGAGCCAAAGGGATTAAAAAAGCTAACTGGCGGAGCTAGCGGTTGTATTAGACCACCAGCCTGTACTTGTACCGGTGCAGTTTCTGCAGAGGTCAATGGACTCTTATAAAGGCGTGTACCCTTTTGCAAACGAAATGAAGTTGAGCCGACAGCAGTTGGTGGTAGATGTGATTGATTAGTGGTCACAGAAGGTTGAGGTGAGAAAATACTTGTATTGCTTTCGGCAGGCAAGCTGGCTGCAGCTTGTATTGCAGTAAGCTGTGGTTGCTGGTTCGATTGTTGCTGAACTGCTGCTGTTGACGCAAGTTCCCCTGGTGGTGCTGAAAATGGAGACTGTGTCGGCTGAAACAATGATAATGGATTATTAACTGTTGATACCACACTCGGCGGAAGCGACGGCTCTGTCAACTGTGCAGCAGCTGATGTTGGTCCTTCGTTGGTAGCTGATATTGGTTCGGTAGTACCAAAGATACCAGCTGTTGATGGTTGCTTCGTAGGGTCAAAAAATGTTATCGGAGTTGTCGATGCGGATGGACGTTGCTTTATGGACTCGGGCGTAGCACTCTTAGGTGGCGCTGCTACAAAACCAGTGGTGGGAGGTGGTGGCCAAGCTTGATTTGGAACTGACGAGGGCTGCGAAAATAAATGCGACGTTTGCTGTACAATATGCGCTGGAGCTGCTTGTCGCGCGTCAAACTGCGTAACTCCCGCTGGTGTGGATGGGAACTGAGATATTTGTGCAGGTGTAAAGAATTTCCCAGCTGATTGGTTAAGATCTACACTTGGTGTAGAATAGCTTTGATGTTGTGCTGGAGGTGTGATCCCAGATCCTGAAGGTGTTTGCTGATAGCCGTAGAATGGCTGTTGGCCTAACTCTTCGCCTGTTGACTTGTTTGGAGATGGCGTAAATGACCCGGTTGCCGTCTGTACTAATCCGGAAATATTCGAAAGAACTCCAGTCGGTACCAAATTGCTTATGTTCGCAAAAAGACCACCAGCTTTCTTTTCCTCTTGCCTAAGCGACTGTGCTGTTTGTTGATTAGGATCGTATGGGTTAAATTGTGTAGATAATGTCTGCGTTGGATAACCGAAAGGATCGATTGGAGTTGCAGGTTGTATTGGGAGTGGTGGATAACCCTGCAACGGAGATGTACTGCTTAATGGACCTAGCGTTGATGGTGCTGAAAAGCCGCCCACAGTATGCTGCTCTGACAGCCCAGGTATGGGAGCGTAAAGTTTCTTCTTAGCAGCTAATCGATAGGTATTCTGGCCACTTGCTGACGTTGGAGGAATCGAGCTGACTGCAGGTAAAATTGGCACCTCTGAGGGCGTATAAAGTTTGGGTGGCTCTTGTGTAGGCAAGGTTGTCGCGTTGCTTTCTGAAGTTGCAACTGACGTCACAGCAGTTGAGGCAAACACAGTCGGTAAGGATGTTAGCGAACTTGTCTGCGGACTATTATTATATAATGAATACTGTTGTGGTGTGGACGGCTGTTGTTGGTGTTGTTGTATCAATGGTGGTGGTGGTGGTTGTATATGATATTGCTGTTGGGTTAAGTAAGCTGGTTGTATATCCAACTGTGATGCTATATTAGCGTTATCACTTGTAGGTGTACGTTCGCGACTGTTGGATCCCGAGTACTCAGAGATGCGCTTAGAGAAGGTCGATAGCACACTCGATGCCACTGATGGCAACGCTGAGAATGACGAAGCAGCTTGACTTAGTATGGAATCAGTTGGCTGATTGTTCACGTTAGTCCAAAGTTGATTGGCATTCGCATCAATGTGGGCTATATTGGCCGCAGAGTTAGATGTTGATTGTGTTTCTTCGTTGGTTGTATTTAAATTGATTTCGTCCAAGTTCTCAGTGTCTACATCGGTTCGACTTCCAATGGTAACGAGTGGTTTTGGATCTGTAAAAAAAAAGAAAAACAGATTGTTTGGGGTTTTATAGCAAACTTAGTAGTAATACATGATACCGAGGAGGTCTAAATCAAAACGCAGGATTGAGATGAAAACTTAATGAGATTTAAGAGAACGATTAATGTTTGAGTGAAAACTTAATTTCGATACGAATCGTAACACACGTTACGAGCCCAGATCTCTTGTAGCACTCGTAGACAGTTAAAGTTAGGTAATGTAATTTGGTTGAAGCAGGGCTATCACTAAAGCCATAATATGTCTTTTCAAATTTGGTCTGCACACTAAATGCTCACAGACTGCTGATATCTTCAGACTAGTTTTCATTCCTCAAATTTATATAAATTTGCTACCGAGGAACTTCACAACTTTCCTAAGGGCCGGAACGCCAGGCTGGAAGACAATGCAGTGATAAAATGAAATCTGCCGAAAACGAGAAATGGTACTGAAGATGGCAGAACAAGGAAACTGGTTTGTCTAAAAGCCAAATATGGAAACGGATGAAAATCGGAAAATCGTCCTAGCATACATACATTTTCCATCTTGTGGGAAAATCAACTAAGAAATATGAAACTAAAAATGAGACCTCAGTGTATATGGAGTTCGTGTTGCTAGAGATGCCTACTCTATGGGCAAGAGTTTTAGAACGGCGCCTAATGTCTCGAGTGCTCATTCTTAATCTTTGTCATATCTAGGAAATACTTTGTGATATTGTTTGATGCCGTCATTGCACAATCTTCCCGATAAAGGAAAGAAGGGTCGATAGTGATTAGGCTAGGGCAACGGGTGGAGTCAGCGATAACTCTGTCCAAATCCTTTTAAATACTAATTTCTTTGCCGGTGCACGCATACAAGTAAGATTGCCCATCAGTCTTCATTACCTAGTGAGTCTTTTTCTAGAGTCACGGTCTTCACTTCATCGCAACCAAAGAGCACTAGGCCCAATTACCCCAAAGGCATTCGAACTCTCTGGTTAGGGAACATCAAGTATCTGCGAAGGGCTGAATGAAGGTGCAGCGGTGTGTTCCGTGGTAAAGTTTTGTATTGACAAATTAAAAAGGTGAACTATAAAAACTGGGAATTTGGGAAAAAAACCACATTGGAATATCGTTACCGTTATTGACGAGACCAAGTCAGAGGCGAAAAAAGTTGGGTTTTTCTATTAAACGAAAAATGGGGGCGGGGAGTACGCTATTATCAGACGAGACGGTGGACGCAGAAACTCCTACATCAGAACAAAATCAGACTCTTTTCTTCCAATTACAGTCAACACATCTGGTAAGGGTGGACCACGGACCTGAAGAATCGACTTAGCGTTACTCTGATTTGTGTACACATAATATAGGGAAATGGGGTGGCCACTAAGCTGTTATGGTGGGAATCTTGTGTAGGTGTTGCAGCAGTGAAGCCGGTCCTTGAAATTTTGGGCTCAGAAAGGGACGTATATTTCAGTAATGGTTGGTTTTCATTATGTTTTCAAAGCATTAACATAATCTGACATTACCGACTCCAATTCGATAAAGCAGTGGTTGGTCATTACCCAATCTAAAATTGTGCGTTCGTTAATTTTACAACCTGTTTCATTACTTCCCGTTGTTTCACACGCTTTGTTTTAACTGAAAACTTAACTCTTAAGTAGAGTCAGATGGGACTCGCTAAACAAACCAACCAAGTATAAAAGCCTCAGCGACAGCCATAATACAGAAGTTTTTCCAAGAATATCTTTTCACCTTTCGCAAAAGCGTTGTTTGTGTTAAGACGAACGTTATATTAACAACTTTCAAGGGCATGAGGTCATTGAAAATTGTATGCCAGAGAACGCGCTTAGCCTACATAAGGCCAGCAATATGCTACAAATCTAATACGAGAAAAGATAAAACAAAAAGCAACTTTAGACAACATGTCCTGCATACAAATCAACCGAATAGTTAGTCTACAGCAAATCTCATTGTTAAAGTAAATAGCATTTGGGAAGGTTCCAAACATTTAAAAAATCTCATTAAAAAAACAATCATCAACTCATATTTGAATAAATAATTTAAGATGCTTCACTCATACGACAAAATAAAAAAACGTTCTAAAAACACCATTCAATTTATTATTAATGTGCTCAGATGGGTAGAATATAAATTATTATATATATGAAATATGGACATGTGTGTAAGAGGCGTGTTGTTACAGGCAGGAAGAAAACAAAAAAAAATTATGAAAAAATTTGACTTGAAAAGAGTTTTTCTAAGGGTATTAGTTTTATTATTTATTATTGTATATAATAAATATATATATATATATATATATTTATATTTTTCAACCACTTATAGATTTTTTTTTTTTATTTCAATCAGCGAGTTTCAATAGTGTTGTATTTGTTGTTGTTTCCATGGTTTCCAATATAAAATTTGACTAATGCAGAGCTGCTCTTACACTTATAGCCGCATATACTTATAGCACTTAGTTTTTGTTTTGCCCTGAAGAATAGGCACAGATACAAATTCACAATTTGAATATAAAAAAATAAATAGCACTCCCATATGCCCTCACATATAAATTCGATTCATATGAAAGTGCCTGAATTTCATAAGAAAGTGCAAAGAAAGAGCACTTTCTATGAAGCCAAGGCACTGCGATATGATATTCAAATTAACCCTAACAAATTGACACCAAAAATTTTTTCAAAAACATTGTAGCACTGAGAAAAATTTTAGTTCAAAATTTATTCATTAAGAGGGCCATCAAAATTCATTAAATATTTAAAATACATTTTTTTTTGTCTCAATTTAAAAAAGTTTCGCTGTACATTAGAGCGGGTTAAATTGTATGGAATGATTTTTTCCCATCAGGAGTATAGCAAAAACGTAATCTACAGATGACTCTATTTTTTTTTCTTTACAGTTAAAATAAGTTCGGAACATTTCCGACAACTCTCGTTCAGACAGTTTTTTTTTTCGAATTCGTTTTAGTGGAAAAAATTAAAAAAAACACCTATATTTACAAGTAATAAGCAAAAATTTTTTTTTTACTAAAACGAATTTAGAAAAAGAAAAACTGTCTGAATGAAAACTGTTGGAAATATTTTGAACTTATTTTAAATGTAAAGAAAAAAAATTTTCCATAAGAAATTTATTAAAAATGATAATACAGTAGTTAAAAGTTCATTTTACGCTAATTTCTCATAATTTAACCCTGATATCTCTACTAGAATTCAAAAACACTATAAATATTATGTACGTAAAATACCTTTAAAGTAAGCCCAATATGATATTTTTCCAATAATTCTATCAGAAGTTATGAAGTTTTTTGGCCAAACCCTACATTCAAATTCAAAATATCTAATTTGCAAAAGTCGGGACCGAAATCGGAGTTAAAAGCTATGGTGTCTTCAGCATTTTTTCTTAGAATCATCTGTAGATTACGTTTTTGCTATACTCCTGATGGGCAAAAAATTTGCCCGCTCAAGTGTACATATAATTTTGTATATGGATTGTGATTTGCACCTCAATATAAAAAATTTTGAACAAGCCTGGACTAAAGCATACCACATACGGCAATCTGAGTGTATTTCTTCCATGAAAAGCTTCGCAGTGAAAATTCATCTGCCTTGCAGATGCCCTTCGGAATCGGCATAAAATATGTAGGTGTCGTCTCCACAATTCGTAAGGAGGTAAATCACGTCAAGGACTTTTTTTATGACATTAAACCATATTCAATACCAGTATATCGTCGACGATACTGTAAAAGCTGCTTAAAATGTATTGCTATTTTATGGGATTAGCAGCTTTTCATAGTCTTGTTGGAGTTAGTGATTCTGGACAATAAACACATACTCTTCTTTAACCACCATATTCAGAAATCGTCTCCCATTCCAACATTATGAAAAAGTCGGTTTAAGTTGAATGCGGGGCTTTTACAACATCGTCGTCGACGGTTTATGCTCAAGTTATGTTATTAATGGACTGAACTTTTTTGATCTTCAATATGTACACCATCGGAAATTGGTAAAGTTTTAGGGAAAAGTATCGAGCACTTTGATAAAAGCATCGAGTAGGAAATACTGGAGTATTTTTTTTTTAAGTATAGATACTACTCACTCAATACTCAAATCGTTCTATCACTACTTATATGTATATATTTAACTCCTTTATACCAAATATTAACAAAATGTTATGTATACTCATCGGTAACCGTCTAAAATTTCATGCAGATTTTTAACTCGCTCAAAAGTTGCATTTTAGACTAGAATTTCATGGGCTTCCATATGTATTTTCGGGGTTTTGAATTAAAATTTAAAAAAAAATGTGGTTTTATGAAACTCGTTTGAATTCTTAAAAGATATAAACATAGATTAAAACGTCGATTTATACTACTTTGAAATCCGATTTCTATAAGAAAAATACTGTAATTAAAACGAAATTATAGAAATGGTTGAAACATGCCGACTCTGTGTGTGCTATATACATATTGTAACGAATTTAGTGAAATTCCGCTTATTCCAAGCCTTCGCTAACGTTCGAATCGCTAAACTGTTGAATAAATCACTCCAATATTCAGTATTGCAATATGCTCTTTATTTAGTCTACTTGGGAGTACTACAATTATACTTCAATATCACGTACTTCACAACAGCATGTTTAAATCAAACTGATTACTGAATGCTCAGCTTGCCCTGCTTTTATACTCTCTGTTGCTTCGTCAGCATATTTCTCCAAAGGTCTAGACCTTTCACCTTCTAGAATTTTCTGCTTGGTTACCAGCTATAAACGTGTATATTTGTAGTTTATAGCCATATTCGCGTGTATGTGTGAGTAACTACTTCGGCTGGTGACTACATGTGTGTGTATGTGAGATATCTCTTCTTCGCCATCTACATAAGTGTTGCTAGCTTTAACGTGGACATGTATATAAGAGTGCCTGCTTCATTTTATGTTGTTGCGTGATTATTTACTAACAGCCTAGTGATGTCAACATTCGCCACAATATATATAGGCTCATTCCATTTCAAGACACCCGGTCCGCGCAGGACATGATTTTTGATTTCAATGAAATTTTAATATGTTGTTCTTTGGTCAAAATAATGAAACACGTGTATTTTTTTTTTTTTTTTTTGGCTCAAACAAATTTTTTTTCGGATTTATCGGCAATTGAATTCCATAAAATGCAGTCGGTATTTTATTCACCTATTTTTTCCACTGTCAATAACTTTGTCAAAAATTAACCGATTCTCCTGATTTTTTCTTTGAAATGTTCGTTATTATATTTGCTTTTATATAACTTTATAAACAGTAGCATATAGTTTAAAAAAAAAATTGTATAGTATTTAGTAGAAATTTATGACTTTTTTCAAAAATTAATTTCTCAAAAAAGATTACTTTTTTTTTTTTGTTTAAGCTTTTTCTATATTGAGTGAACAATTCATATTTCAACTTGGCTAAATGCCTATTAGCCGAAACTTGTTGTTTTCGAGATATGAATTTTTGAATATTAAACATTTTTCCCCCCAATTATTGATGCAATGCATTAAAATAAATAAAATAAATGTAAGGCGCGATAACCTCCGAAGAGATCTAAGGCCGATCTTCTCTTCCAATTTGCGTCGTGCTCCTCTTGATTTTCCCTACAAATTGGCCGGATGGGACCTACATGATTTTATGCCGACTCCGAACGGCATCTGCAAGGCAGATGAGTTTTCACTGAAATACACCCGGAGCGCTTGCCAAACACTGCCGAGGGGCGAACCCGCTTAGAAAAATTTTCTTCTAATTGAAAAACCTTATTTCTAAAAATTTTGATGTTGCTTTGCCCGGGGTTTGAACCCAGGGCATCCGGTGTGGTAGGCGGAGCACGCTACCATCACACCACGGTGGCCGCATTATGCATTACAGCATACAATAACTTTGTCGAAAATTAACCGATTCTCATGATTTTTTCTTTGGAACGTTTGTTATTACTTTTAATTTTATATAAATTTATAAGCAATTGCATATAGTTCCAAAAAAATTATTTTTTTAGTATTTAGTAAAAATTTATGACTTTTTTTTCAAACATTAATATTTTAAAAAAACTGTTATTGTTTTCTGTTTAAACTTTTTCTATATCGAGTGAGCAGAATATGGCAAAATATTTCACTAAACCTACAATGCCGTCACAAGAGCCATTGCCATGTCCTGTTACAAAATCAGTGTAATTCTGAAAAATAATAACAAATGAATGTTTTCAATAATAAATGTGATATTTTAATTAATTTTAAGCATTTGGCATTGATCGCCTTGTATGCTGATATGTATTGCATCCATAAATTGGGGAAAAAAATTTTTAATATTCAAAAATTCATATCTCGAAAACAACAAGTTTCGGCTAATAGGCATTTAGCCAAGTTGAAATATGAACCGTTTACTCAATATAGAAAAAGTTTAAACAAAAAAAAGTAATTTTTTTTGAGAAATTAATTTTTGAAAAAAGTCATAAATTTCTACTAAATACTATACAATTTTTTTTAAACTATATGCTACTGTTATATAAAAGTAAATATAATAACGAACATTTCAAAGAAAAAATCATGAGAATCCGTTAATTTTTGACAAAGTTATTGAGAGTTGAAAAAATAGGTGAATAAAATACCGACTGCATTTTATGGAATTCAATTGCCGATAAATCCGAAAAAAAAAATTTTTTGAGCCAAAAAAAAAATAAACGTGTTTCATTATTCTGACCAAAGAACAACATATTAAAATTTCATCGAAAACAAAAATCATGTCCTGCGCGGACCGGGTGTCTTGAAATGGAATGAGCCTATATGAATTGGGGTATAATGTGTTCGATATCATCCGCATTTAAATTTGCTTACTTGTTTCTAAGGCTCTTATTAAAGATATTAAATAATTTATGCGCATAGAAATTTCTATTAGTTTTAATACATTAAATGTGTAGATTTGCGTATGCATATAAATTGGACATTTAATTAAAAAGCAACTAACGGTTTAACCGCAAATTGTTGATGGCATTGCATAATCAACAGCTCCACAACAACAAAAACTTCATCATTTATTAAAACAATAATTATTTTTTATAAATATGTATTTGCTATTTAGTTTATAATGAATATCGATTTGTTGTTAATTATTGATAGTCGCGTTTACTCAAAGATGATTTGTAGCGCAGGTGCCTCAATGTCTACTTTAATAGTAAATTTTATGAATAACCAGTTCCGCTAAAAAATTAAAAATCACAGTATGAAATAAACAAATAAATATGAATAGTAGTATTAGTATGAGCGTTTAGCTAAAAGATAAGGCAACGTTAAAGGTGTGAGGAACAAAATGTCTTTATAAATAAAAAGCAAGTTCTTATAGTAGCAATTTAAACTGGGTGTCGTTCTATGAAAACTTGAAGTGAAAAATAATATTAAGTTTCGTTTACACCGAAGGTCCTCACTCGGCTTTTCATCATCATCATCATTAATTGGCGTATAGCTCCCTTGCTGAAATTAGCTGTTGAGAAAAAATTCACGCCAGCTATTCCTGCTTGGCAATCGCTGACGCCAATTGGAGGCACCAAGATATATACTTCAATGCTTCCTCCAACTGTTTCACCCAATTAAGTGGATGTCTCTACCTCCCCTGCAACCGAATGCGGATGTGTAAAGCAATACTTTCGGAAGTTTTATTCAAATAAAAATAAAATAAAAAAGTTTTAAGCACTTCCTTTATATAAATGGACAAAAATCAGAGAAAAATGTCTCCTTATATAAAGACATATTCCTTCTAAACATTGATTTTTAAATTTTGACATAGAAATTACAAAAATATTTATGAGAAGTAAAGATATAAAAGTGGAGCGCATATTATTTGGATTGGAAAGTTGGCAGGAAAGGAGATATTATTACTCAATCAATAGCGCTCCACCTTTATATTTTTACTTCTCATAAATATTTTTGCAATTTCTATGTCAAAATTTAAAAAACAAAGTTTAGCAAGAATATGGCTTTATATAGGGAGACATTTTTCACTGATTTTTGTCCATTTATATAAAGGAAGTGCTTAAAATTTTTTTATTTTATTTTTTTTCTCCTTTTCTTACATTTTCTCGCTGTCTTAACCTATCTGTTAAGTTTTACGCTTGTAGCTCAATGAAAACTTACATAAAAATCAATCCCAAAATTTCCTGCGTTCCCTTTGATTTTTCTAAATATCTCAGTCCGTGCGTCCCCTAGCGAAACATTTTGTATTGTGTCACCGGCTGTCATCGACCTCTGAATTGGGCTCTTAATTTTTAGCCTCTAACTCATCGAGAAGTTACTTAAAAAAACCCGGTTTCAAATTTCAAAATTATTATCTAATTTTTTCGATCCCTGCGCCACCTAACGGAATTTTTTTCTCCTTTTCTTCCTTTGTCACGGTGTCTTAACCGTTCATTTAATTTTTGTAGCTCAATGAGAAGTTACTTTAAAATCGATCTCAAATCACCAAATTGCCAAATTCTTATCTAAATATTGCAATCCGTGCGCCACCTAACGGAATTTTTTCTCCTTTTCTTAAATTTTCTCGGCGTCTTATCCTATGTGTGAAGTTTTACAGTTGTAGCTCAATGAGAACTTACATAAAAATCAATCCCAAAATTCCCTCCGTTTCGAAAGATTTTTCTAAATATCACATCCCGTGCGCCCCCCAGCGAGTCGTTTTGTTTCGTGTCAGCGGCTGTCATCGACCTCTGAATTAAGTATGAAATTTCAAGTCTCTAGCTCATCGAGAAGTTACTTAAAAGCTGGTTTGAAAAGTTTCAAATTCTTATCTAATTATTTCGATCCGTGCGCCACCTAACGGATTTTTTCCCTTTTGTTGCATTGTCACGGTGTTCTAACCTATGTGTAAAGTTTCCCGTTTGTAGCTCAATGAGAAGTTGCTTAAAAATCGATTGCAAGATTTGTATAAAAAGCGGACAAACATTCAACCGACCTAATATAAAGGGAATAAAAAGGATCAATTTAGTTTCGTTTTTCAAATAAACTTATCGTTAACTGGCAAACGAAAAAAAAATTACGATAAATTTATTCATTATTATCAAAATAAATTTGGTTTCGTTAAGTATCAAAGAAAATTTCAAAATTTTAATAAAGTGTTAAATGTGTAGAAGAAATAAATTTGTGTGGTGAAGGTTGCCAATTTGCGTGCAAATTTTGTGACTTCATCATTAATTGTGCTTACCCGCCTAAGCGTATTTGACCGTTTCTGAAACAAATCATGCCCATTCGGAGCATTAATGGAGATAAAGTGGTCCTCCATCTGCCTGTCAACTCGTTAGTACAATATATCATGGCCTCTTCGTAGCTGGTGCTACTTATGGGGCCGCCATATCGTACCGAACGGTCATGACTGCTCATGGAGTAACTAACTAACTGATATACGAACTAAGTGATATACGAATACTAACACATATGTACCAGTAGGGTACTTAAGTATTAAATGGATATATTTACTTGAATGCTTATAACTTTTGTATTAGTTCATCGATTTTGTTGAAAGAGAGCTTATTTTTATTTTTTTTTTTTTTTAATAAAACAGAGCTTAGAGAGAAAAAAAAATCTGCAAAAAAATAAAAAAATTTCGAGATCATTCCTCGCAAATTATAAATTTTTTCATATTTTTACAAAACAATTTTTGTTGTTATATCGGCCTACTGATTTGTAATATCGCGAGTTAATATCGAGCTCAAGGCCTAACAATAATTATTTTATCATTATTATTGTTATAATATATTTTTTCTTAATTGAAAAAATTTTAAATTAGAATAGAAGAAAGACAAAATTTAGACAACTGCCAAAGCTCGTTGTATAGATCCATTTCGGGAACTGCTAAATTCCTTCATCAGCAACGTTTAGGCGCCGCTGCTATAACCATTCAGCCATCACAGCGGTTTTTTTGTTTGTCTTCATTATTCCTACTTCAATTCTGGTTCTTGCCAATTGATATTCACAGCACTGCGACATCTGTTACAGAATAGTTGTGAAAATTGGACTTTGTTTATGGCGATGATGCCATAGTGTCATATTTTATTGACACTTTTTCCCCGTGCTCTGGGATGTATTAACAATTTTTGTTGTTATATCGGCCTACTGATTTGTAATATCGCGAGTTAATATCGAGATCAAGGCCTAACAATAATTATTTTATCATTATTATTGTTATAATATATTTTTTATTAATTGAAAAAATTTTAAATTAGAATAGAAGAAAGAAAAAGTGTCAATAAAATGATGCCATAGTGTGATGGCATCATCGCCATAAACAAAGTCCAATTTTCACAACTATTCTGTAACAGATGTCGCAGTGCTGTGAATATCAATTGGCAAGAACCAGAATTGAAGTAGGAATAATGAAGACAAACAAAAAAACCGCTGTGATGGCTGAATGGTTATAGCAGCGGCGCCTAAACGTTGCCGATGAAGGAATTTAGCAGTTCCCGAAATGGATCTATACAACGAGCTTTGGCAGTTGTCTAAATTTTTTCTTTCTTCTATTCTAATTTAAAATTTTTTCAATTAAGAAAAAATATATTATAACAATAATAATCATAAAATAATTATTGCTAGGCCTTGAGCTTGATATTAACTCACGATATTACAAATCAGTAGGCCGATATAACAACAAAAATTGTTAATACATCCCAGAGCACGGGGAAAAAGTGTCAATAAAATATGACACTATGGCATCATCGCCATAAACAAAGTCCAATTTTCACAACTATTCTGTAACAGATGTCGCAGTGCTGTGAATATCAATTGGCAAGAACCAGAATTGAAGTAGGAATAATGAAGACAAACAAAAAAACCGCTGTGATGGCTGAATGGTTATAGCAGCGGCGCCTAAACGTTGCCGATGAAGGAATTTAGCAGTTCCCGAAATGGATCTATACAACGAGCTTTGGCAGTTGTCTAAATTTTTTCTTTCTTCTATTCTAATTTAAAATTTTTTCAATTAAGAAAAAATATATTATAACAATAATAATGATAAAATAATTATTGTTAGGCCTTGAGCTCGATATTAACTCGCGATTTTTACAAAGTAAATTGAAAAAATCCGTAATGATTGTTCATTATCTTTGAACCTGCAGGGCCTACCGTTTTGGAATTGCTCAATTCGTTCTTGAGATATATATGATTAAGTGGGCCCAATTTTTTTTTTTTTTTCATTAATCGGTTATTCGTAAATATCTCAAAAACGTTACCATAGAATTAAAAATAACCTTGATTTTCGGAATCAGGGGGTGAATTTACATAGGTATTTCATAATGGCGTCTGTGGTGCAGAAAAAAGGTTGGAATTTGTGATCCAGTGTTATCATCATTGCGGGACTACTTTGCGACTATTTAAGGACAATTTTGCGATTACTTTGGTACAGTTATGTCGGTACTATCTCAGAACCATTACGTCATCTTTTTCGACATAACTACGGTACTATTTCCGAATCAGCTTAAGAATATTAAGAGACCATTTTTGGATCGTGTGAGAGTTGGTTTCTTAATCAATTCGAAACTAATTCGCAATAATTTCACGACTATGTTCGGGATCACTACGGCATTACAACTCTAATGCGGCAGTTACCCACGAACGTACGTAGAAAAAACGTGTCAGCTGACACGACCTATCTTATGAGTGTGCAATGTAAACGAAAACTCACCGACGTGCAACGCCCGTACGTACGTAGCCCGGAACGTAGAAATCAAAACAATTTTGATTTTTTCCGTAAGAACGTGTCATCTGATTACTCTCTCACTAGACAGAGTTGCCTAGTAAACTTTTGTGCGCTAATTTTTGACCGTTTGCAATTTTATGCAAAAAAGCCTAATTAAAGTTTGAAAAATTGTGGAAATAATTCGAAATAATTATGTAAAAGTGCTGATTATAAATATTTAATCTATTTATACTTATTTAATATGTATTCCGGCCTTTTACAATATCAAAAATTAAATTGGAAAAAGTTGATGTTTCCATAAGCATACATGCAAAATGGTCAATAGCAACAGTGCTTATCTGTAAACAATACACACACAAATATGTTATGTACATGTACACAGACGCACACATTGATTCCTACGGGCTTGAGAGTTCGGTCAAACGTGCTTCGTACGACAAACGTCCTTACGTACGGCACACGTCGGTGGGTAACTGCCGCATAACTCTATTCGAGTCACGCAAAGAAAATTTAAAACAATTAGTTTATCATCGCAGTCAGTGAATAAAATTGAATTTACAGCTTGTAAAGTTCTAAAAACATGAATTCCAACGAACTATTAACACTTCGAGTCGCAAGCGTCAATGAAGCCGTTGGGACAAAATATGCCGCCTGCGCTATGACAGCCAAAAGCTAAGCTTTTATGCAAATCGACAAAAACTACCAAAAGCTGAATAAACCAAACAAATGCATACGCGTATGATGTGCGTAGATATGTATATATGATGTATGTATACCACAACACAAAATGTGCAATTGGTACAAAAATTGCTGCATTTACAGCAACAACAAAAAGTACAAACATTGAAACAATGACACTTGCTGAATTGTTTTGGTCAAAAACGTGCTACAAAAACACCAAATGACTTTGGCATATTTTTAACACTTTGCTTTGTCTTTGTTTACTTTTCCTTAAAAGTACTTGTAGAAATTTTAATTTCGTTGAAATTACCTCGATCTTGAAACGTGTTTTGCAGACAAAAAAAAAAATGAAATGCATACAAAAATATATATATATAAATATATTATAATTTGTACGTATGAGCAATTGAGCAAAACCAAAATTATAAAGATCATACAGCTGTGAACACGAAAATAGCAGTGACATTTTTTTTAGTAAATTCCGGCAATTATTTTCGTCTTTATTTAGTTTTCGATAATTGAAGAAAAACATTTCACGAAGAAAGCAATTGGAACTGTGCAAATTGTCATCATAAATGTTTTCGAAAATTTTCGAAAATTCGAGAAATCTGCATGAAACTTTCGAATTTTTTTGATTACAATTTAAAATATTTTTTTAACATGCAGTTTTGTAGCCCAATCAATTTTAGTCTAACAAAATACAAGTTATTAGTATCTCAAAACTAACATTGATTAAATTTTCTTTCATACAAAGGGCGCAGAGTTTACTTTTTACTACTTCCTTTATATAAATGGACAAAAATCAGCGAAAAATGTCTCCCTTATATATAAAAAGATATATTCTTGCTAAACTTTTATTTTTACTTCTCATAAATATTTTTGCAATTTCTATGTCAAAATTTAAAAATCAAAGTTTAGCAAGAATATGTCATTATATATATAGGAGAAATTTTTCGCTGGTTTTTGTCATTTATATAAAGGAAGTACTTAAATTTTTGTATTTTATTTTTATTTTCTCCTTTTCATAAATTTTCTAGGCGTCTTATCCTATCTGTAAAGTTTTACAGTTGTAGCTCAATGAGAACTTACATAAAAATCAATCCCAAAATTCCCTCCGTTCCGTTTGATTTTTCTAAATATCTCAGTCCGTGCGCCCCTAGCGAAACTTTTTGTATTGTGCCCTCGGCTGTCATCGACCCCTGAATTAAGCTCTAAATTTTTAGCCTCTAGCTCATCGAGAAATTACTTAAAACCCGGTTTCATATTTCCAAATTAGTATCTATTTTTTTGATCCCTGCGCCACCTAACGGAATTTTTTTCTCCTTTTGTTCCTTTGTCACGGTGTCTTAACCTGTCTCTGAGGTTTCATGTTTGTAGCTCAATGAGAAGTTACTTTAAAATCGATCTCAAAACACCAAATTTCCAAATTCTTATCTAAATATTTCGATCCGTGTGCCACCTAACGGAATTTTTTTCTCCTTTTCTTAAATTTTCTCGGCGTCTTATCCTGTCTGTGAAGTTTTACAGTTGTAGCTCAATGAGAACTTACATAAAAATTAATCCCAAATTCCCTCCGTTTCGTACGATTTTTCTAAATATCTCATTCCGTGCGCCCCCTAGCGAATCTTTTTGTATCGTGTCATCGGCTGTCATCGACCTCTGAATTAAGTATGAAATTTCAAGTCTCTAGCTCATCGAGAAGTTACTTAAAAGCTGGTTTGAAAAGTTTCAAATTCTTATCTAATTATTTCGATCCGTGCGCCACCTAACGGATTTTGTTTTCCTTTTGTTGCATTGTCACGGTGTTCTAACCTATGTGTAAAGTTTCACGTTTGTAGCTCAATGAGAAATTACTTAAAAATCGATTGCAAGATTTTTATGAAAAGCGGACAAAAAAATTATTTCGATCCGTGCGCCACCTAACGGATTTTTTTCCTTTTGTTGCATTGTCACGGTGTTCTAACCTATGTGTAAAGTTTCACGTTTGTAGCTCAATGAGAAATTACTTAAAAATCGATTGCAAGATTTGTATGAAAAGCGGAAAAACATTCAACCGACCTAATATAAAGGAAGTAAAATCAGTAACACCCTTCCGGAAAAAAATTTTCAAAAATCAATGCGAATTTTGATAGTGATACTTAGTGGGACAAAAATTTAATGTGCTACAAAACTACATACTCAAAAAAATACTGAAAATTCTAAGTAAAAAATTCAAAATTTAGTGGACTTTTCGAATTTTCAAAAACGTTTTTATGTTTGGCCTGCAAAGTTTCGTTTACATAATTTATGCTATTTTCTTCGTAAATTTTCAGAAAAAGAAAAATAACAAAATGAATATAGTTAATGAAATCCGCTTAAGATTTCCACTGCTGTTTTCGTGGTCGCAATTGTATATTCCATAGAAGAGTGTTCCAAATTAACATAAAGTTTAAATATCAGTTTAAACTGTTTTGTTAAAGATCGTTAGTTAGGTATTGTAAAGTGGAAAAAAGTATATACCGTAAAAATACTGAGTTTAAAATTTTTCAAATAAACTAAATTAAAAAAAAAAAATAATAATAAAAAAAAGTAAATAGGATGTACAGAAAAATATTAGAAACCCAAACAGAATAAGAGACAACAGAGTCCTTATTTTTCTGCGTCTTTAGTCATAAAAATTCAAAATCAATTCATACTATAAGCCAACGATGCTTATCAAATGGCTCTATTGGCTCCGGATAGCTTCCAACAACATCATTTTGGCTCCGAGTGGCTCCCAACAGTAATCAAATCTATTTCGATAAAATTACACGGAAAATAGCACATACCTTAAAATTCAAAGGAATTTAAAACTTTGGACACACAAGCAAGACAATCGATCGACATTTACTACTTTGGCCAGTAAAGCAAATTGATTTCGGTAAAAAAAACGAACAAGATGATGCTTTAAATATCAAGCGAATTTCATGTCACAATTAAACGGAAATCTATCAACATTCATTCACTGCGAATCAGCCTGCACTTGCTGCTGTTTAGATGTATTTCGTGGCGTTTTTGTACCAATTATTTGTTGTCATTCCAGGAAGGATATTGTTTTATCTACTTGTTATTGAAGTTATTGTAAAAATTAAATTTCTGCAATTCCGAGAAGGAAGTTGTTGTAATTTTATTGATTTTGTTGTCGTAAGACTTCGTTATCCTAATTTTTCGAGCTCCCTTGCTATAAGCCATCAAAGAGGTCGGAGTCCCAAGCACAGAAGTGCATGACAGAGCAAGCGTAACAGCATAAGCGTAAGGGCATAAGAGACAACGTACAGGCTTAAAACCGACCAGAAGGTGGCACTTAATTGTTGTAACGTACGAACGTATCGGCGTAATAGCGTAATGGCGTAAAAGCATGCCAGCTTCGAAACGAACCACTTGATAGCGGTAAATCGTTCTACCGTAAGGGCGTATCGACGCAATAGCGTAACAGCGGAAAACAAGGCAGCGTAAAATTGCACTGGGCAAAATCGCATTCGATTAAGAGCAAACTAGCATAAAGCGTGTTAACGTATATGAGTTTTATCGTATTGGCGTAAATTCATTGTATCGTACTGTCGTAAAAGCGTGAAATAAATAAAAACTGGCACATCGCCGCTTAAAAAGCTTATTTTAATAAATAAAAAGATAATCATGTTTAAATCAAATTTAAATTTATAAAACTGATCGAATTTAACTGACACACAGTCTTTTTTATTTTATAATTAATCGAACAAGGCCTCATATTATTGATATGACATTAGGGACAAGTCCTTTTTATTACTACAGCGAAAAAGTTTGTAAACTTACAGCGAAAAAGTTTGATTAAGGAAAAAAGGGATACAAACTGTCAATTGGTTTACCTGCCGCTCCCATTCGACATTAAATAATTTAGATTTTTTTGCTCTACCCTTAATTTAAAATATTTTGGCTACCTTTTGTTAAGTTGAAAGTGCAACATGTTTTAAACTTTATTGTCGTTTTAATTTTAGTTTTTGCCTTGCTATTTGTTTTGGTTAATTTTGGTTCGATAAGTTAGGCATTGCATGGCACGTGATAAATATTTTCAATAAACTTTGTGCTGTTTTTAATTTTGTGTCAAATGATTATATTTTATTATCGTTTTCCAATTTTAGAAATGCAAATTTTGAACGGTATGGGAAGCGTATGAAAATTAAAAATGTGTTTAACATGCAGAGTATATTTGCAGTATGTGACAGCCACAATACAATGAACTCACCATATTAAATTAATCGATTTTTATTAGTGTCAGGAACCGTTGTGAAGGTCTATGCATTGTGAATGATGACAAAGTGTGATCTCTTATCTGTCAACTGCCTGACAGGCTGTTCAATATGGCTACTTTTCAGCGTTTTGACAGGCTGTTCAATATGGCGGCGCCTATCTTCAGCGGGTGATAGAAAGAGATACAGAATGAGACAGCGATAGTCAAATACGAATCAGGTGATCCAATCACTTTGGAATTTTGACGTTTATGCAGAAGAGATCACACTTTGTCATCATTCACAATGGGTCTATGTACACTTATTAACCTCCGTTCGATGGCTCTAATATCTCTATCCCTCTCTCTATCTCCCTTTGCCTTCGCCTATACCATAACCTATCTCTATTCCTATCCCTATCCCTACTACCACCAAAGAGGATAAATACAATAAGAGCCGTCACTCGTTATTTTGTGGCGAGTATCTCGCTGGAAATTGAAAAAATTGATGCCGAATGTTTTCAGAGAGGGACATTTTTAATTGTCTCGCATTTATCCATGCCGTGTAGGTCCCTTGTGCAACTGTGATTTTTGGAAATAGAATTAAATAAATTAATTAAATACAGTCGAAAAATAAACACAAATACCCCACGAAAATGTATAGAAGTCATTTATAAACATTTCGCCCAAAAAAAAGTAGCGACTACCTCTCAGTATACATCGAGTAAATGCCAAAAAAATAACGAGTGACGGCTCTTATTGTATTTATCCTCTTTGCTACCACATGAATGCGAAATGCAAGCATTTGCCGATGATGTGCTCATTACCATGGCCGAAAAAAAAACGTGCGGAGCTCAAATGTATGACCAACGCTGCCTTATGCAAAATACACCAATCGAAACGATGTCAAACAAAAAATTTTGAGATGATAAAACAAAGGAAATAGCGTTTACACATAAATCAAGAACACCGCAAATTTAAATGGAATTAACTTGCCGTCCGTAGAATAAATAAAACTTCTCGGAGTTATAATAGATAACAATTTAAATTTTATCAGACATGCATGATATATTTCTGGAAAAACGCAAAGAATTTTTAACAATATATGCACACATCTGAGACTTGGTATGGTGAATTCACACTGTGTCCACAACTTCTGCAGTCATGCCACTTCACCTCAAAGTTGCGGAAATAAACAAAATATACGAAGGCTCGTAATATGTCCTCACATGGCACCAACCATCTCTTTAACTGTATTGTGTAACCAACGCCTCTAACACCCCTCTCATTATGGTCCTCCCCTGTTGAAACAGCAAGTTTCCTTGGACCCCGGTCAGAGGACATTGATGACAATTTGTGATTGATGGGGCGAAGCACTGCAACAACAACAACAACAAGGCAAAAAACAAGGCGGGAAAACTGAAGCTGCCAGTAGAAGTTGATAATGGTCGGCAAACCATTGAATATAGCAAAATCAGCAGACAGGACGAAATTGGCAGCTTAATAGCACATCATACCACACAGATCTTTAAATATGGAAGCAAACTAGAAACGGGAGAATGCGGATCCGCCTTCATTATCATCCATCCAGATGGAACGTCTGAAAAAGAAATATTTAAGCTACACAATGTATGCAGCGTGTTACAAGCTGAAGCGTACGCCATCGACTCTGCGCTATTGTGGGCACAAAAGCACTTGGCAACACAACACCTACATATTTTTAGTGATAGCCAATCATGTCTTGAAGCTATTAAAACAAAGGAGCAGTACGACACCTTTAATAGTATCGATACATAAACGTTTGTTCTGCTTGCGCCAAACGATATCTTAAATAGTTTTCATGGGAGAAAGCTCATATAGGAATAGACGGAAAGTAGCTAGCAGATAAAGCAGCCAAAGAAAACGCTGAACTCACCATAATTCCCTGCTACAAAAAATTTCTCATAAGCTTTTTTATTTTTATTTTATATAGCAAGAAACGCACGAAGCATGGCATCTTTAATTCATAGATGAATCGACAGGCAGTTCCACAAAAATGTTTTTCCAGTCACCAAAGGAAGCAGACGCTTATAGTGAAAGATTTGGCGTTTCATTCGAGGCCTACTTGATGCGCCTCTATATAACTGAAATAGGGCCCGTGTATCGTGTTATACAATCACATATCGAAAAGCAATTTCACTCAAACGTTAAATATGAATCTGCCAAAAAAATCTTCAAAATGATAATACATTTTTGATCTAATGAGTACTGGTAGCCACCATTTCACATATTTCCCTAGTCCGATTAACTATTTCAGAGCTATTGTGATTTAAAAAATTTATTTCGATTACGAATCGTATAACACGCTCGTGTCGTGATTTATGTCCATGCAATGAGGGAGGAGCACAGTCAATCAGCCAATTGAATTTACTGATATCCCCTGTAACAGAACGTAACAAGAATACATGACACACTTTACGAGGAGCTCAATATCCAACCATACAATTTAACAGAAATATCACGGCATCAATAACTGATCGATTATTTTAATAAGCTTTTTAATAGTACATATAGTACACTAAAAAATTTTAATTCATTACAGTAACAAATTTTGCTATCACTATTCCTATACCTATCCCTATCCCTATTTCCATCTATAAAATTCCCGGGGTTAATTATGCATAAGCAACAAAATGTTGGTTGATACGTCGGTACTACAGGTATGTTTTTTATACACTAAATGACTTATGTTACAGAGCGAAGGAGATACATTGTAATTTACAAATCATTAGCAAGTTTTAAAGTAATCGACAATTTCCAATATTTATTAACAAATAAAAAAAAATTTTGTTTATCTTTTTGACGTGAACGAATAATTGTCTGTTTAAGCATTTTTATACTCAGCTGAGCAGAGCTCACAGAGTATATTAATTTTTTTCGGATAACGGTATCCCGTAACGGCATAAACTAATCGAGATAGATATAGACTTCTATATATCAAAATGATCTGGGCGAAAAAAGATATTCATTTAGCCATGTCCGTCCGTCCGTCTGTCCGTAAACACGATAACTTGAGTAAGTTTTCAGGTATCTTATTGAAATTTGATATGTAAGTTCCTGCGCACTCATCTCAGATCGCTATTTAAAATGAATGAAATCGAACTATAACCACGCCCACATTTTCGATATCGAAAATTTCGAAACACCGAAAAAGTGCGATAATTCATTATCAAAGACGGATAAAGCGATGAAATTTGGTAGGTGGGTTGCCCTTATGACGCAGAATAGAAAATTTGTAAAATTTCGGACAATGGGCGTGGCAACGCCCACTTTTAAAAGAAGGTAATTTAAAAGTTTTACAAGCTGTAATTTGGCAGTCGTTGAAGATATCATGATGAAATCTAGCAGGAACGTTACTCCTATTACTATATGTGTGCTAACTCAAAATTAGCAAAATAGGATTACGAACACGCCCATTTCAAAAAAAAAAAAATTTACAAAAAATTTAATATCTTTACAGTAACAAGTAAATTACGTCAACATTCAACTCCAGTAATGATATGGTTCAACAAAATACAAAAATAAAAGAAAATTTCAAAATGGGAGTGGCTCCGCCCTTTTTCCTTTAATTTGTCTAGAATACCTTTAATGCCATAAGTCGAACAAAAATTTACAAATCCTTGTGAAATTTGGTAAAGGTATAGCTTTTATAACAGTAACTGTTTTCTGTGACAATGGGCGAAATCGGTTGAAGTCACGCCCAGTTTTTATACACTGCCGACCGTCTGTCCTTCCGCTCGGCCATTAACACGATAACTTGAGCAAAAATCGATATATCTTTACTAAACTTAATTCACGTACTTACCTGAACTCACTTTATCTTGGTGTTAAAAATGGGCGAAATCCGACTATGACCACGCCCATTTTTTCAATATCGAAAATTTCGAAAAATGAAAAAAAAATGCCATAATTCTATACCAAACACGAAAAAATGGATGAAACATGGTGATTGCATTGGTTTTTTGGCGCAAAATACAACTTTAAAAAAACTTTGTAAAATGGGTGTGACACCTACCATATTAAGTAGACGAACGTGAAAAAGTTCTGCAAAGCGAAATCAAAAGCCCTTGGAATCATGGCAGGAATACTGTTCGTGGTATTACATATATAAATAAATTAGCGGTACCGATGTTCTGGGTCACTCTGGTCCACATTTTGGTGGATATCTCCCAAACGCTTTCACATATACAACTAAGGGTCACTCCTTTTTAAAACCCTCATTGATACCTTTAATTTGATACCCATATCGTACAAAAACACATTACAGAGTCACCCCTGGTCCACCTCTATGGCGATATCCCGAAAAGGCGCCCACCTATAGAACTAAGACCCCTCCCTTTTAAAATACTCATTAACACCTTTCATTTGATACCCATGTAATACAAACACATTCCAGGGTTACCCTAGGTTAATTTTCCTACATGGTGATTTTCCCTTATTTTGTCAGCTCTCAGCTGAGTATGTAATGTTCGGTTACACCCGAACTTAGCGTTTCTTACTTGTTTCCTTTATTGTTGTTATTTTTACAATCTAACACCGTTGTAAATTGTACTAGAATACATTGTATTTAAACTAATGCGACACGCCTTTGATGTTGCGTTATTCCCCATGACTAAATGACTTGTAGAGCTAAAAAAAGATGTACATCGATAAAAAAAAATATACAAACCGCGCATATTTTAAAATTTTTAGATGAAGAAGTAAGAAAAGGACTGTCTCCGTCTGTACCGAAGATATTCTCGTTTCATGATTGTAAATGCACTATAATCCGATCCAATTTTTAAGTAAGAAGTTGCTCAGAAAAAAAGCGCAATTTGTCATACCGTAAGAATCATTTATTCCACAGAGAGCCAATCTTAATCCTAACTAAAGGGGATCTTTTATGCCTTTCAAGGAAGTTCTCTGATGTGACAATTCTTACTATCTGAAAAATCAGTTACATGTAACATGTTATATATTCCTATATATTTTTGAAAACATGTCTTAGCCTTGAAAAGAGGGGAGGTATGATGAAATTTCTCTTATCGGAAGTACAGGCTATATATTGAACAAGCAGCGCACAACAAGCTGGGCAGTGTTAAAACTGACTATTCCTCTTTTCTGTCACTTACTCTTTCAATACATCTTTCCCTTGCATTAACCGTTACCTCCTTTTCACCCCTTCCGCTCACCTCTGCCTAACTTTTTCACAATCTTTTTCTCGCCAACCTCACAATCAATCGTACTTTTACCGTCACCTTCTCCATTTTTCCATCCCTCTCTGCCTCGAACCACATATAACGTTTCCTTGAATATACCGGCACCTGGTCCACTACCATACTAAGCTAGGCAAAAACCTACCTAATATGTACCGGATAAATCGGTCCCTAAATATAAATACAAGCTACAGTCTAGCAATTTACCAACTTTCATAAAAATCTATAATCTGAAAGTATTCACTAGAAACGAACGGGCAAGAAAGTGGTAAACAGTTGCTGTATTATATTTGTAAATGGAAATAGTCAGCACCGTAAAGCACCAACGTTTATGCCTGAAGTGTGTGTAGCCCCCTGAAGTTCACGCCTAAATGGCAAAGACATATATCATCGGCCCACTGGGGTATCATGTAAAGTTGAGAACATGCGAAAGATGATATCATCTGATTTTAAAATTACAGCGATGTTAAATGTTGTTGTTGTTATTGTAGCGATAAGGAAGGTTTTGGGGAGTGCTATCGATGTTGATGGTCCTTTGCCGGATATAGATCCGGTACGTTCCGGTAACAAGCACCATTAAGGTACTAGCCCGACCAAGAAAGGGGGTTACGTTCAAATGACAGCATCTGGCCCGGTAAGAGGATTTGAGACAGGGTCCCTGGAATCGAAACAGAGATTTGCTTATGTAACAGCTTATGGTCGGTTGCATAGAATAAAAGCAGCTTTGTGTAAATACCCGCTTAAGCGCCGGTACGTATAATTACAACAGGTTTATGTACAAATAACAGCTTCTGTTCCGGTAAGCGGAATTGAAACAGGATTATGTTAATATAAAATCCTCTGGTTGGCTCCTTAAAATTAAAACTATATGCTGAAGTAAAAGCATATGGTCCGGTACCTTAAGTCGAAAAAAGGTTATGTGGAAATAACAGCCCAAAGTCCGGTGCGCAGAATTGAAATAGCGTTTTTTGGAAATAACAGCCACTATTTTAGTACTTAGGATTATAACATAAACAAAAAAAAATACTTAATCTTTCCATTATTTTATAAATTCATTGCAGCGGCCCTGGTATTCAAATTTCAAGATTCCATACCTGTCCATTTCTTTACGAACCTACCTACCTATGTGTATGTATATGATGTCATATCTAAATGAGACTTCATAAATATTTGGTGCCAGCATATTTTCGACCAGAAATTCCTACCTTTTTTTGCATTGTTCACACGTAAATACCCATTTACGACAAACACAATAATTTGGTTCAACCGCACTCAAAAATGTGCGGTAGCCAAGATCACTTAACAACGAAAAAAAAACGAAAATACAAAGAGCAGACAAAAAGGTACTCCATACCATAAATATTTATATATAACTATAAAGAAGTTTAAACCTTTACCCCTACGGACAGGCAAAGGATCCGTACAATCAGCAATTTGTAAGCAAAAAAATATAAAAATAAAAAAATCAGGTAAAAGGAGTAGAAAAATTGCAGCTGCTCGCAATTTTGTGATCGGTGAAAATAAAAATATCGTTTGAATATATTTATGCGCGCATGTCATCAGCTTGTATTGAGCGCATGCGCAGCACGCGCTGGAAAATAAAACAGCAGAATAGCAAAGGATAACAACTCAAAATTTAATTATAAAAAAAGAAGATGAAAAAGTGTGAAGCAACAAAAAGCATCTAGAGTAGACAATTTTACCTGTACCTGTGATTTTTTCACTGCAACTCAAAGATGGCGGAAAATAGCAGCAGCCGCTTTTTCCAGTACACCGTGACTGACTGTGCGTTAGGATAGAGTTCCCAAAACAAGGAATATGGAGCGGGCACCGAGAGACTAGGTCACATAGCAAATGCAGACATACCCGTGAAGTACATCGAAAGCGTTAAATTCAAAACTTCATAATGGAATACATGAAAAAAGCAAATATCTCAGGTGGATTCTGGTTTTGAGCCGAGAAAAAAAAATCTCACAAAGATCGCATCTATTTAGTAAGGACAGCAATGCTGTTACTATATGTGGATTGGTTGTCTGATTATCAGACAGGCACACCACATTCTATCAAACGACCTGTCACCTTGAAAAGAAGAGAGAGAACTTGGTTGTCACTGAGGATGGCTATAAAAGGTTGCCAACTATTGGAAATTTTTAACGAAATTAAATAAATACGCAAAGACGTGTACAAGGTATAGGTTGAACTGGCTGGTCAATAAGGACCTCACATAGAGTAAATGTGTCCATAGTGTTACCAGAATTTGTTTGACGACCAAACAGAATCAGGTACCAGGACTTATTTTATAGAAAACCTCCGCCCTCTTGGCAAATACTAGAAGTTTTCTAGGAAATAGCTGTCTCGAAATTTGGCAACTCTGCCGTCCCTAATACTGGAGTCGTTACCTGGCGAGCGCAGCGTGGTAGAGTTTCTTCCTGCAGCTCGAACTTCCTACTTGATATTGATACTTACTTCCTGCTGTTATTGACGCGACCTAACTTGTAAGCATGTCACGCCAGAAGGCAGTGTCCAGTTAGCCTTAAGTCTTCTCTCTTCAGAGATATGAGGCACTTTGTGAATCTAATATCGTAGGTTTTGCACATGATCTTAGAATTTTGCAGTTGTTGTCGTTTTTGTTGTTGTTGTAGCGATAAGGTTGCTCCCCGAAGGCTTTGGGGAGTGTTATCGATGTGATGGTCCTTTGCCGGATACAGATCCGAAACGCTCCGGTAACACAGCACCATCAAGGTGCTAGCCCGACCATCTCGGGAACGATTTATATGGCCACATTAAACCTTCAGACCATCCCTCCCTCCCCACCCCAAGTTCCATGGGGAGCTTGGGGTCGCCAGAGCCTCTTCGCCACGGATAGGCAAGGTTGACAATTGGGTTTGGAGAAGCTGTATATTGGGCTGGCAACCTGAAGGGTTGCGCTACACAGCCCCTTGAATGTGGTATTTTAGTCGCCTCTTACGACAGGCATACCATACCTACCGTGGGTATATTCTGACCCCATAACCCGCTGGAGATAATTTTGCAGCCCCGCGCATCCCTTTCCTGCTTGATGGATCATATGCAGCATCTATTGTCGTTTCAGCGAGTGCGAGCACCCTCCCTTGCCAACACATCGGCCTTTTCGTTACCTTCTATCCTTTTATAATCGGGAACCCAGTATAGATGTATGGTCTGGCCTGAGCAAAGTTTTTCCAATGCTTCTTTGCATTCCAGAACACTTCTTCATGAAGTACCGTGTGAGATTATTTATTGCCTTAGTCGCCACCTGACTATCAAGGAGTTATTTATTTCGCATTTTAACAATAATAATACTAAGTAGAGCTGTCACCTAACCTTATGTTTATTCGTTTCAATATCCGCAACTATATCGATTTTTATTGAAACATTTTTCAACTTCACTACCACTTTAGCTGCGTGAGGCTGATATTGAGTGAAGGCTGATGCATTAGTGTACTACCCCCCAACTCTGGCAGTTTTGTAGCCCAATCAATTTTAGTCTAACAAAGCTTAAACTATAGGTCTCTGATTGATTTTTGACAATTCCTTTTCCAAAGCGTGTTACAAATTTCCTTCCATAAAAAGAGTTTCAGTATGAATGAAAATGGAATGCGAATTATGAGAGCCCTATATTACTTTGTTAGAATGAAATTATTGGGCTACAAGACCGCATACTCAGAAAAATTCAGAGAATTCTAAATAAAAAGTTCGAAACTGTCTCGAATTTTCGAATTTTTTTGAAAACTTTTATGAAATTGCTTTGCATGATTTCAGTTACTAAATTCATAGAAGCTTTATCTTAAAGTATAGAAAATAAAATAAACAAATAAATTCCACTGCTATTTTTCTCTTCGCTACTGTAAATACGCTACATTAGCCATCATCCAGTGAGTTTTCTAGTTCCGTATCACTTATCGGAATGCTCTGGATCATTAGTAGACTTGAGAACCAGAGGTCGTGATATTTTTTACACATGAGTTGTGATAGACAGATGTCCCCGTTGTGTTTCATTTAACACATACGGCTAAAGGAGAGGCAGTGATATCCCGTTTTGAAAAAGTAAGTTTATTAAAGGCTGCGTTGCCAAACTAAAGACCAGAAAGTAATAATTATTATCTGGCTCACAAATTGAACCAGACTTCTATCTGAATTTATCTGGCTCAAATCGTTGTTGTTGCATTTACATGTAAAATCATTTATCTGACTACGGATCTTTGCGACGGGATAATGGCTATTCTAAGCTCTCTTAATTAGGAATTGCACTTAGGATGTTTTATGAGGTTGCCACTTATTTGGCTTTTTCGAGTAGGTCTGCCACCTAATCGATAGTATACATTTGCGTATTTTTCATTATCATTAAGCTCTAGAGCTTCTGAAGTAAGGTTAAATCGAGCCGGTACAGAATGATACGTATTGTGGCGAATTTTTACATCACTAGGCTCTTAGTAAATAATCACGCAACAAAAACATGAAGCCGCCACTCTTATGTACATGTAACATTAAAGCGACCACATTGGTGTACATGAATACATCAATCATCATTTACACACATACATACAAGGCAAAGAAGAGATACTCACAAACACATGTAATCATCAGCCTAAGTTCTTACTCACGCATACACACGCATATAACTAATTATCAAGCAGGAGATACAAGAGTTCTAGAATGTGAAAATGTGAAACGTCTAGACCTGAAAATTTGAACAAAAAAGTTGTTTAGAACTTGTTCACAGTTTTTCGGAACCTTATTTAGCCTTCATACAGTTTTTGAAAAGCAAAAAACCCTATATGATCACTGGATTATCTGCTGCTAGAGTTATAACTTTATGTTGTGAGTTATGTTACTGTCACGGGTGCATGAGGTTCTGATTGTTAGCAAGAGTAAGTCGCGCCATCTTTCAGCCCTAAGGAAAATGCATAAAGAAGCGCAAACCAGTGATAAAGGCGTTCCTACTTCAATTTATATAAAAACAACGTATCTACATAAATTTCTAAAAAAAAAAATTTTCTCAGGTTTGGTGATTTGAATTCAGCACAATTTATGTGGCTTTAACAAATTTTTGTTTCATAAAATTTTTGTTAGCTTTTAATTTGCTCTCATTACTAATGGAATTCCAAAAACAAAGCCAGACGAAGGGAAAGCACTTATTTTGAAAGCAATCATAAATATAAAATATATATCATTAGAGTGACTCGGTAAGGGCGAGTCTTACTTTTTTTTTATGTGCAAACAGTTTTGCTTCACGCGTGCTTTAAGTATGTGATATATCACAGCAGCGAAGGGATAAATTAGATGAAAAAGGAAACGGGAAGGGGGAACAGAATGCCACCTAACCTTAATCTCTTTTTATATTATTTGGCAATTTTTTATATGGTAGTACGGGTGTCAAACTTACGCAAAAAACACATAAAATTTTAAAAAATGTTTAAGGTAGGGTTGCCACCTAACCATTATTATCTTTGATGGAAATTTTGTATACAAATAATGTGCGTTTCTTTAGTTCGCATGTTATGCTGCAACCTATCAGAAACTCACAAAAACGACACCTACTAAAAATGAATGAGCATATGGGTGTCATAAGAAGGGAATTTAACGTTGTTTTTAGGCAAAATATGTGTAAGGGTTGCCACCTAAAAATGAAAACGTATATTAAGTTTGGTCCGAAAATCGAAAATTGTAAGTCCTTAAAGGAGAAGAGATAGACCCACCAATAACTATACCGGAATGATCAGAATGACGAGCTGAGTTGTTCCTCGTTCCGTCCGTAAGTTTCAATGCAAGCTGGTCCCATATTTTTTAAGACATCTTAACAAAATTTGGTGAGCGGGTATATTTTGATGTTCGTTTAGATATTTGACGGAACCGTCCGTATCCGACCACAATAGCATACAACCGATTTTTCCGATTAGGGGGTTTTGTCATATCTTCATCATTTTCTCAGCTAAAAGCTTACAACACCACCAGATCATTTTGCATGTACCAGCCATTGTCACCAATTGTCAAGATCGTTCAAATGTATAATATATCCCATACAAGCGGTTGTTCATATAAGAGGGTTTTCGTCATTTCTGTCCCATTTTACAAGCTGCAAGCTTGAATTTTTAGCAGATGCTTGCATATGCATACGTTATTATCTGAGAAAAGCATCAAGATTAGTCGTATATAATATATATACCATACAACTGATGGTTCAGATTTTATGAATTTTCAAAATTTCATCAGATTATTGTTCATCTCCATTCATGAAAGATAAAACTTCCCGTCTTTACTTGTTTTAATTTAAAATAATGGATATGCCAAGATGAGTATCAAAGAAGGAGTTATTTAAATTGTATTCAAAAAAAGACGGTTGCCATCTAAAGATAATTGTATCCCGATTTCACGGTGTTGTCACGGATTAGCTTTACGGGCTTAAAAGCTGCGGTCAATCAGAAAAACTTCACAGGGTTGCCATTTATCTGAATTAAAAATCTTAATATATGTATATAAATTTCATATCAAGTTGTTTGTCCGCGATGAAGTCGTAAACATCATGTGCAGTTTGATCCAACTTGAAAGATAAGATAGCGTTCCTGTGAAGCTTCTTTCCGGGAAGTGGACGAGGGACCGATTAATTCGAACAAATTCTAATCACGGTTCGATTTGCCTGAAAGGAATATAGGTAGCCCTTTGCCGAGATTAGTATTTGCAATACTTGTTTCCGGGAAGAGGACCAGGGACCCATCTTTTCAAACAAATTCTGTTCTTGGTTCGATTTACCTGAAATTGGGCATATAGGTAGCCCTTTGCCTAGATTAGTATTTATGACACTTTTTTCGAGAAATGGAGCAGGGACCGACTGGGGCTGGGCCTGGGACTGCGACTGGGACTGGGAACAAGGAACGGAAAAGAACAAGAAGAAATATAGAGAAGAGAAAAGAGGGAAGGAGAAAGAGATAGAGTTAGACGAAGATAGAGACATATGGATATATGGAGCGGAAAAGAAGTAAGGGAATAGGCGGAAAGGGAGATAGAGGCGCAGCAAAAGAGAAAGACAGAGGGAAGAATAAATAAAAAGATAAAGAAAAGGCGAAGAGAGGGGAAGGGAGATTAAGAGGAAAAACTGCTTAAAAGTTACGCAGATAGACCAAAGCTATGGCAGAGCAATGTCTGCCGGTCTGCTAGCAATAATATAAAATTATGACATATGCCAATATGGGTATCATAAGAAAAGAATTAACATCCTATTTATGAAACATACCCGCATCTACATATATACGTCTAAAGGTTTCAACCTAACAAACGGTACATACCATATTCCAATTAAAAAAATAATAATAATAAGCATCATAAAACTAAAAACAAATGATGCTTCCAAAAAACTTCAGCCAGGTTCATTAGACACACGGCTAAAATTTTACTGCAAAAAAGGTTGGAATGTATGTCCAGATTGCCTGGTGGTGCTATGAAGCTTTGTTTTTTTTTTTTTTTTACTTTTTTATTTTTGACATTAATGACTACAATTCACCCCATAAAAAACGTAAATAAAAAAAATTAAAAGGGAGACTAAGTTAGTAAACAAATTGTTTTGCTTATCTTTTTCGCTTTTTTGTGACAAATGAAAAATTCAAGAATAAGTTGACACATGCATTAGCCAGCCAGATAATTCCCAATTAGATCTGCTTGTATCTAGATACAATAATCATTATTATTAAGGTACGATTGAGCCGATCGGTAAGCTGGAAGTGTTACCCAAATTAGTTTGAATACCAAACGGAAACCACTATTAAGTAAGGACTTATATCGTATAATAACTCGTCCCTCTTGGCAAGTACTAAAAGTTTTATAGGTTCTCGAGATCTAAAAATCTGTTGTCTCATAGCAAATGGGGGATATATTAAGATAAGAGTAACTTGAACTAACACCTTTTCTAGCAGATTGATCATATTGAGCTCATAATGTTACTTCGTAATGTTAAATTGAGTGCTGAAACCATACTAAATATATTACTTGGTAGAAAGTGTTTGTCAACAAATCGATTCCGATAAACTCCGATCTCTAAGATATAAAATTTAGGCGGTATGACGTAATTACTTATACATATATGAACGAAAATACTTAACCACTACTATTAATTAGCAGTAATATACAGCTCACAGCGGAAATGACGTCACTAGTTTCACAGTTAACAGTTTCGTTTTTTAACATAATTTTTACGTGGCGCACTTCGAATGACGGTAGGCATTTTGACTAAGAAGCCACTCCTTGCAAAAAAAAACCAAGTGGACTTAATGTAGTGTAAATATGCAATAGTCGACTAAATATATGCGCATGTATTTACATATTTACAATGTTGCCAATATGTTTACTTACAATTTACGGTATCTTTTAAACTAAAACGTAATTCAAACAACTTTGTACTATGAATCGCTCAAAACCCCAAATGACACCAACTGATCGTGTTTAGTCGTTGATTAGTATACGCTAAGTGCGGTACATCGAAGTATTACAAGAAACATTACTGAATCGAACAATTTTTAGCATATTTTACATATTTAAAAGGATAATACAAGTGGATTAATCTAACTGTGCGTAGTTTATAAAAGCTTAAAGAAATACTATATGGTGTCAAAAGTTACAAAAAAGTTTTAGTAAGAGAAAATATATAACATAGTAAGTTTTTTTTAATCTATAAATACATTAGAAAATTATAAGTAAAGTCCTATAAATTTTTAAATGAAAAAAATGACTTTAAGTCGGGCGAATAAAAAAACACAAAAAAATGGGAAATAAACAGTAACAAATATATATAAAACTTTTCAATGCAATAAAAAAAAAATAATAAAATAAAATAAAATAAAATGAGTATAAAAAATAAAGAAAGATAACAAAAAGCCAAAAAATAGAGAAAATAACCTAAAAAAATGTATTTAAAAGAATATATTAAAATAAAATAAATTAATTGAAATTGAAAAAAATTACTTAAATACGGACGAATGAAAAAAGACAAAAGATTGGGAAATAAACAGTAAAAAATATGTATATATAAAACTTTTCAATGCAATAAAATAAAATTAATTAATAATTTTTATTATAACACTATGCGACAAAATCAACTTTTTTTCTGCGTATTGGACCAAACCCACTTTTTTGTAGAGATTGAGGCTTAAGTAGACAAAGTACTATCTCCGTTTTTCGAAGTTAGCCTCCAAAAAATAGATATCGGCTTTCCAAGTTCGAAATTCTACATTTCGAAATTTTATTTTTTTTTTGTTAACGCGTTCAGCAAATTAAAAAAGTAAAAATGTGGTCGTGGTCTGCCTTTTTCTTTTATTTGAATGACTGAATTCTTTTTTTGAAAAATTACAGTACGAACAATTCCAGTGGAGAGTATGTGCAGACATAGTGGCAACATAGTAGCCACTATCATGGGACAATCTGACTTTTCACCTCGTATAGCAGCTGTTATACTAAATTTCTCAACAAAAAAAAATTCAGCCCTTTCAAAAAAGTGGGGTTGGTCCAATACCCAGCCGGGTGTTGCACATTGTAATTATTGTTTTTTTTTTTAATTTTTCTATAATTGAAAAATTATTTTTAAATTTGGAATAGAAAATATAAAATTTTTCAGACACCTGCCATAGCTGCGCAGATAGATCCATTTTGAAGGTTGCTTAGCCTCCATCACACTGCTCGATTGAACTTGGAATCCTTTATAAATAGGCCAACAAAACAAAAACAATAACAAAAATGGTTTTCAAAAACCTCGCCAAAAACAACAAATATATAAAAAAAATTTAAAACAATTTAAAAAAATATAAATTTTGAAAAATAATGAAACATAAAAAAAAAATATTTGAAAGATAGATATTAAAATTATTATATTATTCTTTTAGGGAACAAACAAAAATATATATATATAAAACAAAATAAAACTACAAATAAATTTAAAGGACATAAAAATAAAATTAAATAAGAAGAATAATATAAAAAACAAATTTAAAAAAGGAATATTTAGGGGATACATTAATTTACAATAAATTTCTATTTTAAACTGTCAACCGCCCACTAACATTTCCCACATAAAATATCCAGTCCAAATGATAAAAAAATATTTCCAAATTATAAAATAAACTAAAAAATCTAAAAAAAAAACTTAGAAATAATTAAATACAAAAGAAGATTGCAAAAAAGATGAACAATGAATTGTAAGACAAAAAAATTTAATTCAAACAAAATTAAGAAAGTTAACTAAATAAGAAATTAAAATTAATAATTAGAAAAAATAATTTAGAAAAATTGCTAAAAGAGAAAAGTAAGAAAATACGAAATAAAAGACTGAAATAGAAAGTTTAAATTAAACTTTTTTAATGCGCTTTTCGAAAGTACACATATTTGTACATCAAAGCAAGGCTTTATTTGAAATCGGTAGGGACAGAAGTCAAAAAACAGCCGTAAAAAGCAGACAACTTAATAAAAGCCCATATAAAAGCTGTATGACTTGTCTAGTTTTTACTGTGATTGTACTCCCAAATGAAACAGTTGAACCATATTGGTAGAAAACAGAAAGAAGTTATGAAACAGTCTAAGCTACACACAAACATACTTGCACCTGCGAGTAAAAAAATAGCAACAAAAGTATTTGCGTAGCTTATGAGTTATTATACTTTATTGTTTTTCGCTGATTTCAAAAAAAAAAAATTATAACTAATAAATTTTTCACGATTGCTATGTAAATCAATTTTGAAAACATTGAAGAAAAAAATCAAAAATGTGTACTGCCAATTTCATGAAACTTTGTGAGAATGCAAAATAAAAATTTAAAAATTTTCCTGAAGATTTTAATAACTTCTCCAAATTTCGAAAATGTTTACAAACGCATTCGAAAAAAGTTTACATAGCTTTTTTTGACAAGTATTTATTTATTATTATTATTTTTTTTCTTTAGATTCAGGTTAAGGGCACATTGAGCTGCACTGCACTACGCGGCAAAATAATCTTTGCGTGTATTCTTATGGAGCAATTGACACTTAGACCGGTTTTTCAATGTGAGTTTAAACTTCAGTTAATGTTGATTAGAGTTTAACTTTGTTTGGTGCTCATCTCACTTAAGCGGCCGAAGTGGCAGGGTTAAATTCTGCTCAACTTTAACTGGAGCTCAATCTCGCACTGAAAAACCGGACCTTAGCGGCATTGTTGATCAAATAGGAAAAATCGTGAAGCGCCGCTCAGTGTGTCATTTGCTTAACTGATGAAATTTGTGCAGTCTTTTTTTCAGCCATTTTTTAAATCAAATACATACAGTAGCGAACACAAAAAAAACAGTGGCAGTTTTTATCAAATTTCGTCAATTAAAATCTTTCTTTTTATTGGCGATAATTCAAGAAAATTTCTAAACCATTTTTGCAGCCTTTTTTAAATCAAATGTATGCAGTATTCGTTACTGTCCTTTGCTTAACTGATGAAATTTGTGCAGTATTTTTTCAGCCATTTTTTAAATCAAATACATACAGTAGCGAACACAAAAATAGCAGTGGCGATTTTTATGAAATTTCGTCAATAAAGCTCTTATTTTTTATTTGCGATAGTTTAAGAAAAAACTTCCATACATTTTTTAACTGAAACTGAAACAAAGGATCTGAAAAACTTTTTCTAAAAAAAAAATCGAAAGTTCGAGAAAATATTATTAAAAATTTCGAACCCTTTATTGAGAACTTTTTGAATATTTTTGTAGGCTAATCAATTCTAGTCTAACAAAGTACAAGTTGTAGGTCTCTTAAAATTCAGTATACAAATACAAAATTATGCTATGCACACTTGACACGGAAGAAAATATAAAACACCCATCGAAAAAAATTTCAAAAATCAATGAGAATTTTAAGAAGCCTATAAATTGTACTTCGCTGGACTAAAACATAATGGTCTAAAAACCTGCATACCCCAAAAAACTGAGAAAAATCTAAATACATTTTCGTAAAATTTTCTCAAATATTCAAATTTTTTCAAAAAAATGTTTAACATTACTTTTAAAAATTTCAGGTGTTAATGAGTATTTTAAAAGGGAGCGGGCCTTAGTTCTATATGTGGACGCTTTTTCCAGATATCGCCATATAGGTGGACCAGGGTGACTCTAGAATGCGTGTGTACTATATAGGTATCAAATGAAAAGTGTTAAAAGGGAGAAGGTCTTAGTTCTATAGGTGAAAGCCTTTTCGAGATAACGCCATAAAGGTGGACCAAGGGTGACTCTATGTGTTTTTACGACATGGGTATCAAATTAAAGGTATTAATGAGGGTTTTAAAAGGAAGTGGCGCTTAGTTGTATATGTAAAGGCGTTTTCGAGATATCGAACAAAATGTGGATCAGGGTGACCCAGAATATAATATGTCGGGTACCACTACTTCTACTTAATATGGTAGGTGTCACACCCATTTTACAAAGTTTTTTCTAAAGTTATATTTTGCGTCAATAAACCAATCCAATTACCATGTTTCATCCCTTTTTCATATTTGGTATAGAGTTATGGCATTTTTTTATTTTTCGTAATTTTCGATATCGAAAAAGTGGGCGTGGCATAGTCCGATTTAGGCCATTTTTTATACCAAGATGAAGTGAGTTCAGATAAGTACGTGAACTAAATTTAGTAAAGATATATTGATTTTTGTTTAAGTTATCGTGTTAACGGCCAAGCGAAAGGACAGACGGTCGGATGTGTATATAAACTGGGTGTGGCTTCAACCGATTTTCACAGAAAATAGTTATCGTCACAGAATCTATACCCCTACCAAATTTCACAAGGATTGATAAATTTTTGTTCGACTTATGGCATTAAAAGTATTCTAGACTAATTAAATGAAAAAGAGCGGAGCCACGCCCATTTCGAAATTTTATTTTGTTTTTGTATTTTGTTGCACCATATCATTACTGGAGTTGAATGTTGGCATAATTTACTTATCTAATGTAAAGATATTCAATTTTTTATTAAAATTTGACTTTTAAAACTTTTTTTTTTTAAGTGGGCGTGTTCGTCATCCGATTTTGCTAATTTTTATTTAGCACACATATAGTAATAGGAGTAACGTTCCTGCCAAATTTCATCATGATATCTTCAACGGCTGCCAAATTACAGCTTGCAAAACTTTTAAATTGCCTTCTTTTAAAAGTGGGCGGTGGCACGCCCATTTTCCGAAATTTTACTAATTTTCTATTCTGCGTCATAAGGGCAACCCACCTACCAAGTTTCATCGCTTCATCCGTCTTTGATAATGATTTATCGCACTTTTTCGGGGTTTCGAAATTTTCGATATCGGAAAAGTGGGCGTGATTATAATTCGATTTCGTTGTTGTTGTTGTTGTTGTAACGATAAGGTTGCTCCCCGAAGGCTTTGGGGAGTGTTATCGATGTGATGGTCCTTTTCCGGATACAGATCCGGTACGCTCCGGTACCATAGCACCATTAAGGTGCTAGCCCGACCATCTCGAGAACGATTTATGTGGCCACATTAAACCTTCATGCCATTCCCTCCCTCTCCACCCCCAAGTTCCATGAGGAGCTTGGGGTCGCCAGAGCCTCGTCTGTTAGTGAAACAGGATTCGCCGCGGATAGGTGAGGTTGATAATTGGGTTTGGAGAAGCTATATATTGCGCTGGCAACCTGAAGGGTTGCGCTACACAGCCCCTTCAATCTGGTATTTTAGTCGCCTCTTACGACAGGCATACCTACCGCGGGTATATTCTGATCCCCTAACCTCGATTTCGTTCATTTTAAATAGCGATCTGAGACGAGTGCTCAGGAACCTACATACCAAATTTCATCAAGATACCTCAAAATTTACTCAAGTTATCGTGTTTACGGACGGACGGACGCACATGGCTAAATAAATTTCTTTTTTCGCCCAGATCATTTTGATATATAGAAGTCAATATCTATCTCGATTAGTTTAGCCGTTACGGATTACCGTTATGCGAACAAAATTAATATACTCTGTGAGCTCTGCTCAGCTGAGTATAAAAATTGCCACTGCTATTTTCTTGTTCGCTGCTATATATTCACTCAGGCATGCATCCTCATATGTATGCGAAAAAATCAATTAAATTCACATAAGGGTTCGCTAATTTGTCATTAATAAATAAATCGCTTACCATCAATAATTTTCGCTAATACTAAATTTTTTCTGTTAGCGGTGAAATTTCTGTGATGGGGAAGACAATAAGCGTTAAATAGCTTGTTCCGGCTCGTAAAAATATTCATATTTTTTTTAATGAATTGGTAAAAATGTCACAATAGTATTTTCATTAGATTGGGTCGATTTATTAACCGATATCGCGCCATAGATTTTTCGATAGGATTTGGGAAAAAAAAGTTCCACTATGCATACCCAAAAAAATAATTTTCGAGCCTACGAAATTTAATTTTTTGACTTCTTTTCGACTTTGATTTTTAAGGTTTTTTTCATCACCCACTAAGAAAATTTTCATTTGATTTTAAAATTTTCATGCATACCCTGTCCGACCCAAAAATGTCCGCAAAACACGTTGTCAATAACAGGTTTTTGAAAAAAAATTTTTTAGTAGGCCATGAAAAAACCCTTAAAAATCAAAGTCGAAAAAAGTCAAAAAAATTAAATTTCGCATGCTCGAAAATTATTTGTTTGGGTATGCGTAGTGGAACTTCTTTTCCTGAGCCCAAATGCTATCGAAAAATCGATGGCGCGATATCGGTTAACTTTCGTCCATAACAATCGACCCACCCTAATATACATAATATTGTAAAATAATGTTAAGTATTAATATTTAGCGAAAAATACAGAGTTTAAAACCGAAGGTGCGTGGTGCATTCCGTTCCGACTCATCTTAATAATGAATTTTACATTTATAGCAACAATTTTATTTTAAACTTGAACGACAAAGAAAATTTCTTAGATTTTTTTTCAATTTCGATTCGAATCAATTTTGTTGTTTGGCAACAGCAGCTAAACTCGATTCGCTGTTGTATATTTCTACACCTTTCCGAGAATATATATCGGTACAGTTTCCGCAACGACCAGGACAGCTTCTGCCGAGACTGTGTGGTAAGCCGAAGCTATTCGAAGTGCGCCCGAAGCGTTGGGCCGAGGTGAGGGCGTTTCGGTGCTTACGGTGCAAGTAGCTTCCTTTTATATAGCTTTGGACTGCCATTAATCTACTCAGGTTCGCTGGTTCCTCGGATGTGCTCCGTAAAGGCTAGCCTTACGTCCGTCCAGATATTTCGGTGAAGTGCGTGTTTCTGTAAGCTGGCCCAACCATCGTATTAATGATGAATATGCCACTTTGAGAGGATGACAATGTCCGTATATTCTGTTGCTAGCTGGAGATCCTGATCAGCCATCTTACTATTTACACTGCGCATGACCTGGTGAAGTTTCAGCTGTGCCAGCTCGCAGCTTCGTACTGTTATCACAGCTGCTACGTTGCCTGCGAAAGCGACGATACAGATGCTTTCTGGCATGTCCATGCCCAATCAAAGAATACTGTCGTAGGTAATATGCCTGAGAACGTGACCAAGTGCCTAACGCACCCCCTGGGCCGCTACGACTGTTATATTTACCTTCCTTTGACCGTGAGTGGTTTCATGCATTAGATACCTGTATCTCAATGCCTTAAGATTTGTTGCAAATATTGCGGTAGCTTGAAAGTGCTTTCTAGTGTTTCAAATAAAATGTTGTTGTTGTTGCTGTTGTAGCGATAAGGTTACTCTCCGAAGGCTTTGGGGAGTGTTATCGATGACATGGTCCTTTGCCGAATACAGATCCGGTAACACAGCACCATTAAGGTGCTAGCCCGACCATCTCGGGAATGATTTATATGGCCACATTAAACCTTCAGGCCATCCCTCCCTCCCCTCCATGAGGAGCTTGGGGTCGCCAGAGCCTCGTCTGTTAGTGAAACGGAATTCGCCCCTCGAAGGTGAGGTTGACAATTGGGTTGGAGAAGCTATATATTGCGCTACACAACCCCTTGAATCCCGCTTCAAATAAGTCGTCGCACCTGGCTGAGTTATAGTGTGTTTGGCATCCGGCATAAACACCACGCGGTCGAGGCTTTCTTGACTCCGCCTCACACTTTTGGGATGGCATCTATTGTAAAGTATCCCCTCCACAAACTGTGCAGTCGGCTAGACAGTTCTCCACTATCCTCTAAAGGGGCATTGCTTCAAAAGGCTCTCCATCAATTTACCTGCAGTATCCATGGTGGTACGACGATGGGGAGCTGGGGTCCCTTCTCCCTTTTAATAAGCCCTGTGCAATTATTTTAAACTAGCCTTAATGCCTCCGTGGGTATTTCGTGAGACCCTGTAGATATTTTAGGTTTCATAGTGCGCAGGACAGTTTTAAGCTCTTCTTCCTGGAATTGTTCCACAATGCAGTCTTCATTGGTAACGTGCCCATCCTTCTTAGGTGGTTGGATCGGAAAGAGTATATCCACCATGTTTCTAATTTTGTCCTCGTCCGTCAGCTGGTTTGACAGACGTAACTTTTTCTTTAATATTATTTACCGTTAACCTCAGGGGCCGCGATACACCTTCTCGCAAAGCGCTGTCCAGTACGTAAGCTTGCTTTATTTAATGGACCAACGAGAGTTTTCTTGACCCTTTTGTACGGTGCCGACGTTTCTAGAGCCTACCACGCGCGTGGTTCGCTAGCCTTTGCATTCCGTAGATGTTACCGAGTGATAAAAAAGTTAGTTTTCTGAATTTACCCATACAAAAAGGCAGATAGCCGCACGTGCGCTCATAACCACTTTCTCATATCATCCGTTCCACGCCAAACAAAACAAAACAAGCCAAGAAAACAATAAACTGAAAAGGCTTACGCAGTTTATCAACAATCAACAAAACGCGCAACCGCTAGCTGGAAGGCAAATATTTCATTGTACATTTATTTACTTACATATTTCACTTTTAAGTTATTTCATCGTAAATCGAATCGATCTATAAAGCAACAAGTCAACTGTCAAATAAAATTCACTCACCCATTGAAGCAAACTGAATGCACTCGCTGGTGCAGAGAAATATTGGTGTTACAAAAATTATTTTTTACCTGAAGTTCGCATTTTTACGACCAATCAAAATTCTGATGTTTTTATTGTTATCGTTGATTTTGTTGTTGTTGTTTTTATATGGATGTTGCACTAGGTGCAGTTTTTCCATCAATAATTATTTGCAGATTGTCAATCTGATTGTGTGTGTGTGTGTGCGTTAACCAGCTAGTCAAATCTTTAAGTTATGCGCAAAAGCAATGCAAATAAAACATTTTTTATAAACAAATTCAAACAAAAAACAAGTAAGGAAGTCTAAGTTCGGGTGAAACCGAACATCACATACCCAGCTGTACACTTTAAATGCTGTTGTTGTTTGTTTTGTGTGCTTAATAGTGTTACAAGCCTCGCAATAATACTGTGACGAATATTAGTATCACTAAGCGATACTACCATCACTAAGCCGATACTAAGCAGTATGTACGTAAAAAATCAATCTACACACATACATACAAGGCAACGGAGAGATACTCATAAACACATGTAATCATCATCCGAAGTAGTACTCACATATACACATTCATGTGCCTATGCGAGAGGTTATAAACTACAAATACACACGCATATAGCTGGTAACCAAGAAGAAGATTCTAGAGGAGAAACATCTAGACATTTGGAGAAATATGCGGACAAGGCAACAGAGAGTATAAAAGCAGAGCAAGCTGAGTAGTCAGTACTCCGTTTGATTTAAACACGCTATTGGTTGTGAAGTATAAGTGTTATTGTGAAGTACCTGAAAGTAGTCTAATAAAGACCATTTTGCATTAGTGAATATTGGAGTTATTTATTCAACAGTTTAGCAATTCGAACGTTGGCAGAAGGTGTGGAATAAGCGGAATTTCCCTAAATTCATTACAATACATATATATATATGGTTCTATTCTGAACTAATTTTACTTCGAGTTATGGCTCCCAAAACATAGAAAATTTCTTAATGTTGTTGTTGTTGTTGTAGCGATTAGTTACTCCCCGAAGGATTTGGGGAGTGTTATCGATGTGATGGTCCTTTGTCGGATACAGATCCGATACGCTCCGGTAACACAGCACCATTAAGGTGCTGGCCCGACCATCTCGGGAACGATTTATATGGCCACATTAAACCTTCAGGCCATCCCTCCCTCCCCACCCCCAAGTTCCATGAGGAGCTTGGGGTCGCCAGAGCCTCGTCTGTTAGTGAAACGGGATTCGCCGCTCGAAGGTGAGGTTGACAATTGGGTTGGAGAAGCTATATATTGCGCTACACAACCCCTTGAATCCCAAAAAAAAGTGCTTAATCATAAACGGGCGTTCATTTTTTAAAATTTGAAGTTTTTCCTATTTATTGTTATAAGTCCACTTGGGAAATGAAATACCATTGATATAAAGTTCTTTTTTGCTTATTTTATTCGTCCACGACCTTTTTAAAAATCTTTTATATAAAAGTGGGCGTGGTCCTCAACCGATTTCGTTAAGTTTTCTTCAAAGCATTCCTTATAGTAAAGGCAACCTCTCTGCCGAATTTTGTTGCGATAGGTTTAACGATTTTTGATTTATGATTAATAATATTTGCGAAATTGATTTTATTACAAGTGGGCGGTGCGACGTCCATTTTAACAAACGTTTTCAAATTTTTATCAAGAATCTCAATATCAGTCCTTACGTCAAATTTCAACATTCTAGGTGTATTATTTACTAAATAATCAGGTTTTTTGTGTTTTCCAAAATGTTATATATGTATATAAAGAGTGGGCGTGGTTATCATCCGATTTCGCTCATTTTCAATACCAATCTATTCTGGGTCCAGATAAGCTCGTGTAGCAAATTTGGTGAAGATATCTCAATATTGATATATGGAAGTCTATATCTATTTCGACTCCTTTATACCTGTACAACCAACCCTTATCCAATCAAAGTTATAATACCCTATGCACAAGTACAGCTGGGTATAATAAGATACGAGTAATAGCAAAATTATATTTAAATAAATAGCAACACACAAGAGCGCAATAATAATAATATCACAAATATTTTGCACCGCGTAAATTATTAAGCTGCTCAGCGTGCGACCAAGTTGCGGTCGCGTTTGCCGTTGTCGCTCACCTCTGCCTAACGTAAGGGCACTGTTGCACGGACGATCAAAATCTATCCAATAGGTGCGACCACTCACAAACTGTTATCAATACGCTCCTACGGAAGTTCGAGGAAACTAGCGGTTTCAACAGGGTTGGGCCACAACGATAAGAGTGTTAGAGGCGTCGGTTCCACATAGCATTTGAAACCATGGTTCGTATCATGTGGGGGGACACGCTACAAGTAAGAGTTTAGCCTACAGTATACAGATCGAAGTTGAACTATAATGATGCGCGTCTCCCGGGGGAGGTTACTTTCCGGCGCTTTTTTGTGGATGTCTCTGAGTGTCTTTTCATGCTGCTTTTCTTCACACGGCTAAATTTTCATGTACCGGATTTCTTCATAGCGCTTACGGAGATGACTTTTTAAGTTTCTGGGAAGCGTGGCCTCTCCAGTCAGATGTCTTTTGGGATGCCCTTGGTTCTATGTACTCAGCAGAAACTGTTTGTTCAGCATTTCATTTCTCGCTTTTATGGGGTGTATTCTCGCCTTACTGTTTAAATGGTGTGCTGGTGACATAAGAAGACAACCCGCAGAGCGGTGTTTTTACAGGCCTGTAGTTGCTTTTCTTTTTTAGGCTCGCCGACCATATCGGTGGCGTGTAGCATGCAAGTGGCCGGCCAATTGCTTCATAAGTGGTAAAGAGCGCTTCTTTATCTTTGCCGTTAGTGCTGCCGTCAAGAGACTTGAGGATTTCTTCACGCTCTGGACTTAAGGTACAATTGCGGCTGCGTGCGCACCGAAATGTAGGTCCTGATCGAACGTCACATTCAGTATCTTTGGATGTAAGTCAGCCGGTAGCGTAACGCCGTTGGCATGGATGTCCAATATGGTCGACATTTGCTTTGCGTACGTTGTAAATAAGTACGCCGAGGACTTGGCCGGTGATAGTGTCAGATTTCGGGAGGTGGAAAAACTACGAAGATATTCGTTGATTTTATAGCATAACTCATCAACGGATGGGCCAGAACTTGTTGACATGTAAAAGTTAAATTAAAGTAGTGATAGAACACCACCCTGTTTCACCCCTTGTCCAATTCTTCTTGGTTTTGATGCTAATGTTAGAGCTTGAATTTGGACTTTCTGAATTTGAAAAGGAAAGTTTGGAATTCTAATTTTCTGAATTTACATTGTAATTTTCTGAACTTGAATTGTTACTTTCTGAATTTGTAATAAAATATCTGAATTTGACTTTTAGCTTTGTGATTTAAATTCCAAAAATGAATTATTATTTTAAGAACTTAAATTGTAATTTTCTGAATTTGGAATTGGAATTTTGACTTTCTGAATTTAAATTAAAAATGCTGGCGCTTGAACTGTTATTTCCTGAACTTAAATTACTTTTTTTTGAATTTGAAAATGCGGATTTTGAAACTTAACTTTCTGAATTTAATTTGTACTTTTCTGTACTTCATTTTTAACTTCCTGGAATTAAATTATAATTCTCTAACTTTAATTGTAATTTTCTGAATTTGAAATGGAAGGTCTGAATTTAAATTTAACTTTCTGAATGTAAATTGAAAATTCTGATTGATTATAATTTTCTGAAATTAAATTGAAATATTCTGAATCATATGTAAAAGTGCTGAGCTTAAAGTTTAACTTTGTCAATATGAGTTATTATTTTTAAATTTTAATTGGAAATTCTGAATTCGAATTTTAACTTTCCGATTATGAGTTTTAACTTTGCGAATTGAAATTGTAATTTTTTTAACTGAAATTGTAGTGCTCTGAAAATTAGCTTTCTGTATCGAAAAGCTCGACCTTGAATTGTAATGTAATAAAAATAGTAATTCTGAATTTAAATTGCAAAATCCGAAAATGAAATTTTACATTCTTAATTTGAACTGAAATTGAAACTTCTCAACTTGAATTCCTTGTAATTTTTCAACTGCAATTGTGAATGAAAATTAAAATACTGGACTTTAGTTGTAATTTTCTGAATATGAGTTGCGCATTTCTAAATATTAATATTAAAATTCAAATTATAATTGTCTGAGCTTGAATTGAAATTTTCTTAACTTGAAACTATACTGAAAAATGTTTGGAAAACTACTTAAAAATCTAAAGCAATATTTTATCAACCCAAGCGCTATCTAGTGCTTAAAACCATGATCCAAAAAATATGTATCCCGAAATCCGATAATACTTCGAAAACCATGCCCAAGCGATCCTCACATAGTCGCAATGATCCCAAAACTGTGCCGAAATAATACAGACAGACAGAGACAGATCAGAGACAGTCGCGAAATGTACCGAAATAGTAAACAATATAGAACTAACCCAAAAGATTGTCTAAAAATGCTCGGGAAACAGTGCAGAAAAGATAACGAAATTGTCAAAAATTATGTAGAAATAATCCTATAATAATTTCGAAATTGTCACGAAATAGTCCCGAAATGACTTCGAATTATTCCCATATAGTCACAAAATGATCTCGGAATAATACCGTTAATTGTTCGATATTACCTCAGAATAGTTGCAAAAAAAATCACGAAAACAGAAGGGTACGTACCACTGCTTATTTTTCAAAAATTATATTGATCTAGACCAACGAGAGTCAATAGTTGAAATCCCGAAAATCATGTTGAAACGATCCGTAGATAGTCACGAAATGATTCCCAAACAGTCCCGAAATAACCTTTGCAGAATGCTGAAAAAAAATATCTAAGCCATCCTCAAATTAGCAGAGACAGTCTGAAATTATACCAAAAACAATCCAAAAAAAAGCTCAAGTTATCGTGTTAATGGACGGTCAGACGGACGGACATGGCTTAATAAATTTTTTTTCGATACTGATGATTTTGATATATGGAAGTCTAAATCTATCTAGATTCCTTTACACCTGTACAACCAACCCTTATATTACCAAAGTTAATACACTCTGAGTGTAAAAAAATTATATTTCAAGCCGGGGGTATCTGTACGTCTGGCGTGAATGATCCCCAATAACGGACGTATGGACGTCCCCATATCCAAAAACCTTTCACTTATATTTTGTGAGTTAATTTTAAAACTTAACTGTCATCGACATTGTAAAAATTATTAAAATCAGCAAACTTTGTTTGTTTACATCGAAATTACGGTTAGAGCTCCCAATAAGCGACCGTCCGTATAACAGCGCTCGAATAGTCTTCTAAGCTTTTTGTGTGCGCTCCATAAACACGATTCGCGCATTTAACTTATGCATTGACAGGTTTTTCAGCACAATCAGCCAGCTATTAGACAAGTGCTCAAACAACAACAAAAACAAACAAAAAATAACAACCACGACGCGAAAACAAGCTACGAAACGAAACGACGACAGCAGCGCGCTGCTAAACAACCGGCCGCCTGCTTTACTGCCAACCAGCTAGATATGTGGCCAGTATGAAACTGCGAATGGCGAGCGGAGCAATTTTTGAGCTAACAGCTGCACGCTTTCGTATGTAAGCTTGTTTAAGAGTCGTACTCACAGCTGCTGTGCGCTAAACTCTTGCTTTCAGTTTCGTTCCAGGCATTGAAGCGCGCACATTTTTTAAATACTTTGCGAGCTTCGCTCACACATATCACAAACAAGAAAAAGTAAAAGAAATCAATAAACTTGAAATAAAAAAAAATAAATGTGAGCAATTTTGTGATATTTTTATTTTGTGATTTATACGCTAATTTACGATATGAAGTTGGTGTTTTTGTGAACTGCTTTTTTATGTTAAAAATAAAACGAGCTTTTTAAAAAGTGCACATTTATTCAGCAACAAATTTTGTGGTTGAATGAAATTAAAAAAAAAACAGAAGTAAGACAAGTTAAGAAGTTTAAAGGTATAACAGTTTTTAATCAACAAAATGCAAAAAAAAAATATTGGAAAATCGAACAGTGCTGCAATTAAATAATCAAGATAACGTGTTTAACAAATACTAATAATTATATACTTAAAATGTATGCTTTTGGAAAAACCAAAAAAAATATTTTTTGAAGGCAGCTGTTTTAATAAAGATATAAGGTATAAAAAAATTAATTAGGTATAAAAAAAATTTATTAAATATAAAAAAAGAAAGGATAAAAAGGAAAGGAAAGAATTGTAATTAAAAAAATCAAAATAATTTCCAAAGCTAAAATATTTTGAAAAAAAATGTATTAAACAAATATAAAAACTAAACAATATCAACTTCAATTTTTATATAGCAAACATTTTCTTCTGGGTTCACACCCCGGGCAAAGCAACATCAAAATTTTAGAAATACGGTTTTTCAATTAGAAGAAAATTTTTCTAAGCGGGGTCGCCCCTCGGCAGTGTTTTTCAAGCGCTCCGGGTGTATTTCTGCCATGAAAAGCTCTCAGTGAAAACTCATCTGCCTTGCAGATGCCGTTCGGAGTCGGCATAAAACATGTAGGTCCCGTCCGGCCAATTTGTAGGGAAAATCGAGAGGAGCACGGCGCAAATTGGAAAAGAAGCTCGGCCTTAGATCTCTTCGGAGGTTATAGCACCTTACATTTATTTTTTTAAACATTTTCTTTTATTTTTGGTAAATAGAATTTTTTTATAATAAAAAAAATTACAGTAGAACTTGCTTGTTTGAACAAAGAGAAGGCAGTTCAAACAAAAAAAATTTTTAAACAATAAATTCAAAAAAAAGAATTCGAAAATTTAACAGAATTCTAACTTAAAAAAATTAACGAAGAAAAATAAAAATATTGCATAGTTTCTTTTTTATAAAATAGGTTTATAAAGAAATCGGCATAGTTTTCATAAGATAAAATTAAAAAAACTAATTTTTTTACATAAATTTCTACTATTTGATAGCAAATAACTGTAAATAATTAAAAAAAAATTAAACACTAAATTTAAATTTTTTGAAGATAAAAAATATTTTAATAAAATAATATCAATTGATTTTTTTATACCAAAATTTTTTTTTAGTTTCTTTAAATAAAATTTTGTTTGTTAAACATATTTTTGAAAAAGTATACACATTTCAACAAGCTGTAAAACTATGAACATAGATTTAAAAGTAAATAAGTTTTAAAATATTTTTTAATAAACAATAAAAAAACTCGACATATTTTTTATAAATAAAAATAAAATTTTAATAAAAGTAAAATTTTAAATTTAAATTTTTTTAGTAACAAAAAAATTTAATAGAAACATTTCGTTATAGAATTTCAACTAACTAAAACGAGTAGGTGCTGAAAAAGAATACAAAGTAAAATTCCTAGACTTCTTTGATTACCAGTGCGGCGACAGAATCAATTTCAAGTTTGCGCCTTAAGTCTTTTATCTCATATACAGCCTGCAGGTTTGTCGCCTAAGTCTTTTGTTCCATGCAAATATTTGTGTGCACATGCAAAGGGTGCAACGTGACATTTCACGCGCGCACTCATACAAAAGTTCAAATGTCACATGAATGACAGGCAGGAGTAAAAATACTTATTGACAAACAACAAAAAAGCATTAATAACAAATCACATGCAACAACAAAACAAATAGCATTTACAGTACTAAAATGAAAATATTTACAAAGCTAAATTTTTTAAACAAATAATATTCGAAGTAAACAAATCAAAGTGTCATAAGTGTCAAATAGTCATAGCCAGCAAATTATATTTACAAACGAACGCTGTGTACGTCTAAAGGCATTACAGCAACAACAATAACAACAACAAACACAACGTGAAACGTTAAAAACCTACAACAGCAACACAACGTTACTCGATAATCAACAGAAATTATAACAGCTTTGTGCAAATAATACGTGAAAATTATAAGTAATAAAACAATGCTAAATATGTAATTAAATTTATATAGAACAAATTTAGTGCGCTGTAAATTTAATTTGAAATACTACATACATATATATATAAGTAGTAATAAATTGTTTACACAACGAGCGCTTTACATCAATCAATTTAATTTGCATAGAAGCATTGAAAAAAAGAAGGTAATCATTGTGCAATAATTAAGTAATTAAATGTATGATTTTAAGGAGATTTTAATTATTTTCATTTGCTTAGTTCCGGAAGTGTGTCTACAAGAGTGAGAGAGAAACGCAATTGGATTTTTCTTAACTCTATTAGGGCATCGTAGTTTGCAGAATCTTAGCGCGATTTCGTACAGAAATAGTAATCAATGAACGAGTTTAAGTTATTTAAACATTTTCAAATAATGGAAACAATCTGTTCCTTTAGTATTTGCATATAAATAGCAAAATAGTTTATAACTGCTGTAAATAGCAGTGACAATATCTATCGAATTTTTTTTAAATGCTTTCGTTTAGTTTATTCAGTCTAGATATAAAAAATATTAAAGTAAACATAATAAAAAGATGACAAAAAATGTTAAGTACTACCTTTATATAAATGGACCAACAAATAGAAGGCAATTTCTCCTTTAATACATACATAGTCTTGTTGAATTTTGACTAAAAAAGTTTAAAAATAGCTCTTGTAAAAGAATTTTGGGATTAAAAACTATAAAGGTGGAGCGCAATCTTTCAATTTAAGGCAAACCATGTACTTGGGATTAACTAATTGATTATTTAAAATTTAAACACGCGCTCTACCTTTATAATTTTAAATCCCAAAATTCTTTTACAAGAGCTATTAAAGTTTTTTAGTGAAAATTCAACAAGACTATGTCTGTATTAAAGGAAAAATTGCCTTCTAGTTTTTGGTCCATTTATATAAAGGTCCTCCTTACAATTTTTTATCATCTTTTTATTTTCAATTTTTTAGTACTGCCTACAAAAACTTTGCAACTTTGATTAGTAATTTAGATAATTCCTTCTTATCTTTAGTAATTGTTTCAAAATAGCAAGATTTAAGAGAATTAGTGGAATTTTTGCTGACAACACTGGCGAAAACAACAGAATTCCACCTCGCATCTTAACAAGAGAATTCCACCTCGTTTGCCAAATACTTAATTTGCACAGCTGAAAATCGTGGTGAAATTCGCATACGCCTGAAAGTCTAAAAGAATCGTGGTGAAAGTCGCGTACGTCTAAAAGTATGCAAGGCCGTGCATTGAGTTGAGCCTTCAACGAATTCTACAACGCCTGCAACACTCAGGAGGCTAGCCAGGAAGGTATGGCCTAATCTTCTAAATAGTTCGACTTGTACGTTACGTAGCTCAAATTTTTTGATCAAACATTGCACTGTAACCGAGTTTTAAACTATATTTCAGGTTTCAAGTCTCTAGATATCCAGGAAGTTAGTTAAAAATCGATTGCAAGATTCCCAATTTAAAACTAGTTTTCTTAATATCTCTATCCATGCGCCACCTAGTGGAATTTTTTTGATAAAATACTGCATTGTCATCGGGTTCTGACTTACGGCCTCTAGCTCATCGGGAAGTTTCCCCCAGTTTTTAAAGGATTTGCAGTTATCTTGACTAGCTCGACACCTAGTGAACCTTTATTTTCTATAAGTTGTATTGTCACCAGGCCTCTAACTAAGTGCCAAGTTTCAAGTCTCTAGGTAATCGGGAAGTCAGTTAACCATGTGCTAAGTTTCACGTCTCTGGATCACCGAGAAGTTAGTTAAAAGTCGATCGCAAAATTTCCATTTTAAAATTAATTTTATGTATATCTCGATCCGTGCGCCACCTAGCGGATTTTTTTTCACTTTCATTGTAATGTCCCCCAGATCTGAACTATGTTCTAAGTATCAAGTGTCTAGCTCAACGGTAAGTTACCGTAAAAGACTTTTCCGTGGGTCAAAAATTCGTATGGAAATGAGGGGACAAACATGAAAGGGTCTTAATATAAAGGTAGTAAAATGTAGAAATTATGTATGTCAATATAATAATAGATTAATATGTAGATGACTTGAAGGCATCTCTGGGCACAAAGAAATCAATATCGTACTTACAATCGTCGGAGAGTTTATTAAGCACCAAAATAAAAAGGTAGGAATGAGCGTAGAGTTCTTTGGGGCACATTAAACGGCATATTTTCAAGAAGAGCTGGACACTTCAAAGATAATGCAATGAGGTCATAGACAAACATGACCAACTGCACCGTTTTTCTTCTTGTTTCAAATGATTACAGATTTGTAAGTTTGCAACGAAAGAAATAAAATGGCAACAGATAATCAAAATTAATAGAGCATGAATCCGAGGCGTTCAACATAAACCTGGATTGATTTTGTTATGTCATATGTCATATTATATATATTATTTCTAATTGCTGTTTTTATGTACGGATCCCTTTTTCGCTCTTATTTGGAATCCAAATCTATAAATAAAGTTTTGGTTGTAAAGGTGGATATTCGGGCTATTAGCGAGTTTTGGGCAATTTTGGTCGTAGTGCTTTTGTTTAGCTATATTTTATTAAAATAATTTGTTAAAAATAAGCGATTGCGACCACACAAAGAAATCTATTTGTACTATGGTACTATTGTGAATATTTGCACTGCATTACCGGTAGTTGCTACCATACGCCAGATGGCAGCGCAAGCTGAAGTTTTAATTGATTGATAGAACACAGCTGATTTCTGTTAATATTTGATAAGATACTTTTAAATTGGTTGCGGAAGATGCGCACGGGACCGGCTCGTTTATAAATAAAAAAAATTGTAAAAACAGTTTACCACATATTTTTTTAATTCCTTTCTTTTCTTATCAACTGATCTGATCGTAAATACTTACTCTTATTATTACAATAAAACCGCCGTGCCTGAGTAAGCAAATTTTTTTTCTTCCTGTGCAATTCAAAATTATAACAGTTTTACTGGAAATCTTTGGTTTTTACTGCTGCAAAGTGATTCAGAAGAATTTTTTTGTGGCTATTTTCTTAAATAAGCTGAATATAAGCACGCACACCTTTTTATACCTTTCATGAAAATGAACTGGTATATTAAACGAATCTCAAAATTGTAATTCTTTAAAGGAGAAAAGACAGACCCGACCATTAAGTTTACCGAATTGATTAGGTCGACGATATGGTTAGATTTAGCCATGTTCGTCTGACTGTCTTAACGCAATTTTTGAGAAATCTTGATGGAAATTTGTCAGCAGGTATATTTTGGTATAGGATTAGACATCTGTCGGAACCGACCGGATCGAACCACTAAAGCATATATCCTCCATACAACCGATTTTTCAGAAAAAAGGTTTTTTTGTAATATCTTCCACAACTTTTCAGCAAAAAGCTTCAAATTTCACCAAATGCTTTCGTATATGGCACATACTGTTGTCTGAAAAAATCATATAGATCGGTCGTATGCATAGCATATACCCGATACAGCCGATTGTTTCGATAAGAAGCATTCCCAATTTCTACACCACTGGAGTCTGAAAAAATCGTAGGGATCGGTCCATCGGTCCATACAACTGATTGTTCAGGTGAGAAACTTTTCTAATTTCAGCCTCATTTTGACAGCAGGAAGCTTCAAACTTCCACAAATACTCAAGTATACGTCATATATTTCGATAAGTGATTCATGCTATCTCAGGCAGACTACAAGAAACGTGAAGCTTTGTAACCTCACACAAAAAAACGATCTATTTTTTATTTTGTATTTATCGCAAATGTCATTTAGTGAATGTTCCATCGTGACGGGTGGGTGGAACAATTGTACACATTATTTAATCTTTGGTGAAGCATTCTGTTAAAATCGGCTGGAGTTTTTGGAGATTGTAATTGAATGTTAATTTTACATTCAGTTAGTACTGTTTTATGTAAAAAAAACATACATTACATACAGTATATATAATAAGTTTTATTATTGTCACGGGTGGGGAGAAAAGGTGCTATCCGTTAATGATCGTATAGATATATTATAATATATGAAGGTAGCTTTTTTTGTTTAAATAATTTAAGATATACCAACATTTGGGAATCAAATGCCGTAAGAATAAATTATTTTTCTTAAATGATTTTATTGTTATAATCAAAAATATTAGTGTCACGGGTGAGACAGCAATTGTCACGGGTGGGACATATTCGAATTAATAGCATTTAATGCACTTTTTTATGCTAAATAAAGTATTCTTAAGGTTCAAAATATGGTTCACGCCATTAAATAATTTCATGGCCTAAATAAATTGGAGTCTCGGAAAATTTTAATAATTTTCACTCTCCAAATCTGTGACTCAGACTCAAGCGCCATGAAAAAACCTACATCTTAGATGTCGTATTTTAATTAAAATTTTTACTGGACATAATTTGTTGATATCCCTATTAGGATAATAAGGCATATTAGCAATGCCTAATCATATCTTACAACTGTTCCTGCCTAGTTGTCACGGGTGGGACACTTTCACTTTCTCATTGAACCTCACTTAGCTACTTACACCTGTTCTCTATATATTTCACATCTTATAAAGCCGAATATTCGGATATCACGAATGGGATAAGATTATTGTCCAGCTCAATTCATGAAAGATATGAAGTCTGCGGCACAGCCAAAGACATCCCCGTCCTAACTTGTTTATTTTATTTTTAAGAAACTTTTCCTCATTAAAAAATCAGTTTTAACATTTTGAAATAAATTAACACAGGCATAATTAAAAAAAAAAAAACGAAAATGCGCGAAAAATGTGCTTACAAAGACAGCGAATGATTTATAATATTTTCAGTTTTTAGCGTACACTACTCACATTTAAGTAGACTCAGCGTTTGTCACATCATTTAAATTGTTGCTGTAACATAAATAATTAATTACATTCGTACTTTTATTACAAAGTAAAAGAAAAAAACATTAACTCGCTCAAGTTCAACTGATGGCATTGCTGAGTGATGCCATTGTAAAGCAGCGAGCTGACATTGAAAAACTGTAGAATTTGTAAACATATTCTTACATATTTCAAAAAAAATAAATACAAAATTATAGAAAAAATCTTTATATAAAAAATATTTGAATATGCTTAGGCAGGCTTATATTATTATAATTCAACAAAACCATCAGATAACAAATTGAGTAAATAGCAAAACCCGTTAATTTAAAGATGAAGAAGATTTATGAAGACTTACTGCTTTTCTAATTCCATATATTTTAATGTATTTTTTTAACCTCATACCGCGACTGTCATAATAAAAGTTTACTAGTTTGTTAAATAGCGCGAGTGAAAAGCTTCTTCTTCTTCTTGTGGCAATGAAGACTCTCCCTGTAGGTTTTGTCGCAATTCGTTGCGAGACGGTAAATATAGTATAGGATCCAAAGAGATTGCTCAATTTTTTTAAGAAAATATTTTTAAGGTAGTTTTTTATGATGTCATTGTTGTTATATTAACAATAAAGACACTCCCCGAAGGTTTTTGGGAGTGTTATCGATGTTGATGGTCATTTGCCGGATACAGATCCGGTACGTTCCGATAACAAAGCACCATAAAGGTACTAGCCCGACCATCTCGAAAACGATTAATATGACCACATTAAACCCTGTAGGAGTCGTCAAATTTCTAGGCCTTTTCTAGGCCTGCGGTATCAAGACCCAATGAAACTTCGCAATTTTTTCACTGAATTAAATTTTTTACTACAATAAAATATTGCATCCGTTTTGTAGGTTAGGTCCGTTTAGGTTAAACTGAAGCGGTCCGTGAGGACCTTACATAACCTGAATAGTGTTTTAACAGCTATATATCGATATCTCATAGATGCCTTTATCCACTCAGGCACATGAATGCCCCGCGGCTCGCTATGCAATTGGTCTCTAAGTGTTGCCTTTTTGTTGCTATTCCGTTATTCACCATTAAGGTACTACTTATTCTATATGCTTTTTAATACTAATAGTGTGGAATAATTATAAGCGCGCTCCAAGGGCTTAGTAACATTGGGTTTTTAGCATTTCTTTTATAAACAGTACTTCCGCTTGCCTTTACACTATGTAGTATAAAGTATGAATGTTGGAGATTTCGAGCTCAATACTCAGCTCCCGAAAAGCTAGCTGATGAAGAAGTGAAATTCATCCATCGTCGTTTGTAAATTTTGTAATTTTTCTCTAATATCAATAACAAAAACAATTGTATAAAGCAATATGAGCATGTCTCGCTAATTAAATATGTACATATAACAAAAAGTTTTCGAAAATTTTGTAAGCTCCACATTCGATTGGCCAATTATACGGTGGCGAATTTTAGCATCACTAAGTTGTTAGTAAATAAAGGCACAACAACAATAAATCAAGCTGCCACTCTTTTGCACATAAACAAATCAATCATAATTTACACCAACACATACAAGGCTACGAAGAGATATTCCCAAACACATGTAATCATCAGCCGAAGTAGTTACTCACACATACACCCGCATATGGCTATAAGTAAACATAAACTACAAATATACATGTATATAGAAATTACCAAGTAGGAAATGCAACTATTCTGGAAGGCGAAACGTCTAGACCGCAAGCTGAGACATGACTAATCAGTTTTGATTTAAACACGCTATCAGTTACGAAGTGAAGTATAATTGTGAAGTATAATTGTACTATTCGCGGCCACCGTGGTGTGATGGTAGCGTGCTCCGCCTATCACACCGTATGCCCTGGGTTCAACTCCCGGGCAAAGCAACATCAAAATTTTAGAAATAATGTTTTTCAATTATAAGAAAATTTTTCTAAGCGGGGTCGCCCCTCGGCAGTGTTTGGCAAGCGCTCCGGGTGTATTTCTGCCATGAAAAGCTCTCAGTGAAAACTCATCTGCCTTGCAGATGCCGTTCGGAGTCGACATAAAACATGTAGGTCCCGTCCGGCCAATTTGTAGGGAAAATCAAGAGGAGCACGACGCAAATTGGAAGAGAAGCTCGGCCTTAGATCTCTTCGGAGGTTATTGCACCTTACATTTATTTTTTTTTTATTTTAATTGTACTATTCCCAAAGTTATCTAATAAAGACCATTTTGCAATACAGAATCTTGGAGTGATTTATTCAACAGTTTAGCGATTCAAACGTTAACAGAAGGTTTCAGATAAGCGGAATTTCCCTAAATTTGTTACAATACAATTACTTGACTCATCAATGGCTTATAAAGAATGGAAAATTTCTCTCAGATGCTCGTATTTAAGTTTTGAAAAATTGATTAATCACTTTGATCAAACTGCAATTAATCAAACATCCGATAATTCAATCAAACATACGATAACAAATAAATATGATTATTCTAAATACTGATTACGCTATTTTTGATTAATAAAAAATTTTTATTAATCGATTAATTAAGTAATCTAAGATGTGATTGATCGAAGTTTTGAGTAATCAATTAATGCTTTGTAAGCATCAAATATTAAAATTGTTGATAATATTCAGATATATCAAGATGTACACGTTAAAACACTACTCAGTCTATGTGGAGTTATCATGGACCGGCCAGTTGCCTTTAAATTGACGTAAAAGACAAACTTTCCGATTTTCCAATCTTGATAGTAATCGAAGTCCGTCAATAAAAAGCATCAGCTACCTAAATTCAAAAGCTCTCAATAAATTTTGGGAAGTTATTACTGGCTCAGCCTCACAGTGCTGTAATGAATAAAAACTATGCTCAAATAGCAATGTTTCGGTTAAATTGTTCAATATTATAACAAGGATGTCCTAAAAAGAGTTTGTATGAAAGGGATCTCAAACCAAAGGTGGTGCAAAGCCGTCTATTCTTTAGTAGGTCAGTTGGGTCTAAGCAATTGAGCAACCTGAATTTACAGCCACATACAGTTACATAGACTCCCAAGCCAGCAGGAACAACCTTCATTGAACCTAGAAACACTTGGAAACCCTTTCTAAGCCTATTAAAAGCAGCTACTTGCATAATTTATGAATAATGAAACAAAAAGTAAAATGACCAGATATTTGTTAAAGAAAGTGTGCACTAAAAAACTTTATTTATAAACTAACAATTTTTGTTGAATAATGCCTGAAGCCAAATATAAATGTTCGATAAAAGCAAAAAGTAAACAAAACTGAAGATATTAATCAACAACAGGCAGTTATTTTACAAAAAAAAAAATTAACACAGTTTCGAGCAAATACCTAAAAGGCATATACATTTACGAAGACCTGGATGTGGAGTTAATAAATAATTGGCCACTTGTAAGTCAAACAATACCCGATTACTTGTTATTTTTATTATTTGATTTCAATTTATTGTAAGGAAATAATTTTTTTTTATTATTTAATACCTTCTGGGCATTTTTAAAGGTACTTACTTGTTTGCAGTTATAAACATAAACTGCAAACAATTAAGTACCTTTAGCGAAGTTTGTTATGTAATCATTATTTATTTTTGAACAATTCATACAACATCAGCAACACTATTTCCTTCCGATTTAAGTGATTTTGTTTGTTTTGGTATGATAGGAGTGGCTGACGCCGATCGGTAGCACACTTAGGTCAAGCCCTTGACTGAATCGGCTATAAAGCCTAATGTGGAGCATTCGATTGCTCGTCAACTTGTCCAAGCCGAGATTGTTCGTTTGACAGGCACGGCGCACAAAAACTTACTCACGTTTGTCAATACAGTTACTCAGGACAAACAGGACGAAAATTAAGAGTCGGGCTCTGTCAACTCATTAGACCGAAGAGCAGAACACAAAGGCGGAGTCCATCCTTGCGACTCAAACATTCGAGAATAACTGCTATCCAGAAAAAACAATAATTAGCACAGGGCTGTTCAAAATTTTTTATATTGATGTGCCAATCATAATACATATACAGAATTATATGTACACTGAAACTTTTTTAAATTGAAAAAGAAAAAAAAAATATTTTAAATGTTTAAAGAATTTTGATGGTCCCTGTAGGGTTCTTATTATTTTAATTTAACTTTGTGTTTAAGTTACTTTGAACTTTGTATTTTTTTTATTTTACCAACTTCAAACAATAAAAATTTTTGATAATTGAAAAATCAATATTGAAAATTAAAATATTGATAAAACATTTTAAAATTACAAAGTTCAAAGTAACGTAAACACAAAGTTAAATTAAAATAATAAGAACCCTAAAGTCCCCTTAATAAATAATTTTTTAATTAAAATTTTTCTCAGTGTCATAATACTTTTGAAACATTTTTTGGTGCCAATTTGTTAGTGTAGATTTCAATATCATACCGAAGTGCTTTGGCTTTATATGGAAGTGCTTTTTCTTTGCACTTTCATATGAAATTCAGACACTTTCATATGAATCGAATTTACATGTGAGGGCATATGGGAGTGCTACGATAATTTTTTTTATATTCAATGTGTGAATTTGTATCTGTGTAAATTCTTAAGGGCAATTCGCAGAGAATGTGAATCGGCGTTTTATCCGGCGGCTCACAGATTGATTATGGGATAGATGTTACTTACTTAAGTGATGTTATAGACCTCATTGTCCCGTATCGTACCCAGTGAGAGTTCGGAGGCACTATCTACTTAGATAAATGAGTTCGTCTGATAATCTCGTTGCTGGGGGTATAAACAATTTTCTGTTTCCCAGTTACTTAGGGTTTCCCTAGTGTGTGCCTTTGTGAGTCGGCATAAGAGCCCTGGACTATAGAATGCTGCTAAAGCACTCTGCTGGGCTAGGTAGTCTGCCTGTTCACTACATATGTCTCCGGTGTCCGGAAGTCCATCCTAACAAAACCTTATTTTTCGCTTCCAAATCATTAAGGACTCCAATCCACAAGCTAAGAGGTAATTATGTAAGACTGCAAGGCACATATGGCTGCATAGCTGTCTCACATAATGAGGATCCCCTCGAGGATTAGCCTCTTTGTAGACATTCTCCACCGAAAACTACTATTGCATGGATGGAAGCTTGAAAAATAGTGGGTTTGCATCCATGAGATTCTGAGCGAATGGGCAATTGTATCGCGTATTTGCATTTTGTGATTTCCTATGAATTTTCTTACTACTTTCATATGTCCTGTTATGTTTCCGCTCTTTAAGTCAGAGATATTGCGAAGTTTTATAGCAACATGTGTTGCCTCTTTTTCTATTTGAATAGGGAAGGGAGGTATTTCCACTATGGCACTAAATGCATCAGCAGGGAACTTTCTCATCGCACCCGTTATGCCAATATAAACTCGTCGATGCAGTTTGCTTAATAGTGTTATAGCTGTTGTTTGCGTGATCTTCGGCCATTAAACTAAGGAAGCATATGGAAATATTGGCTTCACAACAGTATTATGTTTTAACATAGAGTCGAGTGCAGGCAAAGAAAGCTATTGTTGCTCTGTTAAGGCAGCAACTATATGAGAACTCCACGTGAGGGTTCCGCCCAGTGTAAGCCCTAGGTATTTTGCTTATATTATTAATCATATTGAGGGCATCATTGAGTGGCCACAATTGACTCAGTTGTCTCTCCCAACTCAAGACTGATTTTTCTTCTCTTTAGCATGAATATCACAAAGCGAAAATCATTGGGCTTAGGTATATCCTTGCTAATTCTAGCTGTTCGATAGCTTGAGGTGTCGTGTTATCGAAAGCCCCCTAGATGCCAATAAAAGCGCAGAGGGTTATATTCTATTTTCCCGGTTCCCGTAGATTTTCTTGACTGATAAGCAAATTGAGTCTTACACAAAGGGAGTTTGTTAAGGTTAACCTCCCTAATACGCTGATCAAAAATTTTCTCTATACTCTTTAGAAGAAACGAACGGGGGTTAATTGGTCGATACGACGAGGGCAATTGCTCGGATTTCCCTTGCCGAAGGCAGTTAAGTCCCAATTAACGATGATTACAATGAGTCCGGCTTTCGTAAGCAAATTATTATTTTATTTCCCACAAATGAAAGGCCAATAATTCATTATAATAATCGGGATATATTTATAGCAAATCAAACGCTAAAGCATTATCCGCCTTTTACATACCTTAATTCAATACTGTCATGTATATATCTCAATTAGAATTTATTAATACTATTATTTTTTTTTATTTCGTCTACTAATTTAGTAGTTTTATGCTTAATTATTAAATCATAAACACCATTTATTTCAATATGCATAATGAAATAAAATCACAAAGCACAGCTAGAGCATGACGTCATTATAATATCTTCCGCACCGAATTACTTTAAATCGAAATTGAATAAACATAAATATCTATTCATACAATTGGTTAATGATCATCAATACGAATTAGATTAAAAACAAATTGAGCAAATTAATGCTAAGTTAATTAAGTTGTTATGATATTCAAAAAAGTGCACAAACCCAATAAAAAACAGAATGAAAATTCGAAAGGCACGGTTCGATTCGCGTAAGTTGCACAAAAAACGCAATAAGGGCAGTTGGATTTTTTCCGGGCTTGGAAATATTGTGCTTGTTGTTATAGCATTGTTTCGCCCAATCCAATAAGTAGTGCCTACACTCACAAATTGTCATCACTATGGATACTTAAGGAGACATTCCGTGGCAGTTCTGAGCGCAGTCTTTGACAGGCCTACAGTTTCCTACCTTGTATTTCTTTTGGGCTCGGCGACCATATTGGAGACACGTAGCATTCTTTACAAGTAGTTAAATGCTTTTTTTTGTCTTTGCCCCAAGTGCTGTCGACAAGATACTTGAGGATTTCGTTACGGCTCTGGACTTAAGGTACAATTGCGGCTGCATGCGGACCAAAATGCAGGTCCTGATCGAACGTCGCACCCAGTATCTTTGGATGTAAGACAGTCGGTAGGGTATTTCCAATGACGTTGACGTTCAATATGGCGGACATTTTCTTCGTCCACGTTGTAAATAAGGTGAGCGAGGATTTGGTCGGAGACAGTGCCAGATTTCGCTAGGTGAAAACACGGGAAAGACTAGGAAGATAGGATATACTGGGAGCTTCGATATTCAAAAGTTAAACAAAAGTGTGGATAGGACACCATCCTGTGGCACCACTTGTTTAATTCTCTGGGGATTTGATGCAACTTTCCTCTATCTTTTTAGACTGGGAGGAAGGGTTGACCCTTCCAAGTATTGCAGTACTGCGCTGTTATTGACTGTTACAAATGCTTTTAATAAGTCTAGCTCTAAGCTACGGCGGCCGTTTTGTTTGGGCGGCCGCCGTGGTGTGATGGTAACGTGCTCCGCCTACCACACTGAAGATCCTGGGCTCACGCCCCGGACAAAGCAACATCAAAATTTTAGAACCAAGGTTTTTCAATTAGCGGGGTCGTCCCTCGGCAGTGTTTGGCAAGCACTCCGAGTGTGTTCTCTGCTCTCAGTGAAAACTCATATGCATTGCAGATCTCGTTCGGAGTCGGTATTAAACAAGTAGGCCCCGTCCCGCCAATTTGTAGGAAAAATTAAAAGGAGCATGACGCAAATTGGAACATAAGCTCGGCCTAAAATTTCTTCGGAAGTTATGGCGCCTTACATTTATTTTTTATTTAAGAGCACTGTTCTATGGTGAGATATTTTATTCAGTGTGATCATGGCGTTTAGCGCGGTAGTGATGCCATGCTGATGATTGGCAAGTCGCAGATTTGCGGTGAAATAAGGAAGAAGGGCGGCTTCAAGTGCCTTGGCTACAGGCGATAGGAGAGATATCGGATGGACGTAATTCAATTTTTCAGGTATGGCGAAAAATACTTTAATCCCTCATTACCAAGATTTCTAAGCATCAGAATGGCCGGCCCTACAGCGTTAGATATTTTAGCATGTTCGATGGATTCCTGAACTTCTGTGGCGTTGATGGTAATGGGAGGCGATCTGTATTCATGCTTATTTGTGTGTCTTTTGACAAAGTTGTTACAACCAACAAAACAACTATGTACACATTCTTCGCTCATTTGCTCGCGATATCAAATCTGAGTTCGTTTGCATGAGGCCTGGTGCTTTTCTAAACACAACAACATCAAACACACGTAGCGTCCGTAGCGTAGGGAAACATTCTCATAGTTTAAAAACGTATTTGGCAGTTTTAGTGGTGCCAATTTCAAATTAATATTTAGCGCCATATTTTACTTTTTTGAATAGCCTGCACTGCTCTTTATCACGTCCCAAGCGAAAACTATTAAGTATGCTTTACAAATATCATGAGGGCAACTCTAGTCGTTCGTTTTTGATTAGGCGCGTATGACTACTGAATGGTTTGACTTTCTGAATTATGAATATTTAATGTACATTTGGTGATAGCAAATAAATGCACGAAATAAAATGAAAAGTATAAACAAATCAAACGAAAAAAATTTTGAACTTTTTTAATAATGTTAAACAACTAAATTCTCATAACCAAATCAAATTATCAACAAATTTATTAAATGTGCAAGTGGAAACGAAGCAAATCGTGATTATCGGCAAATTTTTTTGCTTATCAGTTTTTATCTATTTTCTACTTTCTTTATATTAGGTCGGTTGATTGTTTGTCCGCTTTTCATACAAATCTTGCAATCGATTTTTAAGTAACTTCACATTAAGCTTTAAACGTGAAATTTTTCACATAGGTTAGAACACCGTACAAAAAATCCATTAGGTGACGCACGGATCGAAATAATTAGATAAGAATTTGAAAATTTCCAAACCAGCTTTTAAGTAACTTCTCGATGAGTTATAGACATGAAATTTCAAACTTAATTCAGAGGTCGATGACAGCCGATGACACGATACAAAAAGATTCGCTAGGTGGCGCACGGGATGAGATATTTAGAAAAATCGTACGAAACGGAGGGAATTTTGGTATTGATTTTTACGTCTGTTCTCATTGAGCTACAACTGTAAAACTTCACAGATAGGATAAGACGCCGAGAAAATTTAAGAAAGGGAGACAAGAATTCCGTTAGTTGGCGCACGGATCGAAATATTTAGATAAGAATTTGGAAATTTTGTGTTTTGCGATCGATTTTAAAGCAACTTCTCATTGAGCTACAAACATGAAACCTCAGAGACAGGTTAAGATACCGTGGCAAAGGAACAAAAGGAGAAAAAAATTCCGTTAGGTGGCGCACGAATCGCAAAAATTAGATAAAAATTTTGGAAATTTGAAACCGGGTTTTAAGTAACTTCTCGATGAGCTAGAAGCTAAAAATTTAGAGTTTAATTCAGAAGTCGATGATAGCCGATGACACGATACAAAAAGTATCGGTAGGGGGCGCACGGACTGAGATATTTAGAAAAATCAAACGGAACGGAGGGAATTTGGGATTGACTTTTATGTAAGTTCTCATTGAGCTACAAGCGTAAAACTTAACAGATAGGATAAGACACCGAGAAAATGTAAGAAAAGGAGAAAATAAATATAAAATAAAAAAATTGTAAGCACTTCCTTTATATAAATGGACATAAATTTGCGAAAAATATCTCCTTATATAAAGCCATATTCTTGCTAAACTTTGATTTTTAAATTTTCAAATAGAAATGGCAAAAATATTTATGAGAAGTAAAAATATAAAGGTGGAGCGCAATTGATTGACTAATATTATCTCCTTTCCTACCAATTTTCCAATCCAAGTGATGTGGTGTATCTATTATTTTCGTTAAGAGGTAGAGCTAAAGATATTTTGTCTTTCAGGCAAAGAACATTTTCTTAAAATAATTGAAAATTACCAAGAAGACTTTTTGGTTTGTTATAGTGTAGTGGGTAGATCACTTAATAGGCTGTTCATGCTCAGCCCGCATTTAGCATGAACTTTCGCATTTGGCATACAAATTTTGAAAACAAATCGCAACTTAATGCTCAAATCAACCCTGCATACTTAGAAAAATTTCACGAGAAGAGTGGCAATGCTGGTTATTTTTCTACAAATTTCCTCCATTCTCTCATTTTTTGTTTGTTTGTTTACAAACTCATTGTATTTCCAAATTCGCGCGATTGTTTTATTTTTCTACAATAATTTTGTATTTTAAACTAATAATATTACGATTGTGGATGCATAATGTGTTATTCTATATATTGAATGTTAATTGACAAAGTGCATACGATTGCAATATTGCAATACATATTGTGACGAATATTAGCATCACAAAGCTGATACTAAGCAGCCACACGTATGTACGCAAACAAATCAATCATCATTTACACACATATGTACATACTAGGCAGCGAAGAGATACTCGTAAACATATGTAATCATCAGCCGGCAAGGGATACAATTGTTCTGGAATACATTTTCACGAAATGACTAGACCTTAGGAGAAATGGATGAACGAGAAAACTGAGAGTATAAAAGCAGCGCAAGCTGAGGAATCAGTAAGCAGTTTGATTTAAACACGCAATTAGTTGTGAAGTAAGAGTTATTGTGAAGTACTCTCAAAGTAGTCTAATAAAGACCATCTTGCATTATTGAATATTGGAGTTATTTATTCAACAGTTTAGCGATTCGAACGTTAGCAGAAGGTTTGGAATTTCATTAAATTCGTTACAATATATAAGTGGCAATCAGAGGCTGCCGCATACAGTGCTGGCCATCTATGTACAACCGGTCTTGTGTTAGCGGGTTATTGTTGTGTGTATTCAGTTTATTTGATGTTTTATTCATTGTTATTGTTATTTATTAATGAAATTAATAACAAAATTCACAACGCACACAAAAAGCACACATATCGAAAGTTGGTGAACAAAAATATATGATTCGAATTTTGGAGAATACGCATTTGGGTATGTGTGTAACAGGAACACTTTTTCGAAACCTACAATCGAAAATAAACTTGACCACTTATATGAAGGACGCCGGTTTTATTTATTTCACTAACTTCGTAACGGAGTCGAGTCATACACACAACTTTCTTACGTAATCAGTGAAGAAAATACTTCCGAGGTAATTCTTTACTTTGCTCACAACTGCCGAAACTCGTCCAAAAGTATTGGGAGAGGTGTCAAAGGACGCCTTTTGGACCCAAGACGACGAAACCGAAAGCGGAACTTTAAAATTTTATTTCTGTCAAAATATGTTTCTATAAAACCGAAAAATGGCCCGGGAGCGCTCCGAGACCGGAGGTGGGATCCATAGTATTTCTGTGCAGAACAGTTTTCAATTTTGTTTGCAAATATCTCTGGAAGAAATACAATTCTCAATTTCCGCTTTCGATTTCGTGGTCCTGGGTCAAAGGCGCGTCTTGTGACACCTCTCCCGATATTTTTTTTGGTCGAGTTTTAGCAGTTGTGAGCTAAAATAAAGAATTACCGTACATAGTATGTGATTTTTTACCCCGTTCGACACGTTCGCTAAGCCTTTACAAATTGAGTTCGAATATATACATATGTATATATATATTTTTTTTTTAATTTGACATAAATGCTTGTAAACAATTTTAACAGCTATCATTGGCATAGATTTAACATAGATGGCAATATCGCCAGAGATAGAAATGTTTTTTCTTTTTGAAATCCTTCTCGTTTCGCTGTTTAAAATTCATAGAGAGCAGATTATTAAAATTTCGAAAGGTGTCGTGAGTTTCTATACAATATATCGACTGCTGAGTATAATCATATTGTTACGAATATTAGCAACACTAAGGGGTGCTGTCATCTCTAAGGGATGCTAAGCAGTGACTTGTATGCACATCAATAGATCAATCATTGTGGCTACACATATGTACGTACGTGCAGCGGAGAGGAGACGCACAAACACATGCAATTATAATTGTGGAAGTGTCGCTCACAAATACACGCGCATATGAGAAGCTATACATGTGCATCTGTAGTTATAATTTTATAATTGATAACTAACTAGTAAGTTCTGGAAATGGAAGCGCCTAGATATATGTGAACGAGGAAACCGCACAGTATAAAAGCAGCAACAGTCGAGGCGCGACTATCAGTTTCATTTAAGCAAGCTATTGGTTGTGAAGTATCAGTGTTATTGTGAAGTACTTTAATAAAGGCCATTTTGCATTATTAAATATTGGAGTTATTTATTCAACAGTTTAGCGATACGAACGTTAGTAGAAGGTTGCAAATAAGAGGAATTTCAGTAAATTCGTTACAATACTGTAAACTATCACTAAACTGTTGAATAAATAACTCCACTATTCAATAATGCAAAATGGCCGTTTTTCAAGTACTTTACAATAACACTACTACTTCTCGACAGATAGCGTGCTTAAATCAAACTGAATCATGATTGCTCAGATTGCGCTCTTTTATACTCTTCGATTTCCTCGTTCCATAATCCTAGGCGTTTCCATAATTTACCTAGTTACCAGCTATAAAATTATAACTACAGATGCACGTGTATAGCTTCTCATATGCGCGTGTATATGTGAGTGATACTTGCACAAATAATTGCCTACTTTTGGGAGTATCTCAGATATATTCATGTGTTTGTGCGTTGCCCTCCGCTGCTTGTATGGACATATGTGTAGACATAATGATTAATTTGGTTATGTGCATACAAGTAACTGCTTAGTATCGGCTTAGAGATGATAGTATCCCTTAGTGTTGCTAGTATTCGTCACAATATATATTATTTCTAATTGCTGTTTTTATGTACGGGTCCCTTTTTCGCTCTTATTTGGAATCCAAATCTATAAATAAAGAGTTGGTTGTAAAGATGGAGATTCGGGCTATTAGCCATCTTTGGGCAATTTTGGTCGTAGTGCTTTTGTTTAGCTATATTTTATAAAAATAATTTGTTAAAAATAATCGATTGTGAGCACGCAAAGAAATCTATTTGTACTATGGCACTATTGTGAATATTTGCACTGCATTACCGGCAGTTGCTATTGTACGCTAGATGGCAGCGCAAGCTGTAAGCTTTAATTGATTGACGTCAGTTGCTATTATACGCAATATGGCAGCGCAAGCTGTAAGTTAATAGAACAACTGATGACTGTTAATATTTGATAAGAGACTTTTATATTGGTTGCGCAAGATGCGCACGGGTCAGGCTCGTATAAACCTATTTCGGAAGGCATTTCAAAAAGCCCTATCTCAGAAAACGTTTGAATAACGCCATATGTCAGCATTTGTCTCAAAAACGCCAAATCTCAGAAGTTGTCAAAATGAAATAATGAATTTGAGCTCAGATAATCAGCCCTATTCTGCATTTCGACTTGGATTGGAATTTTTTCGATTTGGCAATTTTCGTATTCTGTGTTCCAATCTCTTTCGATCCAACTTCGAATCGTTCGATTTTTTGTATTCTGCATTTCGATCGTAGTTCCGTTTTTCTAAGTTGCAAATTAGTTGGCGGAAAAATATTTTCTTTTTATTTTTTTTTATTAATTTATAACAGAATTTTAACAAAAATGTAAGTAAAACTTGTTAAGAAACGTAGAAGGCTTGATGATGATTGTTTTTTATATGTTTCCAGGTCAAAAACAACATGTCGATGTCGAAGTCCTTGGACGTATTTGCCCCGCAAACGTATCTAACACATACTTGAAAGCATCCTTGTTAAGTCGAAAGTTTTTTTTGAACCTAAATAACAAAATAAGTCTTTAACTTCACCAATTTTAAGTTCAATTTCTTACAATTCGTCACTCATCTCAAATGGATTACACAAATCTCGCAATATTTGCCTTTCCATTCTCGCCTGGCAATTTTCGTATGCGTTGCTTTCCAACTCCATAAATAATGCCGCGGCTATTGATTCCATTATAATAGACAGCTATAATTTGTGTCTGTTCGTTGGGTCCAGTTATATGCCAAAGCATAGAGGAAGGTGAAGCGAAAACGTAAACAATCCTTGCGGAAAGAATAAATAAACCTTTATAAAGTACTTTAGGCCAGTGCAATGAAATTAGCATCCTTAAAATTTAGAAAATGTCAACTATATTCGCGAATTGGCCAAAAGAACGACAAAGACACATTTACAATTATGAAAGCACTTCACTCAAAAAAATATAACACTGCGGCAATATATTCTATTGCTTTTTTTTTTGTACAAAATGGCGTGGATAATAAAATATAAACGTTTTTCAGTGTTTTATACAAATTTTCTTTAATTTATTTTGTTCCAATGTTCACACTTTCCGTACCAACAGCTGATTTCGAAAAAGCACTTGCTCTTCCTCTTCTCTTTACGATTCCGTCGCAATGCAGAATACCAAACTTCGATTAAAGCGGAGCGTAGAACGGAGACGTAATCGAAATGCAGAATAGGGGTGAATGAGTTTTTGGAAAAAACTCTGAAGTAGGGCGTTCTTGAACCAAGTTTTGAGATAGGGTGTTTTTGAAACCAATTCTGAAATATGACATTGTTCAACAGTTTTCTGAGAAATGAGGTAACGCTTTTACATCTTACTCGATTCAACTTTGTTTGTGCAATTCGATTCAGGAACTTACCTGGAAACAAAGAGAAAATAATTAATGTACTTCAAATAAAGTCAAATTATTCATTTTTTGTTTTGGTAGAAACTGCTGGGATAAACTGTAATAATTGTAAAAACAGTAATGCAGACATGTTCTAAAATAAGTTCGAAAATCAGTGGCATATTTTATAAAAGTTCGTCAACTTAGTTCTTCTTTTTTCTTATTATCGACAGTTTAAGAGGAAATTTCTATCAACTTTGTAACTGAAACTATGCAAAGCAATCTTAAAAGCATTTTCAACAAAATCGAAAATTCGAGAAATTAAAAATATTTAAATTAAAATATTTCAAACTTTTTATTTAGAGTTTTCTGACTTTTTTTGAGTATGCATTTTTATAGTTTTCGTTCAGTGAAAGTTATGGTTCTATCAAACTTTACATTAATTTTTTTTTTGTTTCTAAGGCTGTTGCAGCTTTTCTTTCGTATACAAAATAAAGCTATAAGCCCTTCGCATAGAGTGAAACTTGAAATCATTTGTTACTTGCAAATGTAAATTGCGTTGGTTAAATACTTATCTATTTTGATTTTTTTTTTTTCAAATTTTTTAAGTTGACGTTGCTTTCATAAATGTATGTTTAATTATGTTTCGTTGATGGTTTTATCGCTTGAATGACTGATTGTTGACAGCAGGTGATATTGTGCTTAATGCCATATGAATTTTTGTTTGTTAAAATAAATAACATGTTTCGTTTGACACAGTTTAGTGGAAGAAGTTATCAACAAACTGAATTGAAACTGTGTATGTGTGTATAAATTTGTTAGTAAGCAAAGTTTTTTTTATAAAATTAATATTTTCGACATAAGGCAAAAAAGGTAAATGCGAGGATAAGGAACAGGGAAAGGTACGGAGGAGTGGAGGGATAGGCAGAAAGGGAAAGGTAGAGGGAGAAAAATGTTAACCAGAGAGAGATATCAGTAGTGATAGAACGATGCGGGTACTGAGTGAGTAGTATGGATACTTTTTCAAAAAATACTCGAGTATTACGTACTCGATGCTTTTTTCCAAGTACTGAGTAAAGTATCGATACTTTTCCCCGATACTTTACCAAGTACTTTGGTCTACATTTTTAAGATCACAAAAGTTCAGTCCATTAACAGCATTACTTGAGCATAAACTGAGATCGTCGACGATGCGATAAAAGCTCTGCACTTAGCTTAAACCGACTATTTGAAAGAAGATTCTTCACTTTTGATAACAGCTCCGAAGTACTCACTTGGATCGAGTATACTCGATACCTTTTAGTGAGTATGAGTACTAGCATCGATATTTTGATCCGAGTATGAGTACCGGTATCGATACTTTTTCTAAAAGTTCCATCACTAAATACTTACATTAAAGAATTGTGTGAATACATTAGACTGACCCGATTTTGCATCATGTCTTTTTTGACAATGCTGATGCTAAAAACCTTCGAATAGGTCTCAGAAGTCATTTCCCAGAGTTTGGAGGCGAATCTCGAAAATTTACCCGTAGCGAATGTCTGTTTTTTACGACTCCATTTTAGAGCTTCCTTGCAGAGAAGGCGGGGATAGTTGATAAAAAAATTGATACGATAATAGCCTAACTCTGTGGTTTTGAGGTCGCTGAACACGATGCCGGTATTAGTTTTTCTCTACAACCAATATATCTCGCAAAAATCACGAACAATTGACAAACAATGTACAAAAAATAGGAAATTATCACTTTGAATGCTAAAATAAAACTCACGACTCACTGGAGGTGCTTCATCGCTCCCTTTTTTCTAGAAAACTCCAAAAACGGCATCATGTTCAGCGACCTCAAAACCATATAGTTAGCCTATTATCGGATCAATTTTTTATCCGATAATTTTTAAAAACAAGTAAAATTTTGAAGTTTATTGTAAAGATAAAAGTCCAGTAAAATTTCACAATTCGTTGTTAAAATAAAATAAAAATTGATAAAATGTTAACTTTTATTGCAAAAGTTTAGATCTAGTAATATTATAAATTTTACTGTTAAAATAAAATAAACAGTAAACATTTGGTATTTATTGTGAATAAAAAAAATTTGGCTTTTTACTGTTAAATAGCAACATTTTTGTTTTTAGTAAAAGTAAAGGAATAGTAAAAATTTTACTTTTTTAAAAAAGTAAAATAGCCAATAAAATTTTGGATTCTGTAGTAAAAGAAGAAAACAGAAAAATTTTGAATTTTATTATAAAGGCAAAATTCCAGTAATATTTCACCACTCGTTGTTAAAATAAAATAAACAATAATAAAATGTTGACATTTATTGTAAAAGTAAAAAATCAGTAAAATTGTTATAAGTTTTACTGTTAAAATAAAATAAACGGTAAAATTTTGGCATTTATTATAAAAATAGAAGAAATAGGAAAATCTGACCTTTATTGTGATTTATCTTAAAAAGTAGTAGTGATAAAGTTATATTTTATTCATTAAATAAAGTAAAGTTTTATATTATTTATTAAATAAAACTTTGACTTTTATTGTTGAGAAACGAAAAACAGCAATATTTTAGTTTTTATAGTAAAAGTAAAAGAAATAGTAAGATTTTCACTTTTATTGTAAAAATAAAAAAACCAATAAAACTTTTACTTTTCATTTCTAAAAAAAAAAAACATTAATGTAAAATAGTAAAATTTTGGCTGTTATTGTAAAAAAACAGTAAAATTTAGACTTTTCTTGTTCAAATAAAATTAAAAGCTAAACTTTGATTTTTACTGTTAGGGTAATAGAAACAGTAAATTTTTTACTTTTTTGTACAGGCAATGATTTGCGGGTGGGGCCGTGTGTAGAAGTCCACGAAAGTGGGGAAAGCTTCTGACCGCCATTCACCTGGGAATGGCCAGAGCGATTCTTTTGCATGCGGTTAAAGCAGCTCACTACTGCCGGTCACTTGCGGCCAAATATCCTCTGGGTAGCCGCTAAACATCCGTTTAGCGGTAAGCTAATGTGAGAAGGCGACAATCTGGCTAGGCCACTCTGACATAATCGGTTTAAGGGCTAGGCGGGGGAGATCTCATCGGCAGCGTCTGTACACCTCTAGGTGCGGCTGCAAGCGGGCCGCTGTCTTGGAGCAAGCGGCTCGCTATATAAACGTGCCAAGTAATATTTTCACCCCCGCTGAGCGGGTTGTGCGCTGGGCTTGGGACCCGCCACGTAAAACCATACTCCAATGAAATATAACAACAAGCCTCGGATAAATACACTCTCTATTGATGACGACCATGGCAAACGTTTGAAGGACAATGAATTGAGGGCATGCACCTGGAACGTCCGCTCTCTGAATGGGATTGGTGCAGATGCCCGGCTGGTTGATGTCCTCGTCAAAGCAAAATTTCACATCACCGCCATCCAAGAAATGCGTTGGACGAAACAAGGGAGAAAGAAGATCAAAAATTGTGACATATATTGGAGTGGCCATACGAATAAGCGCAGTTTCGGCGTCGGATTCGTGGTGGGAGAGAGACTTTGTCGCCAAGTTCTGGCGTTCACACCTGTGGACGAACGTCTCGCCGCTATCCGAATAAAAGCAAAATTTTTTAATATATCATTCATCTGCGCCCATGCGCCGACAGAGGAGAAAGACGATGAGGTGAAAGACACTTTTTATGAACAATTAGAACGCACATACGAGCTCTGCCCCGTCACGATATAAAAGTCGTGCTTGGTGACTTTAACGCCAGGGTGGGCAAAGAAGGTGTTTTTGGCCCTACAATCGGAAAGTTCAGCCTACACAATGAAACTTCTCCTAACGGACTGAGGCTGATTGACTCGAAACATGGTCATATCCAGCACGAGGTTCATGCATAAAAAGATACATGAAGCTTCATGGCTCTCTCCTCATCGAAATACTCGCAATCAGATCGTTGTGATAGACGGACGGCATGCCTCCAGTGTTTTAGATGTGCGCACGATCCGAGGACCTAACATCGACTCGGACCATTATCTCCTTGCAGCCAAAATACGCACCCGCCTCAACGCGGCTAAAACCAAGGAACAAAAAACACAAGGGAAGCTAGACGTCGAAAAGCTTCAATCACAACAGACTGCCAATGATTTCGCAACTCGACTCTCACACCTGCTCTCTGAGAGCACAACTCATCCTGAAGGAATACAGGAGCAGTGGGAGCATATTTCCAAAGCACTTCGTACTACCGCCGAGGAAAAAATTGGTTACCGGCGACCACGAAAAAACAACTGGTACGATGAAGAATGCCGCGTTGCAACTGAAGGAAAAGACGCTGCCTACAGGGCTACGTTAAAAGCGAGTGCGACAAGAGGAGTGTGTGAACGCTATCGTGAGTTGAAAAAGGAAGCGAGACGCCTTTTCAGGAAGAAAAAAGCAGAAGCAGAAAGGCGTGAGTGCGAGCTGCTAGCCACCAGGAATAACGCCCGAAAATTTTACCAAAAAATACGGCGACAGACGGAAGGTTTTAAGACCGGGGCAAACTCCTGTAGGAACGAAAACGGCTACCTTGTAACTGAAGTTCAGAGAGTGCTTAGATTATGGAGGGAACACTTCTCTGTTCTCCTAAATGGAGGCAGCAATTCAGCGCGCAGAGATAAAGAACCCGATCCCGCAATCGATGAAGATGGAATTAATGTGCCCCACTCGATTATGACGAAATTAGAATGGCGATAACCAGATTGAAAAACAACAAGGCCGTGGGCGCTGATGGATTGCCTGCGGAGCTATTCAAGTACGGCGGCGAGGAGTTGGTAAGGCGCATGGAGCAGCTTCTTAGCAAAGTATGGGCGGAAGAGTGCATGCCCGACGGTTGGAATCTAAGTGTTCTTTGTCCAGTCCACAAGAAGGGGGATACTGCAAAATGCACCAACTATCGTGGAATCAGCCTTCTTAATATCGCATATAAGGTCCTTTCAAGTGTATTGTGCGAAAGATTGAAGCTCACCGTGAACCGGCTGATTGGACCTTATCAGTGCGGCTTCAGACCTGGTAAATCTACCATCGACCAGATTTCCACAATGCGCCAAATCTTGGAAAAAACCCGTGAAAAAAGAATCGACACACATCACCTCTTCGTCGACTTTAAAGCCGCCTTCGACAGCACGAAAAGGAGCTGCTTATACGCCGCTATGTCTGATTTGGTTTCCCCGCAAAACTTATACGGCTGCGCAAAATGACATTGAGCAACACCATCAGCTCAGTCAGAATTGGGAAGGACCTCTCCGAGCCGTTCGAAACTGAACGAGGTTTCAGACAGGGTGATCCCCTATCGTGCGATTTCTTTAATTTGATGCTGGAGAAAATTATACTAGCTGCAGAAATTAACCGCACTGGAACAATATACTATAAAAGCGTGCAATTACTGGCGTATGCTGATGACATTGATATCATCGGCCTAAACACCCGCGCCGTTAGTTCAGCTTACTCCAAACTGGAAAAAGAAGCGGTAAAGATGGGTTTGATGGTGAATGAGGACAAAACGAAGTACCTGCTGTCATCGAGCAAAGAGTCAGCGCATATGCGCCTTGGCAACCACGCTACTGTTGGCAGCCATAATTTCGAAATAGTAAAATACTTCGTTTATTTGGGAACCAGCATCAACACTAGCAACAACATCAGCATTGAAATCCAGCGAAGAATCAATCTTGCCAATAAATGCTACTTTGGACTAGGTAGGCAATTGAAAAGTAAAGTCCTCTCTCGGCGAACGAAAATCATACTCTACAAGTCACTTATCGTACCCGTCCTGCTATATGGGGCAGAAGCATGGACCATGACAACAGCAGATGAAGCGGCTTTGGGAGTGTTCGAGAGAAAAGTTCTTCGAAAGATTTATGGACCTCTACGCGTTGGCGATGGCGAGTACCGAAGAAGATTTAATGATGAGCTGTACGAGCTATACGCAGACATCAACATAGTCCAGCGAATTAAAACGCAGCGGCTGCGCTGGCTAGGCCATGTTATGCGAATGAAAGATGATGCTCCGGCCAAGAAAGTGTTTCCATCGGAACCCACCTATGGAAGCAGAGGTAGAGGGCGGCCCCCACTCCGTTGGAAGGACCAGGTGGAAAACGATTTAAACTCCCTTGGTGTAACCAATTGGCGCCGGTTGGCAGAGCGAAGGAGCGACTGGCGCGCCTTGTTGGACGGCCATAACCGTTTAGACGGTTAAGCGCCAATTAAGTAAGTAAGTAATGATTTGCTTTTATTTTCAAAGTGGCAAATCAGTAAAATGTTTAGTTTTATTTGGTTTTTATTGTGAAAGTAAAAGGAATAGTAATATTTGGACTTGTAAAATTAAGAAGCCAATTAAATTTTGTTTTGTTTGAAAAGAGGAAATTGTAAAGATAACAAGTAAAGGTGTCAATTGTACATTTCATTTCAGATAAATTACTTTTCTACATAACACGTGGCACCGCCCCTTTAAAAAAAATGTGTCCCCATTTCCTCTTACAATAAAACTTGATAAGTGAAATATCATTTATTCAAAACTATTTTTTGCTAAGTTATATCTTATTATTCTAGTCTACGACCCTTTTAAACTTGTTTTATATCTAAGTTGCCGTGGTCTTTAACCGATCCCGTCCATTTTCACTAGAAATATTTCTGCTATAAGGAAAATATGCGTACACAATTTCATTACGATATGTTAATTTTTCTTCGAGTTATGGCTCCCGAAACATAGAAAATTGCTTAGTCATAAAAGGGGCGGTGCCACACCCATTTTCCAAAATTTTAGTGTTTTCCAATTTAATGTTATAATTCAATTTAGAAAGTAAAATTCTATTGATACAAAGCTTTTTGTCGCTAAGATATAGCTTATTATTTTCGTCTACGACCCTTTTAAAAATCTTTTATATAAAAGTGGGCGTGGTCCTTAACCGATTTCGTTAATTTTTCTCCAATGCTTTCCTTATAGTAAAGGCAACCTCTCTGCCGAATTTTGTTACGATAGGTTTAACGATTTTTGATTTATGATTAATAATATTTGTAAAATTGATTTTATCGCAAGTGGGCGGTGCCACGCCCATTTTAAAGTTTTCAAATTTTTATCAAGAGTCTCAATATCATTCCACTCGTCAAATTTCAACATTCCAGGTGTATTATTTACTAAATAATGAGGTTTTTTGTGTTTTCCAAAATGTTATATATGGGGTAAAGTATATCAACCGTTCCACTTAAAAAGCTTCATCGGAGCTGAATGGCAATGGAATATGGTGAAATTGCTGTGCTATATAGTAGTGTTAATTTCACTTAAGTTCGCTCCTAAATTTTGGATGGTTACGGAGATATACGCGTCTGAATTCTCAATTTTTTTTTGTGGAAGCCTTTTTTCTATAAATCATAAGTCGTGTAATTGGCTTTCTAAGAAGAAATGAATAAAACGGTTTCTAAAGTATTTTTTCCATTCTTTTCGAATATAAATATAAACAAATTTTTTAGAAAAGTTTTAGTAAAAATTTTATTAAAAAAAAATTTTTTTTAATTTTTTTAAGAGGGGCATTTTTCATATTTTTATTTTAATTTTTAAATAAAAGCTTGATATTTTTCCTTTAAAATGATACCTATTTTATTTTGGCACGCGAAAATTTCTTTAATACAATAATTTTTAAAATGTCTTTAAAATCAGTTCATGAGGATAAAGATATAGAAAAATCTTCAAGAACTGATTTTAAAGACATTTTAAAAATTATTGTATTAGAGAAATTTTCGCGTGCCAAAATAAAATAGGTATCATTTTAAAGGAAAAATATCAAGCTTTTATTTAAAAATAAAAATAAAAATATGAAAAATGCCCCTCTTTGAAAAAAAATCAAAAAAAAAATTTTTATATTTATATTCGAAAAGAATGGAAAAAATACTTTAGAAACCGTTTTATTCTTAGAAAGCCAACACGAAGCAGACATAAAAAAACAAAAACCCACTACAGCCCTATTACAACATATGATTAGCAACGGCCATACAGCAGATTTTACACGACAATTATTGATAAGGAGAAAAGAGAAATGATGAGATATACCTTGGAAAGCTTGCACATTTTAGAAAACAGAGAAAGGGCCATGAACAAGAAGGAAGATAGCGATAATATTGCCGCAGCATACATGCTTTGTCTAAACAGAAAACAAATTAGTTATGACAAGACTACCACACAAGGTAGATAAGTAATGTTAATATTGTCCGATATTGTTGTAAGTGTAGAATTTTTGTTTACTTTAAAACTACTGTGTTAATTTATATGTATGTGCTTTTCAACATAAAATATTTTTTGTTTGTTTATTTAATTTGAAAATAAATAGTGTTGCCCCTGAGGATGCTGAAATATTCAGCGAAACGTCGGGCGTAAGGTGAATTAAGCGTTTTATTTGCACCAGCATAAATTAGATCAGACTAGCCTACAAATCATAAAAAAATAAAAATTATTGAACTGATCGCAAAAAAAACCCAACAACAGACTTATGATTTATAGAAAAAAGGCGTCCACAAAAAAATTGAGAATTCAGACGCTTATATCTCCGTAACCATCCAAAATTTAGGAGCGTACTTAAGTGAAATTAACACTACTATATAGCACAGCAATTTCACAAAATTTCATTCAAATCGAAGCGGTGAAGCTTTTTAAGTGGAACGGTTGATATACTTTACCCCATATATAAAAAGTGGGCGTGGTTATCATCCGATTTCGCTCATTTTCAATACCAATCTATTCTGGGTCCAGATAAGCTAGTGTACCAAATTTGGTGAAGATATCTCAATATTTACTCAAGTTAGCGTGTTAACGGACAGACGGACGGACGGACATGTCTCAATCAAATGTTTTTTCGATACTGATGATTTTGATATATGGAAGCCTATATCTATCTCGATTCCTTTATACCTGTACAAGCAACCGTTACCCAATCAAAGTTAATATACTCTGTGTACAAAGCACTCTGAGTATAAAAACACAGTAAAATTTTGCTTTTATTATAAAAGAAAAAAACAGTAAATATTTTACTTTTATCGTCAAAAAAAAATTAACTGGAACATTTGGGCTTTCGTTGTTAAAGTAAAGAAATAATGAAACTTGAACTTGCAACATTTTATTGTAAAACTAAAAAAATAGTAAAATTTTGCCTTTTTAAAGTAAAAATAAATAAAAAAATTTGACTGTTATTGTTAAAATAAAAAAATTAGACTTTAGCTTTTATTGTAATAGCAAAAAAAGTATAAAAATTTTTATATTTCTGTAAAGCCAGAAAAAATTTTACTTTTGAATTTTATTGTTAAAAAGTTTTTTTTATGTTGCGATGCCTGGGAGAACTCATTTTTAGAGTTGTATAGAGTAAAATGTACTGCAGGGTATTTCACTACTTTTGTTAAGTGCGACACTGTTTCCAAAAAAATTTTCATGATTAAAAAAAAAAAAACACTCAATCTATGTATGTATATAAAAATGAATTTGTGTGCGTTAAGTCGTTCAAAACTGAAAAACGGCTACACCGATTTGAATAATTTTTTTTCTATTATTTTCGATCTGATTCAGCGATCATTTGCGACAAAAAAATTTATTTAAAAAACTTCAATTAAAAAATATTTTAGCTATTACTCAAAAACGGTTTGACCGATTTCAAAAATTTTTTCTTTCCTTTATTTCGATCGGCCTGACTTCATTCACAGCAAAAAAAAATTGGAAAATCTTCAATTTATCAATATTTTAGCTAATATTACGAGTTTGGTTGGTATTACTCATGCCGCTTTGGTTGTTTTACGCACCAGTACATGAATCAGAGTGGATGGAAAAAATTTTGTCAGATGTCGCCCTAAATAAATTTCTTTTATATAACCCTTTCGTATATGCAACATAAATTTAAAATTTTCCAATGCCAACCTTGGAGAATTCCACACTCAAAAGAATTATTTGAAGTAAAAATGTGTTCATATAACGATAGATTTTTTTCTTCTTTAGGGCAAGTTGTTTTTGCGTGTAGAAGAGATGTTTGTATGTACTTAGAAAATTGTATATTATATTCATCGTTCTTTATTTTTGTAACTTGCTTAAAAAAGATTACGGCTAATAACCACAACATCTTGCCTAACCTTGACCATCTAAATCAATTCGAAATATTTGAATTTTAATGTAATAAGCTCATACAAAAATACAGACACATACATCCATACCACAGCCATACCACCAACAACCACAACAATGCTAACAAATGTAACCATACAAATGTAAAACAAAACAAGTAAGGAAGGCTAAGTTCGGGTGTAACCGAACATTACATACTCAGCTGCCAAATTACAGCTTGCAGAACTTTTAAATTACCTTCTTTTAAAAGTGGGCGGTGCCACGCCCATTTCCCAAAAATTTTACTAATTTTCTATTCTGCGTCATAAGGTCAACCCACCTACCAAGTTTCATCGCTTTATCCGTCTTTGGTAATCAATTATCGCACTTTTTCGGTTTTTCGGAATTTTCTATATCGAAAAAGTGGGCGTGGTTATGGTCCGATTTCGTTAAGGAACTTACATACCAAATGTAATTAAGATACCTCAAAATTTACTCAAGTTATCGTGTTTACGGACGGACGGACATGGCTAAATGAATTTCTTTTTTCGCCCAGATAATTTTGATATATAGAAGTCTATATCTATCTCGATTAGTTTATGCCGTTACGGGGTACCGTTATGCGAACAAAATTAATATACCCTGTGAGCTCTGCTCAGCTGAGTATAAAAAACCACATTGCGGCGCTACCTTAAGCATTTGGTTATGACTGTGACGTGTTTGGTATGGCCCAGTAGCCCGTACACTTCAAACAAATGTGTATGTATGTACAATAACAACAATGCAGAAAATACCTGTGCACGCGGTTTGGAATTTATTATCTCTTTACATATTTGGATAAGAATTTAAGCTCAGCTTGACTGCTTTACAAATATTTTATGGTAGATTACGATTACAGTGCTTTGTTATTGTTGTTTGTTTGTAAAATGCTGCTAAATGAAACATTCTTTTTCAAATTGGACATCACACCGATTGATTTATTTTAGCCAAATTTACTTGAATCGAGATATATTCAGCCATATTAGATGTCGCCATTGTATTTCTATTTTCGAAAAAAAGTAGGTTTAATAAAGGCAGCGTTGCCAAACTAAAGATAAGAAACTAACAATTATTATCTGGTTCACAAATTGAACCAGACTTCTATCTGGATTTATCTGGCTTAAATCATTGTTGTTGCATTTACATGCAAAACTATTGATCTGACTCAGGATCTTGGCTATAGATGATGGCTATAGATTTTCATATATCAAAGTAAAAGAAGGAAATGTTAACCTTTTATAAGCCTTAAATCAAAATCCGCCGAATATATTCTGTTGAAATTTGGCAAACGTGTTATTCTTGCTATGAACTTAGCGTATACCAGGTGAATATTATCAAAATCGGTTGACTACCACGCCCAATTAAAAAAAATATATATAATAATAATAATAAAATAATATAATATATAATATATAAATTTAATTGGCTTCACTCTCTTTAGTTGATCTTAACAACTACATATAGGTATACCATATATAACTTGTACATTTACTCTTGCCATGGAGCGTATTCGTTGGGAGCAACGCCCACTTTCATAAAAGCTTATATGAACCATGTTTCACCGAAAGAAATGAAGCTAGTAGAGTCAACAAATATTGCTTATTGTTCTTGAGTTGACACATATTCAGTAAAATTGATTGCATTATGGTTAATTCAACAGAGCTTTTTGTCAAGAAAACAAATTTGTTTACTTATTCCAACAGAAAATTCTTAATCTTAATTGTTCTGTTAAAAGAGCTGATTTCATTGGTCATTTCTATAGCGAACAACTGTCAATATTATCAAAATGCATTAACTTACTTCAAAGAGAAACTTACGCTCACGGCGCTTACTACTCTTTGTTCTTATGACTATCGTGCTACAGACGACTCTGTCATATCAACCGTTACCGTTATCCTAATGTTAACAGAAATCTGTTATATTAACAGATTTCATAGGTATTCTTTGAATGAAATTATTAATTAGTTGTAATTGACAGATATTGACAGAGATTAAGGAAGTTAGTTAAAAAAAAAACACAAGAAAAATTAATTTCTTTTTAAAATTGGGCCAAAATGTCAGTTTTATATGTGCTGATTTGGAGCTCGACGGCCGACGAATTTAAGGCAAAAAAAAACAGACAGTACGGAGATGGCAACAAAGCCACCAACATTAAATAATTTAAGTTAAGTACAGTGGGTATAGACATAGTAAGTATGGGTTTTTCTAGTTATTACTAAGTAGCTGAATACTCCCTGAAGAAGATGCGACAGCATCGAAACGCGTAGGAGAGAACAGGAAGGAAAAAAATGTTTAAAGAATTTGTTTTGCCTTACATTCATTGGCCGTAAAGCTCCAAATCAGCACATTTAATTCCTTTTTTTTTTTAGTCAAAACTTTTTGATTTTTAAAGAAAACCTCGACGGCACCTTATGCATTTAAAATAATGCTGGGGTGTAAATGGGGTCAGTCGCCCTCTCTTTCTCATTAAATATTTACGCCGATTGTAAAGCCTTTCCTTTACTATGGAGTAATTTTTTAGTGGACGGCTACACAAAAATGTGCTTTCTTCAGAATAATACAGGGGGTATACAGGCTATCAATGCTTAGTATAACGGGAGCCCTGAAAACAACCTCGGACGCTGCACTGTATCTGATTCTGCAGATACCATCTGTCGATCTGGTGGCAAAGAAAATAGCAATAACCAGACCAGCGGATACCATACGGCCATAGTAGTATAGCGTCATCATATATAGGACAAACAGATAACCTAGTTCCTTGCCTGTGCTTCGATGGGTCTCTTACAGCTACAATAAAGTTGGAAGGTTGGCGCAAGCAGGGCCGGCGAAACGCGCAAAATCTTGGTGGGTAGTTTGGATCGGCGATAAAATTGCTAGGCATAAGGGATTATATTATTCTAAAAATTAGGTATAATCAATAATCAATCGACTAGTAATAATGTAAAGAAGTTTTTATTGTAATTTGATCGACTATTTGACATAGTTTTGATCGACTATTTCTAATTCCAGGGTGGGTAGTCCTATCCACCATACCAACGCCTTTCGCCAACCCTGAGCGCAAGGGTGCCGAAACGGCGGCCAAGGATGATGCCAAAATAATGTACGGACTAGGGTCCGTGATATATTACGTTGATCCGAAAATGAACAACTCCTAAATGCCGCCATATCACCGTAGCGTTTTTCAGGCGGAAGTAGTTGTCGTCGAAGCTTGTGCTATAGACGTCGCAATCAGATTGAGCGAGATTAAAAGAAGGCGACGGCTACACATACTTATCCAAGAAGGAAAGGCGTGGAATCAAGCACGGGGCTGCCCGATCAACCTAACGTAACCTAACCTAGTTAAGTTTTATGGTAGAAGAATATTGAAACTGAAAGAAATTATATAAATGGTTCATATATTCATTGTTTCAAATCAAATCTCAGCCAAAATCGTTACAGATTAATTGTTAAATAAATAAATAAATACGATTAGGTATGCATGTCTGTGTTGCTTACTTACTTACTTACTTACTTAATTGGCGCTTAACCGTCTAAACGGTTATGGCCGTCCAACAAGGCGCGCCAGTCGCTCCTTCGCTCTGCCAACCGGCGCCAATTGGTTACACCAAGGGAGTTTAAATCGTTTTCCACCTGGTCCTTCCAACGGAGTGGGGGCCGCCCTCTACCTCTGCTTCCATAGGCGGGTTCCGATAGAAACACTTTCTTGGCCGGAGCATCATCTTTCATTCGCATAACATGGCCTAGCCAGCGCAGCCGCTGCGTTTTAATTCGCTGGACTATGTTGATGTCTGCGTATAGCTCGTACAGCTCATCATTAAATCTTCTTCGGTACTCGCCATCGCCAACGCGTAGAGGTCCATAAATCTTTCGAAGAACTTTTCTCTCGAACACTCCCAAAGCCGCTTCATCTGCTGTTGTCATGGTCCATGCTTCTGCCCCATATAGCAGGACGGGTACGATAAGTGACTTGTAGAGTATGATTTTCGTTCGCCGAGAGAGGACTTTACTTTTCAATTGCCTACCTAGTCCAAAGTAGCATTTATTGGCAAGATTGATTCTTCGCTGGATTTCAGTGCTGATGTTGTTGCTAGTGTTGATGCTGGTTCCCAAATAAACGAAGTATTTTACTATTTCGAAATTATGGCTGCCAACAGTAGCGTGGTTGCCAAGGCGCATATGCGCTGACTCTTTGCTCGATGACAGCAGGTACTTCGTTTTGTCCTCATTCACCATCAAACCCATCTTTACCGCTTCTTTTTCCAGCTTGGAGTAAGCAGAACTAACAGCGCGGGTGTTTAGACCGATGATATTAATGTCATCAGCATATGCCAGTAATTGCACGCTTTTATAGTATATTGTTCCAGTGCGGTTAAGTTCTGCAGCTAGTATAATTTTCTCCAGCATCAAATTTAAGAAATCGCACGATAGGGGGTCACCCTGTCTGAAACCTCGTTTAGTTTCGAACGGCTCGGAGAGGTCCTTCCCAATTCTGACTGAGCTGATGGTGTTGCTCAACGTCATTTTGCACAGCCGTATAAGTTTTGCGGGGAAACCAAATTCAGACATAGCGGCATATAGGCAGCTCCTTTTCGTGCTGTCGAAGGCGGCTTTAAAGTCGACGAAGAGGTGATGTGTGTCGATTCTCTTTTCACGGGTTTTTTCCAAGATTTGGCGCATTGTGAAAATCTGGTCGATGGTAGATTTACCAGGTCTGAAGCCGCACTGATAAGATCCAATCAGCCGGTTCACGGTGGGCTTCAATCTTTCGCACAATACACTTGAAAGAACCTTATATGCGATATTAAGAAGGCTGATTCCACGATAGTTGGTGCATTTTGCAGTATTCCCCTTCTTGTGGACTGGGCAAAGAACACTTAGATTCCAACCGTCGGGCATGCTTTCGTCCGCCCATATTTTGCTAAGAAGCTGCTGCATGCGCCTTACCAACTCCTCGCCGCCGAACTTGAATAGCTCCGCAGGCAATCCATCAGCGCCCACGGCCTTGTTGTTTTTCAATCTGGTTATTGCTATTCTAACTTCGTCATAATCGGGCGGGGGGACATATATTCCATCATCATCGATTGCGGGATCGGGTTCTTCATCTCTGCGCCGTGAATTGCTGCCTCCATTTAGGAGAGCAGAGAAGTGCTCCCTCCATAATCTAAGCACTCTCTGGACATCAGTTACAAGGTCGCCGTTTTCATTCCTACAGGAGTTTGCCCCGGTCTTAAAACCTTCCGTCTGTCGCCGTATTTTTTGGTAGAATTTTCGGGCGTTATTCCTGGTGGCTAGCAGCTCAAGCTCCTCGCACTCACGCCTTTCTGCTTCTGCTTTTTTCTTCCTGAAAAGGCGTCTCGCTTCCCTTTTCAACTCACGATAGCGTTCACACACTCCTCTTGTCGCGCTCGCTTTTAACGTAGCCCTGTAGGCAGCATCTTTTCTTTCGGTTGCAACGCGGCATTCTTCATCATACCAGTTGCGTTTTCGTGGCCGCCGGTAACCAATTTTTTCCTCGGCGGCAGTACGAAGTGCTTTGGAGATATGCTCCCACTGTTCCTGTATTCCTTCAGGATGAGTTGTGCCCTCCGAGAGCAGGTGTGAGAGTCGAGTTGCGAAATCATTGGCAGTCTGTTGTGATTGAAGCTTTTCGACGTCTAGCTTTCCTTGTGTTTTTTTGTTCCTTGTTTTTAGCCGCGTTGAGGCGGGTGCGTTTTGGCTGCAACGAGATAATGGTCCGAATCGATGTTAGGTCCACGGATCGTGCGCACATCTAAAACACTGGAAGCATGCCGTCCGTCTATCACAACGTGATCGATCTGATTGCGAGTATTTCGATCAGGAGACAGCCATGTAGCTTGATGTATCTTTTTATGCATGAACCTCGTGCTTGATATGACCATGTTTCGAGCACCGGCAAAGTCAATCAGCCTCAGTCCGTTAGGAGAAGTTTCATTGTGTAGGCTGAACTTTCCGACTGTAGGGCCAAAAACAACTTCTTTGCCCGAGGCTTGTTGTTATATTTCATTGGAGTATGGTTTTACGTGGCGGGTCCCAAGCCCAGCGCACAACCCGCTCAGCGGGGGTGAAAATATTACTTGGCACGTTTATATAGCGAGCCGCTTGCTCCAAGACAGACGCCCGCTTGCAGCCGCACCTAGAGGTGTACAGACGCTGCCGATGAAATCTCCCCCGGCTAGCCCTTAAACCGATTATGTCAGAGTGGCCTAGCCAGGTTGTCGCCTTCTCACATTAGCTCACAGCTAAACGGGTGTTTAGTGGCTATCCAGAGGATACTTGGCCGCAAGCGACCGGCAGTAGTGAGCTGCTTGAACCGCATGCAAAAGAATCGCTCTGGCCATTCCCAGGTGAATGGCGGTCAGAAGCTTTCCCCACTTTCGTGGACTTCTACACACGGCCCCACCCTCCTGTCTGTGTTGACTCTCACTAAAAATCCGAATCAATTCTATTCTCAGCATAATTAAGTTGTCTGCCATGCGCAACCACTAAGATTTTTTGTTTTAATTTAATGTGCGCCGTGGCCAGGCATGCACACTTTTGTCGTTTCATTTTTATTCTAATAAATGTATATTTAGTTCGCATTATTTAAATACAACAACACAACAAGGTCAAAATAGAAGAACGCCGGTTGCAATGTAAATACCATATATATATATACATATATATTAGAGCGGGTAAAATTTTTTTTTCCATCAGGAGTATAGCAAAAACGTAATCTACAGATGATTCTAAGAAAAATTGCTGAAGACAGCATAGCTTTCCGATTTCGAGTCGCCGACTTTTGCAAAATAGATATTTTGCCATATGAATTGGGGGGTTGGCCAAAAAATTGTCATAGCTTCTGATAGAATTATAGGAAAAATATCATATTGGGCTTACTTTAAAGGTATTTTACATTTCAGAATCTATATTAATATCTATAGTATTTTTGAATTTTAGTATCAGGCTTAAATTATGAGAAATTAGCCTAAGATGAACTTTTAACTACTATATTATCATTTTTAACAAATTTGTTATGGAACATTTTTTTTTCTTTACAGCTAAAATATGTTCAGAACATTTCCAACAACTTTTATTCAGACAGTTTTTCTTTTTTCAAGTTCGTTTTAGTAGAAAAAAATTTCAAAACAAACCTATATTTTGAAGTAATAAGCAAAAAAACACATTTTTTATAATTTTAATGTAATTTCTTTAAAAAAATATTTTTTACTTAGAATTGACCATTTTAACGTATCTTTCAAAATAAAAGTAATGTTATGTTATTATTTTTTAAAATCTTTTTTGCTCTCCATTTGTGGTTGTTTTGCACGACTTTCTGCTGTAACAGCCATAACATCTTCACGTTTTTTTTTCTGATGATGAATTCGTGGCGGTTTTCGAAATGGTACCATCGCAATATGCCAGTAAATTTATCTTTCTTTCTTTTCAGTTTCTCTTAGAAAAACATAATAAGCTCATGAATTCTTAATAATAAGTACAAAAACACCATAGATATTAATACAGATTCTGAAAGGTACGTAAAATACTTTTAAAGTAAGCCCAATATAATAATTTTCATATAATTCTATCAGAAGCTAAGAAGATTTTTTGGCCAAACCCTACATTCACATGGCAAAATATCTATTTTGTAAAAGTCGGGGACTCGAAATCGGACTTAGAGCTATAGTGTCTTGAGCAATTTTTTTAGAATCATCTGTAGATTACGTTTTTGCTATACTCCTGATGAAAAAAAATCCATCCATACAATTTGACCCGCTCTAGTATATATATATATATATTTACTATAAAATACGATTCAGTGTACTAATAAAAATCAAATACTGCTCGCCAACGGCTTACTAAGACGCACTAAACATTAAGCAGTAGATATCAGCAAACAGCAGCCGTTTGATGTTTGGAGTTAATTAATTTTATTCTTTTGCTTTATTTGTATTTAGATTTTATGTTAATTTGTTTACTTTCAGAAAGCAATCAATTATATAAAAAAAAGACACCCAGCGCCTGTGGCAAAGGTTTTAATGATAATTTTTCAATTTTATTTTTAGATTTTTTCTCTGCTTTTGTCTTTAATAACGCTTTTTAAAGAAAAATAATATTTTGAAATGATTTTCGGTTGATTATTCGTGATAAATACGGATTTCAAATTTGACACATACTCAATTCAAAAGACTTAGGAAACGAACCCGAAGAAAAAATGCTAAATGTTGACCTATTCTCATAATAGTAGTAAACACTTTGTCGAAGACAAGTTCGGGATTATTTATATAATGAGATCTCCGGGTTGCAATAAGACCAGAGAGGTCAAGCAGTACAACAACAAAAATTTTAAAGTTGTAGGGAGGGAACATGTTTTGTACTATTTTGCTACTTCTTTAATATTTTTGTAATGAAATGTAAGGACGAAGTCAATATCTCCACATTGGAGAAGGGGACACGAAAGAAAAGATCAAAGAAAAAAGAGGAAATAAAGAAGGAAAAGTAGAAGAAGTTGCAGGGATGTCGGAAATGTAAAGGTATCAAGAGTTGAAATGAGAGATTAACAGGAAAAGTAAGAATATTATTAGGATAAAAATAAAAAGAATAGTGAGAGTAGAAAGTTAGACTACGATAGGCGCGAAAGCAGGAAGAGTAAGAGAAAAAGGGGGAAGGTTTATGGAAGAAGGAAAAGCATTGGGAAATTGAGTGAGCCGATTGAAGTGAACAATATAAACGCAGTGGGTAGAGGAAACAAGAGAGGAAGAGATTAGATTATCAGAACTCTCTTGAGGCTTCGTTTACATAGGTTAATGTTGGGTATAGGGGCCGTATACCGCCAATTCCATCTTTTTCGTATTACAAGCCTCTCAGAAACTCATCCGCAACTTCATCATATTGTTCCAAATCGCCATTCATCTCATTGGCGGTAACGGTATGTTTCTGTATTCCTAAGCTCAGTTCCATTGACTCAAGCATTGTCATTTACTCCCAGTAGCTCTGTAGCTCTGATGCATAAAATAATGCACGAGGAACAAACGTCTAAGAAATGGAAGGAATGTCTGCCTTTCTTCATATACAAAAAGTTAATAGCGCGTCTAAAAAAGGAAATATGTACATTAGGGTGGGTCGATTTGTATAGACGAATGTTAACCGATATCGCGCCATCGATTTTTCGATAGGATTTGGGCTCAGGAAAAAAGAAAACAAAATTGTTTTGTATTATTTTGTCATAAAAAAAACATTAAAAATCAAAGTCAAAAAAATGAAATTTCGCAGGCTCGCTTTTCTAATTTAAAAAAAATCTTTCTAAACTTTTTGTGTATCTATGCCTACGACTTCAACTCTGGATCTTCGATGTGGTGGGCGAAGCACGCTACTACCACACCTCGGCGGCGAAATAAAGACAAAAAATTATATAAAATAAAATAAAGGAACAAAAATTTAATAAAACAAAATAAAATAAAGCTAAATGAATAAAAATAATGATAATGAAAATAAAATAGAAAAGTAAAATATAAAGTAAAACAAAATAAAGGAAAGAAAAGGAAAGGATATTAAAGGAAGGGAAATTAAAGTAAAGGAAAGAAAAGGAAGGCAAGGTTGGGTTAGATTGAACTGGCTGATCCATGAGGACCTCAATAGACTGAATGGGTCCACAGTGTTACTGGAAGTTAGTTCAACGACCAAACCGAAAAACTCTATAATAAACCAGGACCTACATATATTAAAAAAACACTCCGTTTTATTGGCAAATACTAGAAGCTTCTTAGGACCTATACTACTTGCTGCTTCTAGATCTGATAGCTGTGTCACTCCTTATAGCTGCAGTCTTACCATTGCGAACGCAGAGCACGAGCACAAAACATGCTCGATCGTTTCCTCCCCCAACCCGCACTTTCTCCATCTGCTATCACTGAAAAGGCTTAACTTAAAAGCATGTGACGCCAGAATACCAATCGTGAGTCTAAAGTTACCTCTTTTCACTGATAGGAGTAGCTTTGTTAGTCTATGGTTGTAAGACCTGCACATGATTCCACGCCTTTCCTGCTTGTTCGATCATATGGAACTCTCGCCTTCTTTTTAGCTCGCCCAATCTGATTGTAACATCTACGGTACAAACTTCGAGCGATGCGGCGTGTTTAGCTAGCTCATCCGCTTTTTCATTTCCACCTATTCGCTTAAGCCTAGGAACCCAATATAGATGTATAATTTTCCCTCTCCCGATCCTTTCCAGGGATAGTTTACACTCTAATACATTTTTAGATGCTGTGCTATGCGAGAATATTGCCTTAATTGTTGCTTGGCTGTGAATGTGAAAACTGACGCGGCTGCACTTTAAGCTATTTTCTTCCAGTAATTCTACTGGTTTAGTTGACGATGTTGATGATAAAAATATAAAAAATATTTTCAATAAAAAAAAAAAAATAACAAAACATTGTTTTGTTTTTAATACATTTTTTTACATAAAAATTATGCCTTTTCTCCTTTCAGTTTTTAAACGATTTTCGTATGCAACAGACGATTCAAGAAGCTGAACAAAATAGTTATTCAACTCAAAACTTTCGAATTTTAATGAAAATCAAAAGTCCTATAGAATAAACACAAAACTACCACCGAAACATGTTGTTTTTCAAAGGACCAAATACACATAGTCCCAGCAGACGACAAAGTACCACGAATTGTCTAACATTACTTATCTCCGCGTTACTACTCGGACACAGCCACTTCAGTAATGCGACGGACTATGACAGTGATGTTGGTGGTGGAGTCAACCTAGGACCGAGCGTCAATAGCGGTGGCGGTGGCGTTGGTGATATAATGAGTGCAAATGATGAGATCTATGAAACAGCTGTGCTACAGCAAGACATGGATGAACATGAGAAATATAGAAGGATGATGGAGGAAATTGAGGAGGATAAAGAAAATGACCACACAGCGCCAACTGTGACGCCAGAGCAAAACGAAATGAGTAATGAATCAATAAATATGATAAGACCACAAGCGCGCATCGATGATATGAACTCAAAAGACTCGCTAAAAGAACGCGATCAGCTACACCTAGCGCTACCAGCAGTAACGACAATGCCAAACACAATACCAAACACACTAATACCAGCTTATGTTCGAAAAGCTAAAGCTGAGCATTTTCCACGTACTATAACCGGTGGTAGTGTATCAGTTGAGGAAGCAGATGCTAATATATCCATCTTTGATTATGTGGATGAAGATGACGACCACACAAATGCGCGGGCACCAACAGAAAAGATCAAAAAAATAAATCCAATTGCAAAAGAACTATATCAACAAGTCTTTATAGAAGAGGATAATACATTGAAAGCACAACAACCAGCACCACCACCACCAGCAGAGCGCAATCAATCCATGCCAGCAGCTCAACAGCAACCACAAGCAACACAACACAACAATCCCTTACATGCCAACAATTCAGGCGAGGACTATTACGATGATTATCAAGATTCTAGTAGCTCTGAAACGCAACATTTGCATTCACAACATCATAGAGTGAGTGGCGCACAAGCAACGTTGGTGACACCACCAACTCAGACACCATTAGCACCATTCACATCCTCACCGGCGCGACGTTTTCTACAATCAACGCCAGCGCTACACATTGGCGTTGCAATGATGCCCCCTCTTAATGTAAATATTGCACGTGCTCAACAAGCTGCGGTAGTGGATCAGGCACGTGGCTTTGATTGGACTACAACAAGTGGCCCATTAATGGCAGCGGCTGTCACAACAACAAGGCCTGTATTTCCAGTTTATGTTGGCGGTGGTGATGTGAACTCATTGAATCATATTACACCAAACATAGCAGCGACTACAATAACAGGTTTGGGCATACAATTAGAATCGGTTGTAACAACAACAATGACGCCAGCAACAGCTATTGCAACCACACCATTAGCGTTAACAACTATGCGCCCTACAGGTAAACAGGGTAAACAAATTACGCTAACACGCGGCCGTAAGCTACTACCGCACGAACAATTGCGTAATTACATTGAAGATGCTTACATACGAATGCCGCTAGCTGTTATTGTTGATCCATCATCGGATGCGCTAGATAAGACGAAGGCGCTGTGGCGTGAAGCCTTACGCACAAATCTTAATATAAAAATTGTTTTGGTTTCATTGAATGCCTCAGGTGCGTAAATATGTATGTAATATGTAGGTTTGACTTGTATGTATTGTCATGTATGATCGTATCAACTATGTGCATTAGGGTGGCCTTTTTCATTAAATAATTGGCATTTTTTGGGATACCCTGGAAATATTGCAATACATGAACTACTCATTCTGTAAGGGCTAAATTTGGGACATGGTGGTGTATTCTATGCTAAAACTGTTTGTCTCGTGTTTCTACTGAGGTTACCTAGATGTTGCCCCATAGGCTGCCTATTTGACAACCAAAAGGTGTTTAATGTGGTATTGCAACAACTTTATTTCAAAGAGGGGTTGCCACCTAAATTTATATACATATATACAATAATGCTTTACATAACCGCTACTGTATCCAAAACGGCTGATGAAAGTCGCTACATAGATCGAGTAAAAAATCCAACACTTTTTACCTGGATGTTATCACTGAGGATGTCTGTACCAGGTTGCCCTGTTTGAAATTTTTTAGAAATAAAATTAAATATGACAATGTGGGCAACAACCAAAGGATGTTTAACGTTGTATTGCAAGAAGCATATTTTTCCCATCAAAAAACTGTCAGCCAATGTTGCCACCTAAAATGTATTATATTGTACTTTCGTCACTATCACTGAAACGCCTTGGACCTATTTGTATATAGGCAACACGCTTCATTCGTAGATTCCTTATTAGAATATTCTTACTCGAAATACTTTTACAAGGTTACCACCTATTTAAATTCAAAACAAGTTTTATGAAATCTGTCGAAATATGTGTCAAAGAAGAGGTATTATATATGTAGCAGCTAAGGATTTTCACACCTCTCCTATGCTATGGCCGCTCCAACAGATGTCAAAATGTAAAATGTAGAACAAAAACAATTATTCGTTCTTTATCTTTTTATCGCCGTCATCGTAAGCACATGTTAGTGCAAGTTATCACTTTTTCATAGTAAATATTATTTTTATTGGATAATAGTTGGTTGTACAGGTATAAAGGAATCGAGATAGATATAGACTTCCATATATCAAATCATCAGTATCGAAAAAAATTTTATTGACCCATGTCCGTCCGTCCGTCCGTCCGTCCGTTAGGACGATAACTTGGGTAAATATTGAGATATCTTCACCAAATTTGGTACATGAGCTTATCTGGACCCAGAATAGATCGGTATTGAAAATGAGCGAAATCCGATGATAACCACGCCCACTTTTTATATATATAAAAATTTGGAAAACGCAAAAAACTTGATTATTTAGTAAATAATACACCTAGAATGTTGAAATTTGACATGTGGACTGATATTGAAACTCTTGAAAAAAATTTGAAAACAATTTTTAAAATGGGCGTGGCACCACCCACTTGTGATAAAATCATATTATTAATCATAAATCAAAAATCGTTAAACCTATCGTAAAAAAATTTGGCAGAGAGGTTGCCTTTACTATAAGGAATGCTTGGAAGAAAAATTAACGAAATCGGTTAAGGACCACGCCCACTTTTATATAAAAGATTTTTTAAAGGGTCGTGGACGAATAAAATAAGCTATATCTTAGGGAAAAGGAGCTTTGTATCAATAGAATTTTACTTTCTAAATTGAATTATAACATTAAATTGGAAAACACTAAAAATCTTTAAAATGGGTGTGGCACCGCCCCTTTTATGACTAAGAAATTTTCTATGTTTCGGGAGCCATAACTCGGAGAAAAATGAACATATCGTAATGAAATTGTGTACACATATTTTCCTTATAGCAGAAATATTTCTAGTAAAAATGGACGGGATCGGTTAAAGACCACGGTAACTTAGATATAAAACAAGTTTAAAAGGGTCGTAGACTAGAATAATAAGCTATAACTTAGCGAAAAATAGTTTTGAATTAATGATATTTCACTTATCAAGTTTTATTGTAAGAGGAAATGGGGATATATTTTTTTAAACGGGCGGTGCCACGTGTTATGTAGAAAAGTAATTTATCTGCTCACGCTGAGTATACAATGTTCGGTTACACCCGAACTTAGACACCCTTACTTGTTGTAAGTAGTTTTAAGTAAATTAAATAACTAAAGTTTACAATCAAAACTACATATGTATAATATATTTTTATTTAATTAATATTTTTTAGAGATACATCTTAGTAGGGTTGCCACCTAATTGTATTATATTAATTTCGTTGTACATCCGCTATGAATGAAAAAACGATTTAGAATGTTTTGACAAGGTTGCCAACTGTTTGAAGTTAAAATTAAATCATATTAAATATCCTAATATGGGTATTTGAAGGGCTTCCCGGCATAACCGAAAAAGTCACTAATTTCTAAATTGAGTTAGTGTGCGATTCGATAACTTGAAATGGTAATATTTGAGAAAAATATCAATTAACATTGTAATACCCAACACTCAGATCATAATATCGACATTTCTCAACCAAACAATTGCATTTTTATCGGCATAACCCAAAAACTCAGCGATTTCCAGGCATACAAAAAATTTGTTTTCTTAAATATTTCAGCTTTTGCAAACAATTATATAATTTAAGAAAAAGCCGTTAAAGTTTGCTACTTTTGACAAACACTTCCAGCACTTTAAGGCTGTTTTTCGCGAAAACAACTGTAAGTGACTTTTTCGGTTATGCCTGAAAGCCCCAGAGTTTTCCTACCAAAAAATTATTGAGAAGCGTTGCCAGGTAACTTTAATCTCATTTGAATAATTATATGCTGCGAATGTGTAGAAATTCTTTGACTAGCAGGGACTAACCTATTCGAAATATCTTATTCACTTATGGTGTGATTTCCTTGAAATGTTGGAACTGGACGAAGGAGGCGACTTTCAAAAAAAATTGTATTCATAACTACATCAGGATGCCGAGAGGAAAGGAAATAGGAAGATAGAGAGCTAGATGGAGCGGGACGTAGACAGGGAGACGGAGAGGTAAGGGGAAAGGAAGGTCTACAGGGATGGGAGCAGCAGAGGATCAGGACAGGAATAGGGAAAGGCAGAGGCAGGAGAGGAGGAATGAGAATAGGGAGAGACAGTTATGCGGCAGTTACCCACGAACGTACGTAGAAAAAACGTGCCAGCTGACACGACCTATCTTATGAGTGTGCAATGTAAACGAAAACTCACCGACGTGCAACGCCCGTACGTACGTAGCCCGGAACGTAGAAATCAAAACAATTTTGATTTTTTCCGTAAGAACGTGTCAGCTGATCGCTCTCTCACTAGACAGAGTTGCCTAGTAAACTTTTGTGCGCTAATTTTTGACCGTTTGCAATTTTATGCAAAAAAGCCTTATTAAAGTTTGAAAAATTGTGGAAATAATTCGAAATAATTATGTAAAAGTGCTGATTATAAATATTTAATCTATTTATACTTATTTAATATGTATTCCGGCCTTTTACAATATCAAAAATTAAATTGGAAAAAGTTGATGTTTCCATAAGCATACATGCAAAATGGTCAATGGCAACAGTGCTTATCTGTAAACAATACACACACAAATATGTTATGTACATGTACACGGACGCACACATTGATTCCTACGGGCTTGAGAGTTCGGTCAAACGTGCTTCGTACGACAAACGTCCTTACGTACGGCACACGTCGGTGGGTAACTGCCGCATTACAGAGGAAAAAGAGAGGGGCAGATGGAGAAGTTAAAGGCGTAGCGAGAGAGGATAATTGAGAGGTAGAGGAATATATAGAGAGATGAAAGAAATGAAACGAAAAAAGTAAAGAAAGAGAACTGGGAGAAAAACGGGAGAAAAAAGGTAACGGACGACAAATGTAATATTAGAATAATAACTGAATGAAATGGATTTTTAAAACCAATTTATGAGCTTAATTTATCTGCGTCCCCAACGTGCCGGGTAATAGGAATTGACAAATAATTCTTTAATTCAGCCAATATCAATATATTTATTCCGAAAATGTGCCACCCTATTTTAGCAAAAACCGGGCAGGGACAGAAAAACTGATATGTGCGGTCATAGCTCCCCAGACATTAAGAGCATATCAGGGTCTTAACGATATGGTGACTACGGACATGTATTGTCTCCAATAATCAGCCTAACCAGAGCTCGTACACCTACACTTTTTTGTTCAAAAATTAAATTCGACGCCGGGAGCATCGAAACTCTGAGTTTATGATTACACCGCTGAGCACCGGAATGTAGAAATCTGTCATTCACTTTTCCGCGTAAATAGTACTAAGTCTGTCGGTATCAAGAGTAGGTCCCAGTAAAATGTACCATACACAAATACTATGCACGATATTCTTTGCTTTAACCCAGACGTATGCAAAAAATTTTGTTGTCAGTCATGTATTTCGTACATCCAGCCTAGTTTTGAAAGGTGTCACAAAATCGTGAACATGTGATGATTTTCTCCCCCAGTGAACATTTTGCCATTATTGTACAGATAAAGGGATTTCCCTCGTAAATCCCCAGTGAAAAGATCTGTAACCATCAAAGTCACCTTTATGAGTTTACTGTCGATTCTTCTTGAGAGCAGAAGGGAAGTTTTTATTTCATCTCCTCTTGAGGGAGTCTAAATAATTTGTAAATGGAAATTAGTGTTGCAGCGTAAAAACTTTAGATTTAGTCAAAAGCTTCTTTAATTAACATCAAATTTCTTATACACAAAGTAATTGAGATATTCTTGCATTAATAAATGATAGGTGCTGTTTGAAAGAGACATATTTCTTTGCTATATACGTTAGCACCACCCTAATACACATCTGTAAGTACGTACATTTGTAAATGAAATCAAATTTGAGCTTGAATGTTGAATTGTGCGAATAAAAAAATTATTGCGCCTGATTTTGGTAACAATAAATATCCACTCTACATATGATGTGGTAATATTTGATATTGTGTGGTTATAGGACTGAGCATCAAGTGTGACGACGAATACATACAATGTAGATACTACTTATTCATAAATATATGCGTGACTTATGACTTTATGATTTACGCAACTAAAATTTAGGCAACTCTTTGCGTCATTATGTACTTAACTCTTAAAGGTACTCAACAATTTTTTTTATTTCATAACTACGACGAATAGAAACAAAAGATTCACATGACAATGAAAATATTTATGTTGATTTTTATACTCAGCGTGCTTTGCATTAACTTTGGTAACATAACGGTTGATAGTAACGGCATAAACAAATCGAGATAAATAAAGACTTCCATATATCAAAATGCTCAGGATGTAAAAAGGAACTGATTTAGCCATGTCCGTCCGTCCGTCTGACTGTGCACACGATAACTTGAGTAAATATTGACATATCTTATTGAAATTTGGTATATGGGTTCCTTAGCAATCATCTCCCAACGCTATTTAAAACGAGAAAAATCGAATGAAGACCACGCCCACTTTTTATAAATGTATATTAGACTGGGAAAAAAGTTCCACAACGAATACCCAAAAAAATTATTTTCGGGCCTGCGAAATTTCATATTTTTGACTTTTTTTCGACTTTGATTTTTAAGGTTGTTTTCATGACCTCATCGACAAGGTTTTTAGCGGATATTTTTGGGTCGGACAAGGTATACATGTTAGCACGACGCACGCCAAATAGTAAAGCAAGAAGACACTTGTTGCACAAGCTGGTAAACAAAATTCCATAACGAAACATAACACCACGAAAATAACTAAGAATGCAGCAAGCGGTGAGAAATGCATCGTCAACATTTCAACCAAGTCATAACATCACGAAAATAAGCAGAAATGCAGCAAGCGGTGGGAAGCACATCGTCAGCAAATTCACAAAGCGGCAACAGCAGCGCAGTCGGTAGAGCGGCGACAAAATAAGTTAGTTGTAAGAAAATAATATTTGTAAAAGTTAGTTCTGATTCTGACATTGAGTAATAAAGGAGCCATAGCTCCCAATAAAAACATTTTTTTTCAACTAAATAACCTTTAGTAATTTAACTGGCGCCCGAGCAGGGACCAGCGCGAGTGTCGGAAAGTAGTAGTGCCTGAAAATCAAAAAGTAAGGCCACGCGAGTGACGTATACAAAAAAAAAAAAACGTTAAAAGTGCCTGAAAAATAACAAGTAAGGCCACGCGTCTACAGCGGCACCGGGAAGTGGAATAAGCAGTACGACCGAGGTACCCAAGTACCAGGAGGGAAAAGGACGAACACCGAAGCGGCGAAAACCCCACATCCAGCGTTGGACATGATACTAGCGTAAGATTAAATAGTAATAAGTAAATAATTGAAAACAAAAATAATAATAACAATTGAAAAAAAAGAGAAAAAGAAATTATTATGAAAAGTAGATCTAATTGCGCTTCGTGAAAGAAAAGAAAAATTAAAAGAGAAATTATCATACAAATCCATAAAATCAAATATAAAAGTTACACAGAAATCATTGCGAGAAAGTAAATTGAGTTGCGCTTGTGAATCAAAAAAGAGAAGGAAATTATTGTGATAAGTAAATTTAATTGCTTTTTGTGAAAGAAAAATTAACTAGAAATTAGGAAAGAAATCCATAAAATCTGAAGAAAATATTATACAGAAATCATTTTGAAAAGTAAACTGAGTTGTGCCTTGTGAAATAAAAAAAGAATTAAAAGAAATTAGCAATCAAAATAAAAAAAAAAAAAAAAAAAAATCTTTAGGAAAATGCCAGAATCCGCGGAGGAACTCGTTGATCAATTGAACCAACTTAGGTTGGAATACGGAAATACCCGTCAGGGAAACCCTCCCGTCGGTAATACGACGGCAGTAGAATCAGCAGCTATAGCAGCGTTAGATAGAATGAATAGGACTTCCCCTAATGATTTGCCACCAGACCATAGTGTTACATTAAATGCGCAAAATATAAACGATCTAGATAGGGTACCAGATATGGTAAAATGCCTGAGAGAATTCTCAGGACGACCAGGTGAATTTAGCTCCTGGAGAAAAAGTGTCGACAGAATACTAAAAGCATATGAATCTTTGAAAGACACACCTAAATATTTCGCCATACTACATACAATCAGACACAAAATTGTGGGCGATGCCGACACGGCTCTCGAATCCTATAGTACTCCACTAGATTGGATGCATATTAGAAAGTGCCTTATGATGCACTATTCCGACAAGAGAGATATTGGTACTTTAGAATACCAAATGACCACACTGGCCCAGCGCCACGATGATATCTCTACCTTCTATCAGAAGGTCTATCAACATCTTTCACTAATCCTTGACAAAATTTCCTGTCTCGACTTGGGCGAAGAGTCCATCAGAGCCATGACAAACTCCTACAGAGAGAAAGCTCTGGATACGTTTATTCGCGGGCTTAATGGAGACCTACCCCGTCTCCTCAGTATCCGTGAACCAACCACCCTGCCACAGGCATTGCACCTGTGTCAAAAACTTGATAACATGTCCTTCCGAATGAACCACGCGAACACTGTGAATAGATCAATTATCAATGGACCGCCACGACTACCACGAAATACCACAAATTATAACAATAACAGACCCTTCTATCCCGAGCTGACTTATTCCTTAGCACCAAAACCTAGTTTTGCACCGAGGTTGCAACAGTTTAATCGACAACCAAATAGGTACCCAAATAATCCATTCATTCCACAGACAAATCGTCCTAGCAACTACAATTACCCCAGATATGACCAAGGATTCCGCACGGGATACTACGGCCAAACCAATTATCCCCAGTATAACCCAAATTTCCGTTCGAACCCAACAGGATACAACAATCAAAATAATTGCTCCAATAATAACAGAAATATTCTACCACCAAAACCACCGGTACCAATGGATGTAGACCAGTCCATACATTCCAGGCAGGTCAACTATCAAAACCGGCCGCAGAATAACCAAAACAACTTCGCGCAGAAGCGTCCCCTTTCTACCCAACATCCTCACGCACCAAATAAAATACAAAGAACTTTTTACGCCAATACGGACTACACTAAACCGGATGAATACTACGATCAGGTAGATCCTCACCAAATCTACGAGGATAATCCCGTCCTAACTAATTATGGAAATGTAAATCAACCAGACCACATACCAAAAAGTAACCTTAATTTAATCACAAACAATAATCCGGCCCTGAACGGGCAGGATTGCACCGAACTAGATACTATTCATTTTTTAGACTAACTCCATCTTCACTCCCCTATTACGAGTTCATTGCTAGGAGCGGAGATGGACTAGACTTTCTAATAGATACCGGCTCGAATAAAAATTACATACAATCCTCGAGGATAAGAAATCCAATTCCTAATGAGCATACTTTTAAAGTTAACTCTGTCGCAGGAGACATAGAGATCACTCACCACACGTACGTGGATATTTTCGGACACGGCGTAGGCAAAATTAAATTTTTCATTTTACCAACATTAAACTCCTTTCACGGAATAATAGGTAACGACACGCTCAAACAACTGCAAGCAACAATCCACACTGATAAAAATATGATGACAATTTTCGAAAATATAGTTATCCCTCTAAAACAAAGGGTGTCACAAGAAGTGAATAATGTAGGAATAAAAATACCACATCTTTCTGCCGAAATTCAATCAAAAATTAATGGCATAATTGGGAAATGTCCCAATCTATTCTCGGATCCCGACGAAAAACTAACACATACTACTTTAGTAAAGGGCGAAATCCGCACTACCAGCGACACACCCGTATATTCCAAGCCTTATCCTTATCCAATGGCGCTTAAGGAGGAAATAGAAAGGCAAATAGAGGAACTCCTAGATAACGGGATAATTAGGAGATCAAAATCCCCCTATAACTCACCAGTCTGGATAGTCGACAAAAAGTTGGACGCCTCTGGTAAAAAGAAATACCGGATGGTGATCGACTATCGAAAGCTCAATTCAATTACAATCCCCGATAAGTACCCTATACCAGAAATAAATGAGGTTCTTGCAAACCTCGGAAATAATTCACTATTTACCGTTGTTGATCTTAAAAGCGGATTTCATCAGATTCCACTTCGTGAGTCCGATATCGAGAAAACGGCATTTTCCGTAAACAACGGAAAGTACGAATTTCTCCGATTGCCATTTGGGCTTAAGAATGCCCCTTCCACATTTCAACGGGCACTGGATGATATCCTCCGGCAACATATCGGTGTAAGATGTTACGTCTACATCGATGATGTAATAATATTTGGGAAAAACGAAGAGGAACACTTAAAAAATATTGAATTAGTGTTCAGAACCCTAGAGAGTGCAAACATGAAAATACAGCTAGACAAGTGCGAGTTTGCCAAACAGGAAGTAGAATTCCTGGGGTACGTTGTTACCCCGGAAGGAATAAAAACAAACCCAAAAAAGGTAGAAGCCATAGTTAATATGCCTCCTCCTAAAAATCTTAAGGAACTTCGTTCGTTCCTTGGCATGGCAGGCTATTATAGAAGATTTATTCAGGACTTTGCCAAGATCGCCAAGCCACTTACGGCCATTTTGCGAGGCGAATTTGGAAATATTTCCAAAAACGCATCAAGGAAGCAATTCATTACCCTAGATCAGGAAGCATTAAATGCATTCGACAAAATAAAAAACACCCTTACTTCACCGGACATCGTTCTGTCCCATCCGAATTTTGAAAAGGACTTCGAACTGACCACGGACGCATCCGACTTCGCAATAGGCGCCGTACTATCACAAAATAAAAAACCCGTAACATACATATCCAGAACCCTCAACAAAACTGAAGAATCTTATGCAACCAATGAGAAGGAGATGCTGGCCATTATATGGTCCTTAAGCTCCTTAAGGAACTACTTGTATGGGTCAAGAAAAGTAAATATATTTACCGACCACCAACCGCTTACATACGCTTTAAGTACAAGGAATACGAATAGCAAAATGAAACGATGGAAAGCAATCCTGGAGGAATATAATTACGAACTGAAGTATAAACCAGGGTACTCCAACTTGGTCGCAGACGCCTTATCAAGGATACCTCCCCAAATAAATTCCCTCACTCCCACAATCCACAGTGACGAGAGCTCAAGCCATAACCTCATACCATGTACAGAGGCCCCAATAAACGTTTTTAAAAATCAAATATTTTTCAAGCAAGACGAAACATCTTCATATCAATTTAAAATAATATTTCCAACAATCCATCGTCACATAATTACAGAACCCCAATATGACAATCAAATTCTCACTACGCACCTAAAACGATACCTTAACCCCTCCGTCATCAACGGAATCAACACAGATGAAAGGATAATGGGCATGATCCAAAACATCTATCCACTACATTTTAGTAACTATAAGATACGCTATACCCAAAAACTAGTTGACGACATCACCAACGAACAGGACCAGGAAAACACCATTTTAGACATCCATAAACGCGCACACAGAAATGCAGTTGAAAACAAAGTACAAATTCTGGAAAAAAGCTATTTCCCAGGAATGCTCAGCAAAATAAAAAGAATTGTAACTAATTGCACAACTTGCAAAGAAAACAAATACGAACGCCATCCCAACCAACCCAAAATTGGCGAGACGCCATTACCCACATATCCCGGACACACGGTCCACATAGACATTTTTTTAACAGAAGGTAAAGTAATTATGACTGCCCTGGACAAATTTACGAAATACGCACAAACAAGGAAGCTTGCAAGCAGGGCAATAGTAGACGTTAGAGGTCCTTTAAGAGACTTGATTTTCTATTTCGGAGTGCCAAAACTGATTGTAATCGACAATGAACCTTCATTGAATTCTAGTTCAATTAAATTTATGATGACGGACGAGTTGGGAATAGAAGTTTTTACAACACCACCATACAAAAGCCAGGCAAACGGGCAAGTAGAAAGGTTCCATTCTACTCTGGTGGAAATAATGCGTTGCCTCAAAGAGAATGGAGGACACAGGAACTTTGATGAGCTCCTAGAAAGAGCTGTGTCGGAATACAATCATACTATCCATTCTGTGACTAAAAAGAGGCCAGTAGATTTATATTTCGGTAGAAACGTTACGTTTACTCCAGAAGATATAGAAAGAAGTAGGCAAAGTAACTTAGAGAAACTGGCACTTAAACAGAGAAAGGACATAGAATACCACAACAGAAAGAAACATAACGTAAAATCATATTTACCAGGTCAAATCATTTACGTCAAGAAAAACAGGAGGTTAGGGACTAAATTAAGTAAGCCATATACTAAGGAAATAGTTAAGGAGGATCGCAATAGTACAGTAATTACCGAAAAAGGACAAATAGTACACAAAAGTAGGATACGCAACTAATTAAACGATGTGTAAAACTTCTTCTTTGCAGATTTTTCATACCGCTCTGCTTAGCAGAGGTACAAATACTCGACTACTCTAACTCCCAACTTGTAACAATAGAAAAAGGAACAGCCAAACTACAGACCGGAACATTTAGAATAATACACGAAATCGACATTGACAAATACAACGAAATCCTGGAGCATATAGAACTGAAAACACAAGCAGAAGAACTCTATAAAAATCCCAATTATCCCTTCTTACCCCTTCTCATATCACAAATTAAGGCTCATATAAAAAATCTAAAAATAGAGGGAAGATCGAAAAGGTCACTAAATTTCATAGGTAGTGCGTGGAAATGGATCGCAGGAAATCCAGACCACGAGGATCATGAAATAGTTTTAAATAAATTAAATAACGTCCTTGAAAATAATAACAATCAGGTTATTATTAACAAACTAACAATAAAAAAGATAAATGAAATTACAAATATTACAAACAATATTACCAGGGAATTGCAAAATGACAAAAGCAGGGAAATAGAAGCATTTTTGAAATTGAAATACAAATTAGAAATTTTAAAGGAAGAAATCATAAATATAGCATATGCTATTCATTGGGCGAAAGCCAATATAGTAAACTCATATATTATGTCAAGCGAAGAAGTAGACATTGCCAAACAGATTTTCGGAAAAGATAATATTCCGTTTATAAATTTGGATGAAGCTTTAGAATTTTCACAAATTAAAATAGCAACAAATGGCAAAATTATCATTTATATCATAAGTCTACCCACGGTAGAAGAACAAACTTGTAAAACAATAGACATTAGAGCAATAAAGAAAAACAATAAGATTAATAAAATAAATTTCGAATCAATACTTACCTGTGAAAGAAACCTTTATGGCATACAAAAAGAATGTAAACAATACAACTCAATTCAAATATGTTCAAAAAATAATTTGTTAGATTTAAGTAGGGACTATTGTATAAGTAATCTCCTAAACAGCCGCTTGCCGAACTGCACAGTGACCAACAGTCAACACATACCGGAAGTTGAAGCACTCTCAACAGACATCCTATTTTTGAACGACTTTAAAGGAGAAATCATAATAAACGAAGAAACTACATCCCTTAACGGCACATTTATAATACACTACAACAACGCTACAATTATAATCAACGAGAAAAAATTTTCCAATACAGAAAAGCGCACAAGCAAGCCCCTACCCGCTGTACTTCAACCATTTTCAGAATCAAATACAACCGAAGAAATATTGTCCCTAAAAATGCTAAAACAGATAAACATAAATAACACGAAACTAATAGAATACACAAAATCTGCAAATCATTTCAACTATTCCACGAATATCAGTATCGCACTGGTAGCTATAATCATTATTATATCCATTACAAGGTCAAGATTACCCCTCAAAAAGGTTAACCAGCAGCAGCCCATCGAACTGACAGGGGCTGCAATAGAGGGGCTAAATCAAATATTTCAAAAACCCAGCACCTCAAACGCGGACGTTTGAATTTCAGGGGGGGAGCTGTTAGCACGACGCACGCCAAATAGTAAAGCAAGAAGACACTTGTTGCACAAGCTGGTAAACAAAATTCCATAACGAAACATAACACCACGAAAATAACTAAGAATGCAGCAAGCGGTGAGAAATGCATCGTCAACATTTCAACCAAGTCATTTTCGGGCCTGCGAAATTTCATATTTTTGACTTTTTTTCGACTTTGATTTTTAAGGTTGTTTTCATGACCTCATCGACAAGTTTTTTAGCGGATATTTTTGGGTCGGACAAGGATACATGTTAGCACGACGCACGCCAAATAGTAAAGCAAGAAGACACTTGTTGCACAAGCTGGTAAACAAAATTCCATAACGAAACATAACACCACGAAAATAACTAAGAATGCAGCAAGCGGTGAGAAATGCATCGTCAACATTTCAACCAAGTCATAACATCACGAAAATAAGCAGAAATGCAGCAAGCGGTGGGAAGCACATCGTCAGCAAATTCACAAAGCGGCAACAGCAGCGCAGTCGGTAGAGCGGCGACAAAATAAGTTAGTTGTAAGAAAATAATATTTGTAAAAGTTAGTTCTGATTCTGACATTGAGTAATAAAGGAGCCATAGCTCCCAATAAAAACATTTTTTTTCAACTAAATAACCTTTAGTAATTTAACTGGCGCCCGAGCAGGGACCAGCGCGAGTGTCGGAAAGTAGTAGTGCCTGAAAATCAAAAAGTAAGGCCACGCGAGTGACGTATAAAAAAAAAAAAAAACGTTAAAAGTGCCTGAAAAATAACAAGTAAGGCCACGCGTCTACAGCGGCACCGGGAAGTGGAATAAGCAGTACGACCGAGGTACCCAAGTACCAGGAGGGAAAAGGACGAACACCGAAGCGGCGAAAACCCCACATCCAGCGTTGGACATGATACTAGCGTAAGATTAAATAGTAATAAGTAAATAATTGAAAACAAAAATAATAATAACAATTGAAAAAAAAGAGAAAAAGAAATTATTATGAAAAGTAGATCTAATTGCGCTTTGTGAAAGAAAAGAAAAATTAAAAGAGAAATTATCATACAAATCCATAAAATCAAATATAAAAGTTACACAGAAATCATTGCGAGAAAGTAAATTGAGTTGCGCTTGTGAATCAAAAAAGAGAAGGAAATTATTGTGATAAGTAAATTTAATTGCTTTTTGTGAAAGAAAAATTAACTAGAAATTAGGAAAGAAATCCATAAAATCTGAAGAAAATATTATACAGAAATCATTTTGAAAAGTAAACTGAGTTGTGCCTTGTGAAATAAAAGAAGAATTAAAAGAAATTAGCAATCAAACAAATAAAAAAAAAAAAAAAAAAAAAAATCTTTAGGAAAATGCCAGAATCCGCGGAGGAACTCGTTGATCAATTGAACCAACTTAGGTTGGAATACGGAAATACCCGTCAGGGAAACCCTCCCGTCGGTAATACGACGGCAGTAGAATCAGCAGCTATAGCAGCGTTAGATAGAATGAATAGGACTTCCCCTAATGATTTGCCACCAGACCATAGTGTTACATTAAATGCGCAAAATATAAACGATCTAGATAGGGTACCAGATATGGTAAAATGCCTGAGAGAATTCTCAGGACGACCAGGTGAATTTAGCTCCTGGAGAAAAAGTGTCGACAGAATACTAAAAGCATATGAATCTTTGAAAGACACACCTAAATATTTCGCCATACTACATACAATCAGACACAAAATTGTGGGCGATGCCGACACGGCTCTCGAATCCTATAGTACTCCACTAGATTGGATGCATATTAGAAAGTGCCTTATGATGCACTATTCCGACAAGAGAGATATTGGTACTTTAGAATACCAAATGACCACACTGGCCCAGCGCCACGATGATATCTCTACCTTCTATCAGAAGGTCTATCAACATCTTTCACTAATCCTTGACAAAATTTCCTGTCTCGACTTGGGCGAAGAGTCCATCAGAGCCATGACAAACTCCTACAGAGAGAAAGCTCTGGATACGTTTATTCGCGGGCTTAATGGAGACCTACCCCGTCTCCTCAGTATCCGTGAACCAACCACCCTGCCACAGGCATTGCACCTGTGTCAAAAACTTGATAACATGTCCTTCCGAATGAACCACGCGAACACTGTGAATAGATCAATTATCAATGGACCGCCACGACTACCACGAAATACCACAAATTATAACAATAACAGACCCTTCTATCCCGAGCTGACTTATTCCTTAGCACCAAAACCTAGTTTTGCACCGAGGTTGCAACAGTTTAATCGACAACCAAATAGGTACCCAAATAATCCATTCATTCCACAGACAAATCGTCCTAGCAACTACAATTACCCCAGATATGACCAAGGATTCCGCACGGGATACTACGGCCAAACCAATTATCCCCAGTATAACCCAAATTTCCGTTCGAACCCAACAGGATACAACAATCAAAATAATTGCTCCAATAATAACAGAAATATTCTACCACCAAAACCACCGGTACCAATGGATGTAGACCAGTCCATACATTCCAGGCAGGTCAACTATCAAAACCGGCCGCAGAATAACCAAAACAACTTCGCGCAGAAGCGTCCCCTTTCTACCCAACATCCTCACGCACCAAATAAAATACAAAGAACTTTTTACGCCAATACGGACTACACTAAACCGGATGAATACTACGATCAGGTAGATCCTCACCAAATCTACGAGGATAATCCCGTCCTAACTAATTATGGAAATGTAAATCAACCAGACCACATACCAAAAAGTAACCTTAATTTAATCACAAACAATAATCCGGCCCTGAACGGGCAGGATTGCACCGAACTAGATACTATTCATTTTTTAGACTAACTCCATCTTCACTCCCCTATTACGAGTTCATTGCTAGGAGCGGAGATGGACTAGACTTTCTAATAGATACCGGCTCGAATAAAAATTACATACAATCCTCGAGGATAAGAAATCCAATTCCTAATGAGCATACTTTTAAAGTTAACTCTGTCGCAGGAGACATAGAGATCACTCACCACACGTACGTGGATATTTTCGGACACGGCGTAGGCAAAATTAAATTTTTCATTTTACCAACATTAAACTCCTTTCACGGAATAATAGGTAACGACACGCTCAAACAACTGCAAGCAACAATCCACACTGATAAAAATATGATGACAATTTTCGAAAATATAGTTATCCCTCTAAAACAAAGGGTGTCACAAGAAGTGAATAATGTAGGAATAAAAATACCACATCTTTCTGCCGAAATTCAATCAAAAATTAATGGCATAATTGGGAAATGTCCCAATCTATTCTCGGATCCCGACGAAAAACTAACATATACTACTTTAGTAAAGGGCGAAATCCGCACTACCAGCGACACACCCGTATATTCCAAGCCTTATCCTTATCCAATGGCGCTTAAGGAGGAAATAGAAAGGCAAATAGAGGAACTCCTAGATAACGGGATAATTAGGAGATCAAAATCCCCCTATAACTCACCAGTCTGGATAGTCGACAAAAAGTTGGACGCCTCTGGTAAAAAGAAATACCGGATGGTGATCGACTATCGAAAGCTCAATTCAATTACAATCCCCGATAAGTACCCTATACCAGAAATAAATGAGGTTCTTGCAAACCTCGGAAATAATTCACTATTTACCGTTGTTGATCTTAAAAGCGGATTTCATCAGATTCCACTTCGTGAGTCCGATATCGAGAAAACGGCATTTTCCGTAAACAACGGAAAGTACGAATTTCTCCGATTGCCATTTGGGCTTAAGAATGCCCCTTCCACATTTCAACGGGCACTGGATGATATCCTCCGGCAACATATCGGTGTAAGATGTTACGTCTACATCGATGATGTAATAATATTTGGGAAAAACGAAGAGGAACACTTAAAAAATATTGAATTAGTGTTCAGAACCCTAGAGAGTGCAAACATGAAAATACAGCTAGACAAGTGCGAGTTTGCCAAACAGGAAGTAGAATTCCTGGGGTACGTTGTTACCCCGGAAGGAATAAAAACAAACCCAAAAAAGGTAGAAGCCATAGTTAATATGCCTCCTCCTAAAAATCTTAAGGAACTTCGTTCGTTCCTTGGCATGGCAGGCTATTATAGAAGATTTATTCAGGACTTTGCCAAGATCGCCAAGCCACTTACGGCCATTTTGCGAGGCGAATTTGGAAATATTTCCAAAAACGCATCAAGGAAGCAATTCATTACCCTAGATCAGGAAGCATTAAATGCATTCGACAAAATAAAAAACACCCTTACTTCACCGGACATCGTTCTGTCCCATCCGAATTTTGAAAAGGACTTCGAACTGACCACGGACGCATCCGACTTCGCAATAGGCGCCGTACTATCACAAAATAAAAAACCCGTAACATACATATCCAGAACCCTCAACAAAACTGAAGAATCTTATGCAACCAATGAGAAGGAGATGCTGGCCATTATATGGTCCTTAAGCTCCTTAAGGAACTACTTGTACGGGTCAAGAAAAGTAAATATATTTACCGACCACCAACCGCTTACATACGCTTTAAGTACAAGGAATACGAATAGCAAAATGAAACGATGGAAAGCAATCCTGGAGGAATATAATTACGAACTGAAGTATAAACCAGGGTACTCCAACTTGGTCGCAGACGCCTTATCAAGGATACCTCCCCAAATAAATTCCCTCACTCCCACAATCCACAGTGACGAGAGCTCAAGCCATAACCTCATACCATGTACAGAGGCCCCAATAAACGTTTTTAAAAATCAAATATTTTTCAAGCAAGACGAAACATCTTCATATCAATTTAAAATAATATTTCCAACAATCCATCGTCACATAATTACAGAACCCCAATATGACAATCAAATTCTCACTACGCACCTAAAACGATACCTTAACCCCTCCGTCATCAACGGAATCAACACAGATGAAAGGATAATGGGCATGATCCAAAACATCTATCCACTACATTTTAGTAACTATAAGATACGCTATACCCAAAAACTAGTTGACGACATCACCAACGAACAGGACCAGGAAAACACCATTTTAGACATCCATAAACGCGCACACAGAAATGCAGTTGAAAACAAAGTACAAATTCTGGAAAAAAGCTATTTCCCAGGAATGCTCAGCAAAATAAAAAGAATTGTAACTAATTGCACAACTTGCAAAGAAAACAAATACGAACGCCATCCCAACCAACCCAAAATTGGCGAGACGCCATTACCCACATATCCCGGACACACGGTCCACATAGACATTTTTTTAACAGAAGGTAAAGTAATTATGACTGCCCTGGACAAATTTACGAAATACGCACAAACAAGGAAGCTTGCAAGCAGGGCAATAGTAGACGTTAGAGGTCCTTTAAGAGACTTGATTTTCTATTTCGGAGTGCCAAAACTGATTGTAATCGACAATGAACCTTCATTGAATTCTAGTTCAATTAAATTTATGATGACGGACGAGTTGGGAATAGAAGTTTTTACAACACCACCATACAAAAGCCAGGCAAACGGGCAAGTAGAAAGGTTCCATTCTACTCTGGTGGAAATAATGCGTTGCCTCAAAGAGAATGGAGGACACAGGAACTTTGATGAGCTCCTAGAAAGAGCTGTGTCGGAATACAATCATACTATCCATTCTGTGACTAAAAAGAGGCCAGTAGATTTATATTTCGGTAGAAACGTTACGTTTACTCCAGAAGATATAGAAAGAAGTAGGCAAAGTAACTTAGAGAAACTGGCACTTAAACAGAGAAAGGACATAGAATACCACAACAGAAAGAAACATAACGTAAAATCATATTTACCAGGTCAAATCATTTACGTCAAGAAAAACAGGAGGTTAGGGACTAAATTAAGTAAGCCATATACTAAGGAAATAGTTAAGGAGGATCGAAATAGTACAGTAATTACCGAAAAAGGACAAATAGTACACAAAAGTAGGATACGCAACTAATTAAACGATGTGTAAAACTTCTTCTTTGCAGATTTTTCATACCGCTCTGCTTAGCAGAGGTACAAATACTCGACTACTCTAACTCCCAACTTGTAACAATAGAAAAAGGAACAGCCAAACTACAGACCGGAACATTTAGAATAATACACGAAATCGACATTGACAAATACAACGAAATCCTGGAGCATATAGAACTGAAAACACAAGCAGAAGAACTCTATAAAAATCCCAATTATCCCTTCTTACCCCTTCTCATATCACAAATTAAGGCTCATATAAAAAATCTAAAAATAGAGGGAAGATCGAAAAGGTCACTAAATTTCATAGGTAGTGCGTGGAAATGGATCGCAGGAAATCCAGACCACGAGGATCATGAAATAGTTTTAAATAAATTAAATAACGTCCTTGAAAATAATAACAATCAGGTTATTATTAACAAACTAACAATAAAAAAGATAAATGAAATTACAAATATTACAAACAATATTACCAGGGAATTGCAAAATGACAAAAGCAGGGAAATAGAAGCATTTTTGAAATTGAAATACAAATTAGAAATTTTAAAGGAAGAAATCATAAATATAGCATATGCTATTCATTGGGCGAAAGCCAATATAGTAAACTCATATATTATGTCAAGCGAAGAAGTAGACATTGCCAAACAGATTTTCGGAAAAGATAATATTCCGTTTATAAATTTGGATGAAGCTTTAGAATTTTCACAAATTAAAATAGCAACAAATGGCAAAATTATCATTTATATCATAAGTCTACCCACGGTAGAAGAACAAACTTGTAAAACAATAGACATTAGAGCAATAAAGAAAAACAATAAGATTAATAAAATAAATTTCGAATCAATACTTACCTGTGAAAGAAACCTTTATGGCATACAAAAAGAATGTAAACAATACAACTCAATTCAAATATGTTCAAAAAATAATTTGTTAGATTTAAGTAGGGACTATTGTATAAGTAATCTCCTAAACAGCCGCTTGCCGAACTGCACAGTGACCAACAGTCAACACATACCGGAAGTTGAAGCACTCTCAACAGACATCCTATTTTTGAACGACTTTAAAGGAGAAATCATAATAAACGAAGAAACTACATCCCTTAACGGCACATTTATAATACACTACAACAACGCTACAATTATAATCAACGAGAAAAAATTTTCCAATACAGAAAAGCGCACAAGCAAGCCCCTACCCGCTGTACTTCAACCATTTTCAGAATCAAATACAACCGAAGAAATATTGTCCCTAAAAATGCTAAAACAGATAAACATAAATAACACGAAACTAATAGAATACACAAAATCTGCAAATCATTTCAACTATTCCACGAATATCAGTATCGCACTGGTAGCTATAATCATTATTATATCCATTACAAGGTCAAGATTACCCCTCAAAAAGGTTAACCAGCAGCAGCCCATCGAACTGACAGGGGCTGCAATAGAGGGGCTAAATCAAATATTTCAAAAACCCAGCACCTCAAACGCGGACGTTTGAATTTCAGGGGGGGAGCTGTTAGCACGACGCACGCCAAATAGTAAAGCAAGAAGACACTTGTTGCACAAGCTGGTAAACAAAATTCCATAACGAAACATAACACCACGAAAATAACTAAGAATGCAGCAAGCGGTGAGAAATGCATCGTCAACATTTCAACCAAGTCATAACATCACGAAAATAAGCAGAAATGCAGCAAGCGGTGGGAAGCACATCGTCAGCAAATTCACAAAGCGGCAACAGCAGCGCAGTCGGTAGAGCGGCGACAAAATAAGTTAGTTGTAAGAAAATAATATTTGTAAAAGTTAGTTCTGATTCTGACATTGAGTAATAAAGGAGCCATAGCTCCCAATAAAAACATTTTTTTTCAACTAAATAACCTTTAGTAATTTAACTTACATATGAAAATTTTTTTAGTAGGTCATGAAAAAAACCTTAAAAAGTCGAAAAAAGTCAAAAAAATTATTGTTTTGGGTATGCGTAGTGGAACTTTTTTTCCTGAGCCAAATCCTATCGAAAAATCGATGGCGCGATATCGGTTAACTTTCGTCCACACAAATCAACCCACCCTAATGTACATATACAACATTTTGGAAAACACAAAAACCTGTTTAATCAGTAAATAATACACCTAGAATGTTGAAATTTGATGTGTGGACTGACATTCAGACTCTTGATAAAAATTTTAATATTTTTTTGAAATTGGCGTGGCACCGCCCACTTGTGATAAAATCAATTTTACAAATATTATTAATCATAAATGAAAAACCGTTAAAACCTGTCAACAAAATTTGACAGAGAGGTTGCCTTTACTATAAAGAATGCTTCGAGGAAAAATTAAAGAAATTGGTTACGGACTATAGTTTTAACTACTTTGTATTATTTACTTTAATTTTTAAAATAATTTTTAAGTTAACATGAAAACTCAATCGGTTTGAAATATAAAAATTTATTTTTGTTTATTTTTGAGTTTAAATATTTTCCAACTAATTAGAATTTTCTTTTTTTTTGAAGTTATTCAAAAATTTTTAAGTTAACATGAAAACTCAATTAAAAATTATTTTAAAAATTAAAGTAAATAATACAAAGTAGTTAACACTATATTTACTCCCCCTCCAAGAAAATTTGAAACAAACAAATTATTAATTAATATTAAATGTAACCTTTTTTTGTTTTTTGTTGTTTAATGTATTTGTATTTAAATTAGTGTTAATAAGTATGTTTGCTGGTTTAAGTAAATCAATTGAAATATTTTTAATAGTATTTTTGTATTGAATTGTAAATGTTTTATGTTTCTTAGAGATAACTTTAAAAAGTCCTTCATAAGGTGATTCTAAATTAGATTTACGAAGAACTTTAACAAAAACATACTCACAATTTTCTAATTGTTTAGGAACGAAAAAATTTTCTTTGTTATGATGAAAAACTTTAGAACGAACAAGCGAAAAATATTCTCTTATTTTATGAAGAGCGTCATTAGAAAAATCATGTTCTTTATTACTATTTGAAATAATTAATTCACCAGGTATTCTAAGTGTTTGGCCATAAACAAGTTCAGCAGATGAACATTTTAAATCTTCTTTAATAGAAGTTCGTAAACCAAGTAGAATGAATGGTAAAATGTCAGACCAATGAATCGAGTCGTTTGATGCTATAATTGCTGCTTTTAAAGTTCGATGAAATCTCTCTATCATGCCATTTGCTTGGGGATGGTAAGGAGATGTATGAATTTTATGAGAACCTAAAAGTTTAGTTAATTCTGTAAAAAATTTTGAGGTGAATTGTGAACCTTGATCTACTGTAATATTTAATGGTATACCAAATCGTGGTATATAATTTTGAATAAAAGTTTTTACTATAGTATTTGTTGAAATATCTTTAAGCGGATAAGCTTCAGGTCAACGTAAAAATCTGTAAATAATTGTTAAAATATAACAATTTCCATTTGAAACTGGAAGAGGTCCAACAATATCCATATGAATATGTTCAAAACGGCCTGATGGTATTTGAATTTTTTGGATAGGAGATTTAGTATGTCTTGAAATTTTGGATTTTTGACAATTGATGCAAGATGAAGTCCAATCGTTAATCTCTTTACGCATGTTAGGCCAATAATATTTATTTTGAATTAATTTTCTAGTTGTTCTTATACTTGGATGAGATAATGAATGAATTTTGTCAAATATAATTCTTCTCATAGAATGTGGAACATAAGGTCGAAAAGGTTGTAGAGAAACATCACACCATATGTTTAAATTAATAACTGGAATATGAATTTCTTTTAAATTATTTTTAGAATTTGGATCAGAAATGGTTTTTTGTAAAAATCTATCAGTTTGCTGTTCTTTATATAAAGTTTCTAAATTTATATCTTGAGTTGAAATTGCATTTATTTCTGGAATACGGGAAAGTGTGTCGGCAACTATGTTGTCTTTTCCACGTATATATTGAATATCATTTGTAAATTGAGCAATATATTCAAGATGACGTAGTTGACGAGGAGATCTATCTACTTTAGAATGTAGAACATGAATTAAAGGTTTATGATCAGTATAAATTGTAAAAGTTCTACCTTCAAGAAAATGTTTAAAATGTTTAATTGAATTATAAATTGCCAAAAGTTCACGATCAAATGTTGAATATTTAGTTTCTGTTGTAGTTAATTTTCTTGAAAAATAAGCTAAGAGTTCTAGTATATTATTGCTAGTTTGTTGAAGAACTGCTCCAATAGCAACATTTGATGCATCTACTGCTAATGATAAAGTACCATTTTTGTCGAAATGTGTAAGTAAAGTATTTTTAGCAAAAAGTGTTTTAACATTTTCATTTGTCCAATTTAATTGTTTGAGTTTGTTTTTAATTACATGTGTTAACATTTCATGCAGAGGACTAAGTTCTGTTGCTAACATTTTAATATATCTGTGATAGTAATTTATCATACCTAAAAATTTTTGTAATTTATTTATAGAAATTGGTTTTTCAAAATTTGTTATGATTTCAATTCTATCTAAATATGGTTTAATACCTTCGCCTGAAATTTCGTAACTTAAAAATGTAATTTATTTACACCGAGAGTACATTTTGAAGGTTTGATATTTAAATTATATTCTTCAAGTCTTTTGAAAACTGATTTTAAATGATTTATATGTTGATCTTCATTATCACTGGCAATAAGAATGTCATCAATGTATGTAAATACAAAATCGAAATCAGAAAATACTTCATTAACAAAGCGTTGGAAAGTTTGAGCACTGTTTCGTAAACCGAAAGGCATTCTTACGAATTCAAACATTCCAAAAGGGGTAGTTATTGCAGTTTTATGAATGTCTTCTTCTGCCATTGGAATTTGGTGGTAAGCACGCACAAGATCAATTTTGGAAAAAAATTGTTTGTTTTTTAAATCAATTGTTAAATCGTGAATATGTGGTAAAGGATACCGATCTGGTGTAGTAATAAAATTAAGTCTTCGATAGTTTCCGCAAGGTCTCCAATCATTTGGTTCTTTTTTAGGAACGAGATCAAGTGGAGATGCAATAGGAGAATTTGAGGGTCTGCATATACCCGTTTTAACTAAAAATTCAAATTCAGCTTTAGCAATTTTAAGTTTGATTGGATCAAGACGTCTGGGTTTCGAAAATGGTAAAATACCGTTTGTTTCTATCCTGCGAACCGTATGGTGTTTAACTTTTTTAGTATAATCTGGCTCACAGGTAATAGATGGAAATTCATTAAGTAATTTTGAAAACTTATTTTCGACAATAGGAATTTTGAGTGAGAAAATATCAGAAAATCCCGAAGATCCAGCAACTTTAATTTTTGTAGTAGAATCCATTATTTCTTTATTTTTAATATTGACAATAATTCCTAATTTTTCTAAAAAGTTTGCTCCTAAAATTGGTGTATCAATGTTCGCAATAATGAATGGAAATTCAAAATCTCTTCTTAAACCTAAATCAATTTTAAGTAGTTTTGTACCGAAAGTTTCAATTGAAGAACCGTTTGCTGCGGTCAATGTAAGATCCGAATTTCTTTTATAAATTTTAAATTTAGAAAAAGGAATAACTGATACAACTGCGCCGGTATCGATAAGAAAATTAAGTTTATTGAATTTATCAAATATGAATAGGCGACGAGTAAGTTTAATAATAGTTCCATTATCCGTCACCGTCATAATGGATCTTTTCAGTTTAAATTTTGTTCTCAATTTGAATTATGATTTTGATTTAAATTGCATGGGGGTATACATTTAAGAGCGTTATTCTTAAATTTTTTGTGATACCAACAAATAGTTGTTTGTGAATTAAATTTACGATTGTTTGAAAAATTTCTTGATCTTGAAAAATTTCGAGATTTAGATCTATTTCGAGATTTAGATCTATTTCTATCTTTAGATCTTGAACGGATTTGTAATTGATTAATATTATTAGAAATTTTATTTAAATTTTGATAAATAGTCGTAGTTAATTCAGTTAAATTTTTAACGCATTGTTCTAAAATATTATTATTTATACTTGAGACTACAGGAGATTTGGAAGAATGAGGTTTATTGATTAAATCAAAAAGTTTGTCAGCTAAAATAATAATTTCATCTCTGTTTTGATTATTATTGGAAGTCAAATGAATTTGTATTTCTTGTGGTAATTTACGAATCCACAATTTAAAGAGTAATTCTTGGCTAACTATGGAGTCAGAACCTATAAGTGATTTCATAAATCTGAATAATTCAGATGTTGAACGATCACCAAGTTCAGTTTTTGAAAATAATTGTTCTAACCGTTTTTCTTCGCTAAGAGAAAATATTTCACATAAAATTTTTTTGATTTTATCATATTTATTGAAAAGAGGAGGAGGATTAATAACGTCAAAAATTTTAGAAACCGTATCTCGTTGTAGGGTAACTAGAACATTTTGAAATTTTAAATTATCATCAGTGATATTATTAATTTCAAATTGTCCTTCAGTAAGTAAAAACCAGGCATCAGGACAATCTTACCAAAATTGTGGTAATTTAATAGATTTGGTAGAAGGAAAATTTGTAAAGTTATCTTGTGTTGAAGTGTTATATTAGAGTTGTTGTTTTGTGTTGTATTAATGTTAGAATTTTGAGTTGTATTGTGAGTCATTGTATTATTTGAATAGTTGTTGTTTTGATTTTCCGAATTTGTAAACTTACGGGTTCGTATTTGTGAACGTAGAACCATATGAAAAAAAAAAAATTTAATGAAAAATTTGAAAATTAGAAAATATTTAAGATTTTTTTTTTTGGAAAGGGAGTTAACAATTTAAATAAAATATTTAATTTTTTATAAAAAATAAGTAAATTTAAATAATTTATATTAAAATTGTTAAAATATTAAAATAATCTTAAAATAAATTTGAAAGTTTAAAAGGTTTAAAATTTTAATTTAAATTATAATTGGAAAATTTTTAATATGATATTAAAATAAAAATTATACTTACATAAAATTAAATTAGTAAAAAAATATTAAAATTAATAAGTAGTTGATTGATGATTGTAAAGCCAATCAATTGCGTTTTTTTTTGACGTGATGACAATTAAATACATCGTTGTTGCTGTTTATGCAATGGTTTTGTTAAGCAATGGTTTTGTTATGCAATGGCTTTGTAATTAGTGAAGAGGACATTAAAGGTTACGAATGATTCCAACAAATGGTATACAAAATGACGATGTTTCGTTGAATATTAAAGACAGTAAATGATGTGCGTAAGTCGAATTCAAACATTTTCGCATATTCTTTCACTTCTTCAATGCCAAGAGTATATGTTGATTTAAATATCAGATAGGAAGTGAAAATATTTTGTCAATGGGTCAGCAGTTCTTTAAAATTACTTTAAGCTTCTTAGTTTTGTTATTAATAAACACGATTTTCGTTTAGGTACACAATTTTTTGGTATCTTTCATTAAAATTAAGCGGCAGTTTAATTTAAATTCATTGATTTTTGCATTGAATAATTCGTGTAAATATTAACTCTGTTTTATTTTATTTTCTAGTATATTAATTTAATATTTGTTTGTTAGAGCTTTTTGTCATAGCACTGATGTATTGTGATGATGGTGTTGTTACTTGACCCATCAGACGTAATATATATGTATATCCAATTAAGTTATTTCTTCAGAAGTTGGTTCAGGTAACGAAAACAAATTTTCTTTGATAGCACGTCACTTAGTTGCACTTTTATTTGCGGTATTTTATTGGTTAGTTTTGCGATACGTAAAGCGTTAAATTTAGTAATTGTTTCAAATAAAGATATAGGTCCGTTGGCAGGATCGCCAGTATATCAACATTCAAGTTGATATTCTAAAAAAATCTTTTATTTTCGGTTTGAAATATAAAAATTTATTTTTGTTTATTTTTGAGTTTAAATATTTTCCAACTAATTAGAATTTTCTTTTTTTGAAGTTATTCAAAAAATTTTAAGTTAACATGAAAACTCAATTAAAAATTATTTTAAAAATTAAAGTAAATAATACAAAGTAGTTAACACTATACGGACCACGCCCACTTTTATATAAAAGATTTTTAAAGGAGTCGTAGACGAATAAAATAAACTATATCTTTGCAAAAAAGAGCTTTATATCAATGATGTTTCATTTCCCAAGTGAAATTATAAGAAGAAAAAGGAAAAAATTTAAATTATTGAAAATGGGCGTGGCACCGTCATTTTTATGTCCAAGCAATTTTCTATGTTTCGAAAACCATAACTCGAAAAATTAACGGATCGTAATAAGATTGGGGTACACATATTTTCCTTATAGCAGGAAATATTTGTAGAAAAATTGGACGATATCGGTTAAGGACCACGCCCATATTTATATTGTGACGAATATTATGATCACTAAGCCGATACTAAGCAGCCACTTGTATGTACGTAAACAAATCAATCATCATGTACACACATACATACAAGGCAGCAGAGAGATACTCACAAACGCATGTCATCATCAGCCGAAGTAGTACCCACATATACACACGCATATGGATACAAACTACAAATATACATGTATATGCTGGTAACCGAGTATGAAGTTCACGAAATTACTAGACCTTAGGAGAAATGGGTGAACGACGAAACCGAGAGTATAAAAGCAGAGCAAGCTGAGTAGTCAGTAAGCAGTTTGATTTAAACACGCAATTAGTTGTGAAGTAAGAGTTTTTGTCAAGTACTCTCAAAGTAGTATAATAAAAACCATTTTGGATTATAGAATTTTGAAGTTATTTATTCAACAGTTTTGCGGTTCGAACGTTAGCAGAAGGTGTGGAATAAGCGGAATTTCACTAAATTCGTTACAATATTAAAGCCTTTTAAAAGTGTCGTAAACGAATATAATAAGCTATATATTTGCGAAAAGGAGCTTAATATCAATGGTGTTTTATTTTCTAAATGGAATTACATATCACAAAAAGCTAGAAAATATCAAAATTTTTGAAAATAGGTGTGGCACTGCCCCTTTTTTGACAAAGCAATTTTCTAAGTTTCGGGTGCCATAACTCGAGCAAAAATTAACATATCGTTGGGAATACATACTTTCTTAATAGCACGAAGATTTCTAGTAGAAATGGACGGGATCGGTTGAAGACCAAGCCCATATATATATAAAGGATGTTTAAAAGGGTCGCAGACAAGAAAATAATAAGCTATATCTAAGCGAAAAATAGTTTTGTATCAATGATATATCTCCTACCAAGTTTTATTGTAAGAGGAAATTGGGAGAAATTTTTTTTAATGAGCGGCGCCACGCCCGTATTCCGATCAAGAAAAACATTTCTAGAGCCTCAAAAAAATCCCTCGTAACAAAATTCGAAAAAGTAATTTATCTGAAATGAACTGTACAATTGAAACTCACGCTGAGTATATATTGTTCGGCTACACCCGAACTTAGACACCCTTACTTGTTTTACTTCAGCGAAGTCTGATTTATAGTCGTTTGTGGTACCTTTCTTTGAATTCGTCAAGCTACTTGACCGTTTGCTGATATAAGTAAAAACAATTCAAATGACTTGCATCGATACCAAAATCTGTTTATTGGGGTGGGTAAATTTGTATGAAACTTTCGTCATGGGTCGTAACAGATTCGTCTTCGAAATAAAAATACTAGATCGAATTAATTTTTTGAAGATTAGCAGTCGATATTTTTAAACAGTTTTGAATATGTGGCTACAAGGCTTCAAGATAGTTCACGCAGCCGCTCGCTTCCTCTCGTCAATCTATATTTTATCTTTTTCTGTTTTATCTTCTATTTTTCTTCTATTCTTGTCCATCCGTTATTCCATTATCTCGCTACTCCCACTCCCTATATCTCTCTCACCTAATTTTACCTTTATGCCAAACATTGAAAACCTGCTTCACCTGACCGTACAATTTAAATATGAATCTAGAGCAGGTAAATTTTTTTAAATTACATTTATATTCATATATATGTAAGATACAGATTAATAATTGAGACATTCTCCTCAGGCATATGGTCCACTTCCCGGAACTAAACGCTTCTCAAATATTTATTTGTTCAAGGATGTACCCCCGTAACGAATTTCAAGAAAATTTCAATTTAAATTAAATTTTTCGGGAGAGGTCGGTCCCCGGTCCACATCCCGGATATAAAAGTTTCTCATATGATAATCTAATCAAACAAGTACCCCTACCAACATACAAGAAAATCGCACTACAAAATATTTTTTTAGAACAAGCCTGCCTTTTGCGCACTTCCAGAAGAGATGAGAATCTAAACGGACCAAATTCTAAGTCTATCTAAAACTCTATCTAAAGCATCCTCGAATTCCCTCGAAAACACACACAAAATGTCATCAAAATCGGTCCAGTCGTTGCGGAGGACTTCAGTTAGAAACATACGAACAGAAAAAAAAACTATTCAAATCAACACATAGAGCAATTTTTGTTTTTAGCAACAGTCATTCGGAGAAATTAATCGCATTATAGTTAATTCAACCGAATATTTTGTCAATGGAACAAATTGGTTTAGTCATTTTAACATAAGAGAAAGTATTGATCTTAAGTTAACATCATTCTGTAAGAATAACAGATTGCCCATCAATTTAAATTCTGTTAAAAGTACTGATTTTAAAGAGAAACTTACGCTCACCGCTGTAAACTTTGCTCCCAACTAAATCCTAAATCTCTGTCACATCAAAATCATGACGGAAATCTGCTATTTTAACAGCTTTCTTTGAAAAACTGTTGTTTTAACTGTTTCCACTGACATTCTTAAGGTGACAGTTATCATTTTTAAGTTCGCTGAATTATGGCTTACATACGATGAACATTTTTTTGTTGGTTTGACTGATGAAACAGTCGATTTAGAATCACAATTTGTGCGCAGTTAACTGAAATCTGTTGTTTTAACAGTTTTCATGGACATTCTTAGGGCAACAGTAATCATTGTTAAGTTAGCTGAGTTAATGCTTGATGTTGTTGTTGTTGTAGCAGTGCTTCGCCCCACCTAACAGACGCGACCGATCACAAACTGTCATCAATATCCTCTAACGGGAGTCCAAGGAAACTTGCTGTTTCAACAGGGGTGGACCATAGGGAAAGGGGTGTTAGAGGCGTTGGTTCCACATTACAATTAAAGAGATGGTTGGTGTCATGTGGGGACACATTGCAAGCGGGGCATACATTTTGTATGTCGGGGTTGATCCTGGATAGGTAAGAGTTTAACCTGTTACAGTATCCAGAACGAAGTTGAGCCAGAGTGACACGCGTTCCCCTGGAGAGTATGCGTTCCTCTTCCGCAAGTTTTGGATACTTTACTTTGAGTACTGGGTTCACCGGGCAATTCCCGGCATAAAGGTCCGACGCCTGTTTGTGGAGTTCACCGAGGACCTGCTTGTGTTTTTTCGCTTCATACGGCTGTGTTCTCAGATGCCGTATTTCCTCAAAATGCTTACGGAGATGACTCCTTAAGCCCCTAGGCGGTGCTGGCTCGTCAATCAGATGTCTGTTGGGATGCCCAGGTTTCTGGGTATTCAACAGGAACTGTTTGGTCAGCATCTCGTTTCTTTCCCTGATGGGGAGTATTCTCGCCTCATTATGTAGATGGTGTTCTGGGGACATAAGAAGACAGCCCGTGGCAATTCTGAGAGAAGTATTTTGGCAGGCCTGTAGCTTCTTCCAGTGGGTAATTATTAGGCTTGGCGACCATATGGGTGACGCGTAGCACGTAATCGGCTGGCTAATTGCTTTGTATGTAGTCATGAGCGTTTCTTTATCTTTTCCCCAGGTACTGCCAGCAAGGGATTTGAGGATTTTGTTACGGCTCTGAATTCTCGGAACAATTGCGGCTGCGTGCTCACCAAAATGTAGATCCTGATCAAACGTCACACCCAAGATTTTGGGGTGTAGGACAGTCGGTAGCGTAGAGCCATCGACGTGGATGTTCAAAATGGTCGACATTTGGGACGTCCATGTTGTAAATAAGGTCGCGGAAGATTTAGTCGGTGATAATGCCAGGTTTCGCGAGGCGAAAAAACTGGAGAGATCAGGGAGGTAGCCGTTTATTTTATTGCATAGCTCATCGATCTGTGGGCCTGGGCCTATGGCCATTACTGTGCAGTCATCGGCGTAGGAAACGATTGTGACTCCTTCCGGTGGTGAAGGTAGCTTTGATATGTAGAAATTAAACAAAAGTGGGGATAGGACACCACCCTGTGGCACCCCTTGTTTAATTCTCCTTGGCTTTGATGTTTCGTTTCTAAATAGCACCGATGCCTGCCGACCACCCAGATAATTTGCGGTCCACCTTTTAAGACGTGGGGGAAGGGTAGACCCTTCCAGGTCTTGCAGTAACGAGCCATGGTTGACCGTATCAAAAGCTTTTGATAGGTCTAGCGCTACGAGTACTGTTCTATGGTGGGGGTTTTGATTTAAACCGCAATTTATCTGGGTGCTAATGGCATTTAGCTCGGAGGTAGTGCTATGGAGTTTTCTGAAGCCATGCTGATGGGAGGCTAGTTGCAAATTTGCTTGGAAATAAGGGAGCAAAATGGCTTCGAGCGTCTTTGCTACTGGCGATAGGAGAGATATCGGACGATACGACTCTCCTATGTTAGCTGGTTTACCAGGCTTTAGTAGCGGGACCACCTTGGCCATTTTCCATTTCTCGGGTATGACAAAGGTGGAAAGAGACAGGTTGAAGACCTGCGCTAAATATTTGAAACCCTCTTTCCCTAGGCTTTTAAGCATCGGCATGGCTATGCCGTCTGGGCCCACTGCTTTGGATGGTTTAGCGCGACCAATGGCGTCCTCAACCTCTTTAGCGGTGATGGTGATTGGTGACGCGCTGAATTTGTGTTTATGTGCGTGTCTGTTGGCCCTCCGTCTAACTTTGTCGACCGTAGAATGCATTATATATTGTCGGCAGAAAGCGCTCGCGCATTTTTTCGCATCCGACAGCACTTTGTCGCCAAAGGCGATGGAAACTTTGTCTTTGTGCTTAGTCGGATTCGATAGGGACTTTACGGTGGACCAAAGTTTACCCACACCGGTAGAGAGGTTACAACCTCTTAGGTGCTCCTCCAATTTCGCCCGCTTGTGTTCATCCACAAGCAATCTGATGCGTTGGTTTATATCCCTTATTTGGGGGTCGCCTGGATCAAGCTGCCTTATAAGGTCACGTTCTCTCGCTAAGTTTGCGGCCTCCGCCGGGAAGTGGGGCCGGATTTCGGGAATTCTCCCGGCGGGAATGAAACGTGCCGAGGCGGATTCAATGACCTTGCGGAAGGCACGCTCCCCTTGGCAGGCATCAGTCGGGATAGGGAGGGCAGCAAAGAGGTTGTCTGTAAAGGATTTATATTCTTCCCACTTTCCTTTTTTAAAGTTTATGAAAGTGCGTTTTTCGGTGACGATGAAGTCGGCGGTACGCTCGAGCGAAACAAGTATAGGCAGGTGGTCGGATGCCAATGATACCATCGGCTGCCAGTTGACGCAGTTTACGAGTTCTGCGCTCACGATTGAGATATCTGGCGAACTGTGACAACTTCCTACCATACGTGTGGGGGCGTCTCCGTTTATTGTGCAGAACGTCGTTTCTTCTATTTGATCCGCCAACATCTCGCCCCTACTGTCCGCCCGCAAATTTGAATGCCATAGATCATGATGGGCATTGAAGTCGCCTAAAATAATGCGATTGTTTCCAGTGAGTAAGGCTCTGATATTAGGGCGGTATCCACCGGGGCAACAGGTGGCAGGGGGATGTAGATGTTGATGATTTCTAGGTTTGCATCGCCTGACCGGACAGATAGGCCTTGACGTTCTAAGACGTTGTCCCTGCGGTCGATGCCAGGATCAAATATGTGATATTGCACAGAGTGGTGTATTATAAACGCGAGGCCGCCTCCATTTCCGCTCTCGCGATCTTTTCTGTGGACATTATACCCAGAGCAGGTCTGCAATGCAGATCGTGCTGTGAGTTTAGTCTCTTGAATCGCAGCAATGCGGATGTTGTGCCGCTTCATGAAATTGACTATCTCCGTAATCTTCCCAGTTAGTCCATTACAGTTTAACTGCAGAATTCTGAAGTGCATGAGGGGAGACGTCGCCACTCTGGGGGTAAGTGACGGGTGACTACGCCTGGGTTGAGGAAGGCCAGGACGCAATTGCTGTTGTGGCCCTGGGACTGGGCGTCCTTGGGCAAGCATTGGGGTACCCGGATGATTTGGGTTTGCGACCTGGCAACATGGCGCGATGAAACCCGTCGAGGGGTTGCCGTCGCGGAGACCAGAACATCTAGGAAAGTGGCACCACCCAAGGCAGGAGCTGCATTGGGCGGATGTCGCAAACATATATATTCTGTGCTGGCAAACGGTGCAAACGGAGGTAGGGACTAAGAGTCTGTTTCCCTGACCAACACGATTGCTGCCGGAAAAGAGGGGGGAGAAGACGGGGGCAGGGGCTGTTGCTCAGCATTGCTTCCGACTCTACTACGAAGATTGTAGTTATGAGTGGTAGCAGCTGTTTGAGTTGTTGGCGCCGTAAGGCGCGAGCAGCAGCGGGTACTTGTTGTGGCTTGCTGAGCAGCGGGGCTGCTGGAAAGTAATGGGGGGGCGCTTAGACGTAGACTACGGGGCGCCCTTGGGCGTGAACAGCAAGGAGCCACAAAAGATTTATAAAAGTTACGTGGACGTCGGGTTTTGGGATCAAGCCCAGAACAACCTGTCCGATGCAACCATCCCTTACACGAGACACACTGAACAGAGTATGACCGTCCTAAAAAGATTCTTTTCTGGCAGATGCAGCAAAACCATTTCTCAGGACCGGGGTCAGGAGACGGACCCGGATTGGATTCGATACCTTCCCGGAGCAAGAGAATATGGAGCAGTCCTGCTGCAAGGAGCTGCTGGGAGGATGACAATTTGTGGGAGGGACGAAACAAATGAAATGGGGTTACACTGAAATGACAGTCCTTGGTCGGGAAAAATCCCGAGTCGCTCCGGTACATAGAACCGACTGCCTTGGGAAGATGCTTGATCATTATTTTTGTTGTAAATATTTTTTGTTGTTTTAACTGTTGAAGCAGTCAATTCAGAATAAACAACAGCTAATTGCGATTGATAAAAATTTACAAAAATTTCGATTGGACGATTCTGTAATTCAGTTTACGAGCCGCACCCGTGCGCATCTTGCGCAACCAATATAAAAATATTTTATCAAGTATCAACAGAAATCAGCTGTTCTATCAATTAATTAAAACTTACAGCTTACGCTGCCATCTAGCGCATAATAGCAACTGCCGGTAATGCAGTGCAAATATTCACAATCCTGCCATAGTACAAATAGATTTCTTTGTGTGCTCACAATCGTTTATTTTTAACAAATTATTTTAATAAAATATAGCTAAACAAAAGCACTACGACCAAAGTTTCCCAAAGCTCGCTAATAGCCCGAATCTCCATCTCTATAACCAAAACTTTATTTATAGATTTGGATTTCAAATAAGAGCAAAAAAGGGACCCGTACATAAAAACAGCAATTAGAAATAATATATATGATTTTACCATCTTTTTTCTGTCAGTGTACTAAATTAAAATACTCAAAAATAAATTTAGCAAATTTTCTCAACAAAAATTCTCTTTTCCGTTTTCTGTTTTAGGCATACCAGCCGCTTATAACTTCAATAATACTCGTCAATTCTTAGCTGGATTGAATAGCATCAAAGTGAATGACGGTGGCAACTCTTTTGTAGGTATTCTACATGCTTCCGAGTTGGTGCCATATGATAGCGCCGTATTCATATCCACAGCAGCAATACCACCGCATACCGAGTTGGTTCAGGATGCAGCTATAACGCTGCTGAAAAAACGCATTCGAGTAAGTAGTTGGCCAAATAAATTTAGTCAAATACATAAGTATTCAGACCTGCTAGGTACTGAGTATTTGAGCTAAGTACATGAGTAAAAAATAAGTATAATTTACAACACCTCAACTGATTTATCTCAAACATGATACTCGATAAGTAGTAAGGAAATGCCGATTCCAGCTCAAAATAAGAAAGGAAAAGTATGTGTGTGTGTGTGTGTGTGAACTTTGTGGAGCCAGCAAGAAATCGAGCGACTGATCTGATACTGATCAGATACTGATACACACACACATGTGCGATTTTGCGGTTTTGCACACACCCACACACACACCCCCCCACACACACATATATACATACTTTTCCTTTCTCATTTTGAGCTGGAATCGGCATTTCCATACTACTTCGTTACTATCAATTTACACGCCTATGCGTATTGGATGTCCGTTTTTCCCCAGGCCTTGGTGTTGTGCTCACTCGGAACTTTTATATTCGGTTAATAAAAACTAATGCTGCTGTCAAACGGGGAGCACCTTTTTTTGCTTATTGTATGAGCATATTTTTAAAGCGATTTTTGATATAACTTTATTAAATATTTCGACGAAACTTAAATAACGCGTCATCTGGACCAGCGAGGTGATAAAACTCTGCCGGACTCGACTCGGACACGGCACGCTACTCCTATACATGGAAGTTTCACCCCTTCCCGATTGTCTAAGAAGATGGACAGCAAATTATTTGAATGGTCTGAATGGCAAGCGTCGGTTAAATTTAAGATCTAAATCTCATAACCTTGAAGAATCAAACAGGGGATACCACAAGGTGGTGTCCTATCCCTACATCTGTTTAATTCTTACACATCAGAACTCCCTCCCGCACCAAACAACTATCATTTCCTACGCCTATGACCACACGATAATGGCAAAAGGACCTTTCAATATACGAATTAATTTTTAGAATAAAACGCAATCTCCTCAGTCTTTCTAGATTCTTCACCTCGCGCAACCCGGTACCATAAACCAACCAAATCCACGACCAGTCTGTTTGAGACGTGGAGAAATCAGATGACGCAAACATTAGACGTTCACGTCGATGCTGTTACGGTAGATAAAACTCTCACCACCGAGACGCATGCCAATGAAATTGCATCCAAAGAAAAAAGCCGCAACAAAATCCTCATGTCGCTTGCCGGCAAAAGTAAAGTAAATGTTGCTAACCACGTACAAAGCAATCGGCCCGCGCTCATGTGCTACGCGTAATCAGTCTGATCGTCTGGTTTTAAAAACATATACCGAAAAAGGCTGCAGGCTAGCCAAAATCTTGAACTCAGAACTGCCACGAGATATCTTCTTATGACCCACGAACACCATCTACATAGGGAGGAAAAAAACTTAATATTGAAGAGCATAACGAAATGCTAAACAGACAGTTTTTGTTTGATTGTCACAAACTTGGAATCCTAGCAAACAAGTGCTTGATCTAGCCCCGCCTCAAAGGACAAGGAAACATCTCCGTTAGCACTATGATGAGATCCGACACGCGCCAACACAGCCGTTGGATCCAGATAAGCATAAGGCGCTAAGCAAAATTTATACAGAATTAGTATACACCTTTGCTGTCGCGTCCGGTGAACAGTTATCAATATACACTATCCTACCATTGCAGAGGAAGAAAGCAGACTACCAAGGGAGACATGAGTTACCTTTGCCCAACTTCTGTACGACTGTAACAGGTTAAACTCTTACTTGTCCAGAATCAACCCCGACGCACGTTATGTATGTCTTGCATGCGATGTGTTCCCACATGACACCAACCATCTTTACAATTATAATATGGAACCTACGCCTCTAACGGCAACTTTTTTATTATCTACATTAAGTTTTGAGGAGGGCTTCCTGTCAGTAAATTTCTGAAAGAAAATACCTTTTCACATAGAATACTTGTTCGGAACACCTCATCACCCTGTTCAGATAACCCTACCAAGCATAGCCCAGAATATCCAAAAATCATTTGTGCTCATGGAATCTTCTGATGATTTAACAATCGAATTGGGAGCCATTCCCTCCCATCTACCTTTTTTGTTACAGGCATGCTGCAATGCCTGCTTCGCCGTCACCATGGTGGTTTCCTTTTTCACTGGAGGGTTTCAATGCGCAGGCACTGTTGCATGGTGCAATGAGATTCTCCACCAAATGGTCTTCGGGGCGAATCCACTCTTCAATATTGCAACAATAAAAAAATTTTGGCGATCAGAAAAGAAATGCCCGTAAAAGCCCGCAACTTCAACCAAATAGTTGCCTATTTAAACAACCAGAACAGCAAAGACGCACAGGCGAAATCGCGGAGCTCTCAAAGGAAAATGCCCAAAAAATCATTGAACAAAGTGATATAGAGACGATTTGTCAGAAGTTCCTGTGGTCTTTGTAAGAAGAACATAGAAATATGTAAAAAGTCAGCAGAAGCCCTGTTTGCTTACAAAGTTGAAGTCCACATGTTGAAAGCGTGGTGAGTTTCTATATAAATATGTACGGTAAAAAGATCAACGAACATAAAAAAGGAGAAATAACTAGAAGACCGATGATTCGAGAAAGTAATACGCGAATAATCTAGACGTTTGGGTATATAAGCGACGAAGTAGCAAAACATGTGGACTAGCTTGATTAACTCGTTTGAAGTGAAAAGCTAATTGTTTGTATACAGTATTTCGAGATGATGTATTTGACAATTCAGTGACAAGAACCGTTAACAAATAAGAAAGCAATTATTTACTTGGGCCACTAGGTTAGGTTAGGTTGAGGTGGCTGCCCGAGGGCACACTTAGGCCAGTAGTATTAGGCCCGTTGTGATACCATGAAAATACACCGTTACCTTTCCTCTTCGAACCATTTTGAAGACCAGATGAAAGCTACCAGGTCCTTGACTTCATGCTCCACAACCTGGCTCAGATTATCAAGAAATGGAGCACCCAGAAAGCGCTGCCGTGCTCCGCTTAGTGCTGGGCAGTTGCAAATGAGGTGAAGCACCGTTTCCTCCTCCTAATCCTCTTTACAACTCCTACATCATCGACGATAAGTCGCTCCTAACCTTTCTGCATGCCTACCTATGAGGCAATGACCAGTTAGTGCCCCCACAAGTGTGGAAATTGTATCCCTTCTAAGGTAGTACACGTCACGGCATCTTTTAGGATCCCATTTAGGCCAGGTTTCTTCTGATGTTCGACAACCCAGTGTTTGTAGCCATCTTTCGTCGGCTTGACGGTGGATGTGCTCTTTTAGCATTAGCTTGCATGTGGACACGGGCATACCTAAGCGTTCTTGTCCAGGAAGAACCTGCCTGGTTGTACCCTGCCTATCGATGTCCCTATGTCAAGGGACCCATGTGAGGTGTACCCGGTTCTGTTGAGTCATCTCTTGAAGAGATCGGCGACAGTTTAGTGCTAGTTCAGAATTGAAGCTATCGCTGAAAATACAAATTTCTTTTCCGACGGTGTGTGTCCCTATCCTAGCTGCGGCTTCCATTATGGCTGCAACTTCTGCCTGGAATATACTGCAGTGGTTGGGTAGTCTGAAGGAGAGCTGGGGGTCAAGGTCCCTTGAGTATACTCCACCTCCAACTCTTCTGTTTAGCTTGGAGACTTCGGCCACTATATCTTCAGCTAATTTATGTATGTTGCTTTTCATATTTCTAACTACAAATTTTGAAAAATCCAAAAAACAATGATTAGACTATACAAAAATTTACAAACAACAGTCATATTCAAAAAGAAAAAACATTAAGGGATTCAAAGGGTTGATACACGCAATACAAAGCTTTAGAGGTTCAGAGCTTCGGCAACCAAATTGTCAACCTCACCTACGCGAGGGGAATCCTGTTACAAATATGAATGTATCATACACATATTTAGCAGGCGAGTCTCTGGCGACCCCAAGCTCCTTATGAAACCAGGGGGCGAGGCAGCGGAATGGCCTAGAAGGTTCAATGTGGTCATATTAATCGTTCCCGAGATGGCCTTAATGATGCTTGTTACCGGAACGTACCGTATCCAAACCCGCAAAGGACCATCAACATCGATAACATTGGATCACAAATTCCAATTTGTTTTCTGCACCAGAGACGCCATTATGAAATTCCTATGTAAAATCACCCCCTGATTCCGAAAATCAAGGTTATTTTATTTAAGGTTTTATTATATATATTCTATGGTAACGTTTTTGAGATATTTACGAATTACCGTTAAAAAAAAAAAAAATTGGGTCCACTTAATCATATATATCTCAAGAACGAATTGAGCAATTCCAAAACGGTTTGAAGCTTTTAAAAGGTAATACAATTTGCATACAACACTTTTTGCTAGGCCCTGCAGATGATCAAAAGGATTATAAACAAAAAGGCAACTCTTAGAGACTAATTGTACAGCGAACAACGGAACATTCATATGGCTTAGCAGCTAAAAAGCTTGCACTGATATGAATGTTGGAGATTCGAGTTCAACGCTCAGCTCCCGAAAAGCTAGCTGATGAAGAAGTGAAATTCAGAAACATGTCCTAGTAACCATCGCCGTTCGAAAACTTGCAATTTTTCATTCAAGGTTCGAATCGAGCTCAAGGCCAGAACAATAATTTTTTCCAATGATAATTATTGTTATTTTTTAATTTTTCTAAATTTGAAAAATTGTATTTTGTTTTTGGAATAAATCGAACCTTGAATGATTTATCAATAGGCCGATAAAAACAAAAACAATTGTTAACAAAAACAATTCTTACAATTTTTCTCTAATATCAATTTTTTATTTTCTTTCATTCGGTTATTCGTAAATATCTCAAAAACGTTACCATAGAATTAAAAAAAAAAAACCTTGTTTTTCGGAATGAGGGGGTGATTTTACATAGGAATTTCATAATGACGTCTCTGGTGCATTTTGGCTGTAAACCAGTGTAACACTCCTCATAACCTTCGTGTGTGTTTATCGTTAATACAACAACAATATCAAAACAAACTTGGGAAATAACGGACACCCTATTAACAGCATAACGGCTTCTAATCTGTTATATATCTTTTCACCTAATTTTTTTCTTTTTTTAATCTATCAATTTTATCAACAAAACTATAGCTCTATCTCATCTGGTATGGTGGACGTTCGTTAAGCGAAAATGAAACTCAGGAGGCTGTGGGCGGCATACTCGGCGAAGTGGCAATACGTTCGGGTGGCGAAGTGCTACATCTTGTTGGTAGCGAAAATTCACAAGAGCTGGAAGGCAGTACGGTGAGTGAACAGTAATTTTAAGTAAGTGATTAGAGATATAAGTACTGTTTTTTTTTTTTGTGTGCAAAATGTATACTGTTATATTGTGATTTAACCGCAAACTTGTTTCTGATGTGGTCGCATATTTAATTAACAATTAGTAATTATAATTATTTAGTAAACAACTAACCGGTCAGAGCGCGCTGTTAGTAACAGTAACGCAATCGTTTATGAAGTATGTGAAATGCAATTACAATCTTCCAAATAAATATGTACAGTACTTATAAAATAGAGGTTGCGGGCGTTTGTATGAGTCTTGGTGAATATGACAGAAAGTCAAAAATAAAAAAAAATAAAATTCATAAAGGCATTCAAAGTTTGAATTGCGTTCATAGCGCACACTTAAGGCAAACGATACAAAAAAGGGTGCGTGTACTTATGTACGCGCGTAAGAAGTTACACTTTTTTGCCATCATTAAAAATAGACAGGTCGCTGGTCCACTTCCCGGAAAAAAGAAGTATCGTAAATACTAATCTAGGCAAAGGGCTACCTATATAAAAAAAAAAATAAATGTAAGGCGCGATAACCTCCGAAGAGATCTAAGGCCGAGCTTCTCTTCCAATTTGCGTCGTGCTCCTCTTAATTTTCCCTACAAATTGGCCGGACGGGACCTACATGTTTTATGCCGACTCCGAACGGCATCTGCAAGGCAGATGAGTTTTCACTGAGAGCTTTTCATGGCAGAAATACACCCGGAGCGCTTGCCAAACACTGCCGAGGGGCGACCCCGCTTAGAAAAATTTTCTTATAATTGAAAAACATTATTTCTAAAATTTTGATGTTGCTTTGCCCGGGAGTTGAACCCAGGGCATACGGTGTGATAGGCGGAGCACGCTACCATCACACCACGGTGGCCGCACCTATATACCAAATTCAGGAAAATCGAACAGTGAATAAAATTTGATTGAATAAATTGGTCCCTGCTCAACTTCCCGGAAAGAAACTTCACAGTAGCACTCTCCGAGTTCACACAATAAATACGATTTATTTTAATAGATCAGCCCTGGTCCACTTTCCGAAAAGAAGTATCCCTACACCAAATTTCAAGCAAATCGCACTATAAACTGTTTTACGTAGAATGGGTCGGCCCTGGTTCACTATCCAGAATGTAAAGTTTCTCAAATATTATCTTTGTCGAAGAGGTACTCCTGTACCGAATCTGAAGCGAAGCGAACCAGAAATAAGATTTTTTGGAATAGGTCGATTCCTGGAAAGAAACGTTTTTCAAATAATGAGCTAGACACGGAAGTACCGAATTTCAAGCGAATCGCACCATAGATAAGGTTATTTAGAATAGGTCGCCCTTGGTCCCCTAAATATTTTGTTGGTGTACCTATGTACATATATACATACACATACACCCCACTCAAAACAAGTTTGCTCGTACAATGCACATACACACGGAACTGCATTTTCAACCTGTGACTTTTGTGTCACTTTTTTTCACTCTCATCAATTTTTCATAACGCGCCTAAAGCAGTTTAACCTCAACAGTCGATTGTCATTCATTCACTGCCTGTCGGTTAATTTTCAATCCATGATAAAAACACTTACAAGGTATAATCATTCTCTATTCTGGTCGACCATGATTTATTTTTTGAAGTTTTAGCGCAGTTTAATATTTAAAAATCAATATCCAAAAGGATATAAAAAATAAGCAAAATAAAATATTTAAATTTGTTTTTGTTTGAGAAAATACATAAATATGTACTATGGTTGGAACTGACAAATTTTAAAAATGTTTCATTGAGAAAAATAGTGTAAGTGTTTTATCATAGCTGTATTCAAACACTTACTTATAGCATCTAAGAGAAAAATAGTAGTGGCAATTTTTATTTTTTATTTTATTATTTTATTTTGTCTATTAGATTCTCTATTTTTTGTTTTAGTCAATTAAGAAAAAGCTCTTATGAATTTTTAACTGAAACTATGCAAACCAATCTCAAAAACATTTTCGAAAAATTCGATAACTTACAAAAAGTGATATTTTTTTGTGAAGTGAAAGAAAATCCATCTAAACATCCTTCGGATAAAAAGTTGTCAAAAATCAATGCGAATTTTGAGAGGCTTAGCCGTTATACTTCTTAAGGCTAAAATTTGTTGAGCTACAAAACTGCATACTTAAAAAAACTCAGGGAGCTCCAAAAAACTTCGAAAATTTTAAATTTTTTCGAAATTTCAAGTGTTATCGAAAAAGTGTTTGATATTCGTTTGTATAGTTTCAGTTACAAAATTCAAAGAAGTTCTTCCTTAAAAATATCGAAAATATTGTAATGGCGCTTTCAGTACCCTCACCACCCCACAAGTAATCACTTGCAAGCATTTCATTCGCTCGACAGTCGACCAAAACCTTCGGCATTGTCTTTATCACTACAACAACAACTACAATCCACCTATAAGCCATCTAGGATTCGCCCGGTATCGGTTCCACCATTCACCGGTTGCTTGGGAATCGATGCACCGATTCACAAATCCTACTCACCGATGACCTACAGTAAACCCCGGCACCGTCAACCGATACAGCGTTCACCGAAACCCGATCACCGTTCACCGATTCCACCAGAAATCGTAAGCTGTCCGTCAACCGATATATCGTTTAGCCGTGGTCCGGTCGTCTGTCTACCGATCCCACCGTCAGCCGGACGCTGTCCATCGATCCTATGCCTGCCACCCTTTCCATCAATCACCGGTTGGTTACAGTTCCTCCAGGTACGAAGGTGTGTGTAAATCTGCACCAAATACCACCAACAAAGTAAATGGATGCTTTCCCTAGTCAGGATTTACTGAGTGCTACACCGCCTTCGAAGAAATCCACCTTACAAATAAATAGAATTTAACTGATGAAATTTGATAAAAATTGCTGCTGCTATTTTTATGTTTGCGGCTGTGTATGTTTGCTTAATTGTTTTGTTGTTATGTGTATAACGTTGTTGTTATTACGCTTCGTCAGTTGAGTTTTTGGTGGGACGAATTTCGAATGCATATTTTTTTACAAGATATGTCAGTTATTTGTAGCTCTTCAGTAATGAAACACTTTGAGGTTAATAAATCTAATTTTTGTTACTCCGAGACAGCAGTGAGGGTTTTTCATATCTCATTTACTGAAAAAATTTGGCAAGAAGTTATAATTTTTACATTTGTTTATATAAATAAACCCAGTCAGTTTTTACATTAATACTTAAATTTATCACGTTTGTTTTCACTCTCAACAGTGAACACCACTCACTGTATTATTGTAGATTAGTGTGAAATCACTTTACAATGAATGCTCGTTACAATGCAAAAAAGTACTATGTAAATATGATATTAGGTCAAATAATTAAAAAGAAGACAGAAACTGGAAAATTCAAGTAATTAAATACTTTGTAATTTGAAAAATCCACGCACCATGAAGTTGATGGAAAAACGGTTGAAATTGAAAGTGATTTGATGGCTGTAAAAACATGCATAAACAACAAGTAGACCGGTTCATAATTTTTATTACTTCTCAGATATTTCCTTTGGCTGTAACGAATAGGCTGAAGCCATAACAAAAATGAAATGAAATGAAATGAAAGTACGGGTATACATACACAGCGACTCAGAACAATCGGAGCCGAAGTTGGAATCAAAATTCAAAATCAATGGGAAACTGTAATCTACTGAAATAAGAATCGAGGTTTCTAGTTTATACTTTTGTATATGCAGCAGAAGGCATCTGGGGGAAAGTTGTACAACAACATGATGTGGCTTCGGTCGAATCTGTTTGTCAACAGATTGATTCTCGCACCCGTGCGCATCTTGCGCAACCAATATAAAAGTCTCTTATCAAATATAAACAAAAATCAGCTGTTCTATCAATCAATTAAAACTTACAGCTTGCGCTGCCATCTAGCGTATGATAGCAACTGCCAGTAATGCAGTGCACATATTCACAATAGTGCCATAGTACAAATAGATTTCTTTGTGTGCTCACAATCGTTTATTTTTAACAAATTCTTTTAATATTAATTAAATTAAATGCTGACTTACTGAGTATTTCTCGTTGGGCTAGTAAAAATGGTATTTGCCTCAACACTAATAAATCTTACTAATAAATCTTATGCTTTGCCAATCTCTAGAAAGAAGGTCGTAATTGGTAACCTCCCAGCCATATACATTGATAAGAATTTCATAAAAATAGTTAACAAAGTAAAAAATCTTGGCTTTATGGTAAATTCTAGCCTTACATGCACAGATCATATTAGTTTTATGGTAGGGAGGGTATACGGTACTCTACGCAATTTAAGGCAATCGTCAATGTTTACACCAGCCGTTATACGTAAAAAACTGGCCATTCAGCTACTGTTGCCGATAATCACTTATTCAGAGTTAATATAATATAAACTAGACTCTTATTCTGCCCATAAAATTGATATAGCCTTCAATCATATAACACGCTATGTATACGGTTTAAGTAAGTTTGACCATATTTCTGCTTGGAAGTCATTGCTTCTGGGCTGTGATATCCATAATTACTTGACGGCTGGGAGTTGTATTTTTCTTGTAAAATTAAGTGCCACAAAAATACCATCCTACTTATACGAAAAAATTATATTTCCTAGATCTAACCGTTTAAATAATCTTATTGTTCCAAAATTCAACTTTGTTCTATCAACTCGACTGTTTTTTGTTAACACCATACGCACTTGGAACTCTATTCACAGCTGACGCCTTGTCCCCACTGATGTCGATATTTTTTTTCTAATTTTTCCCTAAATATTTTTTGAAAAACCTGGTTTTAGAAAAAATTCGAAAATTCTAGATGTTTTTAAAAATCTTGTGCCTTTAAATTTGTACTGTATTTGACTTAAATAAATTGCACTACAGAACTGTATACTCAAAAACTTTGTTAAAATTCTAAATACAAATATCGAAATTTTCATACAAATTTTTACAAACTTCTCGAAATATGTATTTCGAAAACTTTCTCGCGATTTGTTTACATAGTTTTCGTAAATTATTGCATTAAAATTTTGTAATTGAACAAATTTTATTAAACAAATTAATTAAATTGTAATTGAACAAATTATTATTTTTTGAATAAATAAAAAAAAAAAAAATAAATGTAAGGCGCGATAACCTCCGAAGAGATCTAAGGCCGAGCTTCTCTTCCAATTTGCGTCGTGCTCCTCTTGATTTTTCCCTACAAATTGGCCGGACGGGACCTACATGTTTTATGCCGACTCCGAACGGCATCTGCAAGGCAGATGAGTTTTCACTGAGAGCTTTTCATGGCAGAAATACAATCGGAGCGCTTGCCAGACACTGCCGAGGGGCGACCCCGCTTAGAAAAATTTTCTTCTAATTGAAAAATCTTATTTCTAAAATTTTGATGTTGCTTTGCCCGGGAGTTGAACCCAGGGCATACGGTGTGATAGGCGGAGCACGCTACCATCACACCACGGTGGCCGCCGTATTTTTTGAATATATTTACAAAATTCTCGATTTTTTACAAAAATTAAAAGTTTATTAATGTTTTCTTTTTACTTCTAAAATCTAAACATTTGAAAACCTACTTCAATACTTAAAAAAATTCGAACTTTGTCGAAATTGATTTAAATTGTTGTCGTTAAACAGTTTATTAAAGTTTTCTAATGCTTAATGGAAATTTAAAATTTTTGTTGATTTTTCCATTTAATTCTGTAATGATTAATTGTTATTTGCAAATATTTACGATTTTATTTTTACCGTTTTCGAAAACTTTTTTGAAATTAGTTTACAGAGTAAAAGTAATTCATTACAAATTTTTAGTTCTAAAATTTTTAATAGATATTTGGAAATTTAAATGAAGACTCGAAAAAAATCTCCATTTTTTCGAAAACCTGTTTGAAATTCATTTAAATAGTTTTCGTAAACGAGTTCATTAAAAATATAATTTTAGCTCTAAAATTCTTGATAGATATTTAAAAATAATATCCAAGTTCTAAGCTACATAAAAGTTAAGCCAAAAATTCAAAAATATCTGAAAATTTTTAATTTTATTCGTAATTTGTTAAAACAGTTTTTTTTAAAGAGTTTATTCAAGTGTGGTTTTTGTTCTAACATTTTTAGTAAAAATTTGAAAATTCCCATGAAGATTATTAAAAAACTTTCAAATTTTTTCAAAATTAAATATAATATAAAATTTTTGTTAGATTTTATTTTTAGTTTTAAATTCTTATTAGAACAATTTAGATTAAATTCTTAAAAGATACTTGAAAAATTTTATAAAGAATTTTACAAAATCCCTTATTTTTTTTCTAAAACTTTTTAGACATTTTTTTATATTAATATTTTTGTTAAAGAGTTTACTCGCGTTGGTGTTAGTTCTAAAATATTTAATAGAAGCTTGGACACTTTCATAAGGAGTTTTAAAAGTTTTTCGAATTTTTTCGAAGTCGTTTTCGAAATGGGCTATTAAAATTTTAGTTACACACATTACAGTTTTTTTAGCTTTTGCTGTTATTTATTTTTTATATATGTACATATGAATTTTACAAACTTTTTGTTTTATTTCGAAAATTGGTTTATCTAGTTTTAGTAGTGTTTATTATAGTTTATTTTAATTCTAAAACGCCTAATAGAAAGTTGGAAATTTTTAAAAACTTTACGAGTTTTCGAATTTTTTCGAAAACGTTTTCGAAATGGGTTTTCAAAGATTTGTTATACAATTAAGTCAAATTTTAAGAACGCACTTCTTTACATTTAAAGAAATTTTTAAGCACATTTGAAAGAACATATAAAACAAACTCTTTTAATTTGAAACGGTCAAATATACATACAAACAAACAAACATGTGATATTACCATTTTCAAAGTTGTACAAACAAGTAAATCGCGGTTAGTAAAACAAAGAATATGAAATATGTACTCAAAAACGTTGAAATAGCATAAAAGGAAAAACATAATAAAAGTGTTGTCATATAATAAAAACGAAATGAATGCCATGGAAAAAACATAGGGGATTCAGTTTGTCTTGCAAGATGCCCGGATTGTTTATATTCTACGACAGAATATACAAGGTAGCGAGAACAGCCCATTGCGAAATTATAGAATGCATCAATAAGAAGCCTCCAAAAATTGGCACATAAAATAGCAAAACCAAAATTGTTTTTTTGTTTTTTTTTTTTTTTGATAGTGAAATGAGAGAATTGAGAGAACTACCGTTGAAGCAACGTGGATTTTTATTTCCTACTACTCGTTAAGATATACATAGGTTTGAGCAAATTGCAAGGATACCATAAAGTTTTTTGCGTTATGCATTCCGTGCAATCCGTGCACCGTTTGCCAGGAAAAGCGAATCCCCCTATTGTTTATCATATGCAATTTTTTAGTTTGGTATTCGTTTCAAAACCAGGTTATTGAACGTCAACAAAGTGAAGGGTGACACGTTATGAATGTGATAAAAACATGTATGGTTATTGGCTAGGGTTGATTTTTAAGATTTTTTTAGTTCATCACAATATAGACGAAGACATGAAGAACTTAGAAGGAATGTTTGTAAGGTTTAAGGGTTTTAGGCAGGAAGGATTAAATTTAAAGCGCTTAACTCTTAGTTATGAGTTTATTTAGGTTACTAATTATTAATTTTCTTTTTTCCAAATCCCCAGCTTACAATTGTTGCTGACGCTTACGTGGGCACTCAGGAGGTGGATATACCCGTCGATACTACGCTGTCAAGTTTGCACGTGAAAATTGATGCGCCCATGAGAACGGCTATATTGGAAACGCCCAACGGTGGTTAGTTCATACACATTCATACATTCAAACACACTTACACACGTCCTTAAATGCACAAAAACATCCAATACTTATTTTAAAGTTTTAATGTACTACTAATTAAACTATACAAACAAATTCTACTCAAATCCTTCAAGCATTAACATTATGCCAAGCTTTTATATACAACGCTTTTTTATACTCTTAAATATAAGTTAAGTACTAAATAAGTATATTTTTGTATACCCAGCTGTAGTAGTGCACATGCTGGTATAAGTTTGTACATTGTAACGGTTTAAGCAAATCGAGAAACAAAATAATATGAACAAAGTTGAAAGCAAGTAGTCAGCTTATAATTTTCTTAAACACTTAAATGCATATTTTCGTATTTTGGAGATTTTTCGACTTTTCGAAGCCATTTTAGAAATGTGTTGTAATGTGCATACATTTTTTTTTAATGCTAGATAGATATGTGGAAATTTTCACTTTTAGTTCATTAAAATTATTTTTGAAATTCCAAACTTGGAATGAAATATTTGGATAAAGATTTTTACAAAATTTTCGAGCTTTTAAGAAAGTATATTGCACGGTTTTCGGTAACAAGTCCATAACAAACACTTTTTTTTAAATTCTTGAATTTTCAGTTTTTCAGAAAATTTATGGCTAAATTCATTCACATATTTAAGGAATTCATTCGCGTTTTTTTTTAATCGAAAATTTTAACAACACTATGCGAAAAATCAACTTTTTTTCTGTGTATTGGATCAAACCCAATTTTTTGTAGAGATTGAGGCTTAAGTAGACAAAGTACTATCTCCGTTTTTCGAAGTTAGCCCCCAAAAAATAGATATCGGCTTTCGAAGTTCGAAATTTTATTTTTTTGTTAACGCGTTCAGCAAATTAAGAAATTAAAAATGTGGTCGTGGTCTGCCTTTTTCTTTTATTTGAATGGCTGAATTCTTTTTTTGAAAAATTACAGTACGAGCAATTCCAGTGGAGAGTATGTGCAGACATGAAAGTAGTAGACACTATCATGGAACAATCTGACTTTTCACCTCGCATAACAGCTGCTATACTAAATTTCTCAAAAAAAGAATTCAGCCCTTCAAATAAGGGAAAAGAGCGGACCACGACCACATTTTTACCTTTTTAATTTGCTGAAGGCGTTAACAAAAAAAATAAAATTTCGAAATGTAGAATTTCGAACTTCGAAAGCCGATATCTATTTTTAGGAGGCTAACTTCGAAAAACCGAGATAGTACTTTTTCTACTTAAGCCTCAATCTCTAGAAAAAAGTAGGTTTGGTCCAATACCCAGCCGGCTGTTGCACAGTGTAATTGTAGATTTTTAAGGTTTTTAAAAATTCTCGTATCTTGGAATTTTTTGGTGATTTTAACTCTTTTCTGGTATTCCTTAAAAAGTTGATTAAATTTATTTAAAATTCTAAATAGGTATATGGAAATTTTTAAAAAGATTTCGAAAAAAATTGGCATTTTTTTATTCATTTATATGCTTTTTCTAAATTTATTTAGCGTAAGAGTTATCGTTACGTCATTTAAATTTGTTTTTTATTCTAAAAATTCCAAGTAGTTATAGAGAAATGTTCACGAAAATGTTCAGAAAATTTTCGAATTTACTCGAAAACTTTTTAAAATTTGATTTAAATAGTTTTCCGAAAAAAATTCATTACAGTTGCTTTCAACTCTAAGACTCGAAATAGAAATTGGACATATTAATGAATTGGAAATATAGTGTTCGTTAATAGATCATTTTAGTTTTTCTATAAATGCAAAAAGTCCTAACAAATATCTAGACTTTATTAAATATACAATTCTGAATAGACATTTGAAAACTTAAAAACTTCGTCAACTTTCGAACAATTTTTAAACAAGTGAATTTTGCGGTTTTTGCTTTGTTTGCTAAAAAAAATTCTAATGTTAATTTAAATTCTACAATGAAATAAATAGACTTTGAAGCTTTCATGACTACTTTTATAAGATTTACGAAATTTCGATTTTTTTCGAAAACTTTTTCGAACTTTATTTTATTTTTTTGTTTTTTTAATTCCAAATTTCTAAATAATTAGTTGTTTAGAAAATTATATGCAGATTCTTAAAAAATTCTCGAATTTTTTCGAAACCTTTTACGAAAAAGGTTTAAAAACGTTTTATTCAAGTTTTTAATTTGAACTAACGAAAATAAAATTACCAATTACTTTTCGCTTTTAGTTGTTTACTGTCAGGTATATATTTATTATACGCGATATATTTCCAATGCCCACAGCTGGGTATAAAATGTTTGGTTTCATCCAAACTTCAACAACAATTTCTTGTTTTATGTTGTTTCTGTGTCCGTTAGTTTTGTGTTTAACTATAATTTTAAGCATTTCAAAATAACATTTTAAGCTTTAATATATTTATTTGTCGTATATAGTACTCATTATTTATTTTTAAATATAAAATATATGTACAAAAAATACAAAGTATATGTATTAGGGTGGGTCGATTTGTATGGACGAAAGTTAACCGATATCGCGCCATTGATTTTTTGATAGGATTTGGGCTCAGGAAAAAGTTCCACTACGCATACCCAAAAAAGTTTACTTTTTTTCGACTTTGATTTTTAAGGTTTTTTTCATGACCTACTAAAAATGTTTCATTTGATTGTAAAATTTTCATGTATACCCTGTCCGACCCAAAAATATCCGCTAAAAACGTTGGCAATAACAGTTTAAAAAAAAAAAATTTTTTAGTAGGTCATGAAAAAACCTTAAAAATCAAAGTCGAAAAAAAGTAAAATAAAATATATTCAAAGTTTCAAGCATGTAGCTTATCGGGAAGTTACTTAAATTTCAATTACAAAATTCGTTGAAAACGGCCGTGCAGCCGTGCAGCCTGTCAAGTCAACCTAAATAAAACCGTTTAAAAAATGAAATTTCGCAGGCTCGAAAATTCTTTTTTGGGTATGCGTAGTGGAACTTTTTTTCCTGAGCCCAAATCCTATCGAAAAATCGATGGCGCGATATCGGTTAACTTTCGTCCATACAAATCGACCCACCCTAATGTACACATTATTTTCGTTCCACCTTATTGTATGCAAATAGAAAAAAAACACCGTTTTTGTTTTCAAAATGCTATAACTTTTTCAAAAATTGACCGTTTGGGATCTTTTTTTTTTTAATTTGTTTTTAAATGTACTTTTCGGAAAAAATTCAAAAAAATTTGTAAAGTTTTTTTTTTGTAATTTTTCAGTTTTTCGAGATTTTCCGAATTTCGCACTGTTTTTTTTTTTATTTCTCATAAAAAACTTCAATCAGTTCTGCAATCATCCCCACTAATCCCGGAGTGGGCCGAGATTTTTTTTATTTTTTTTTATTTAATTGAAAAAAAAACTTAAAATTTTTTTTGTATTTTTTCCGAAAAGTACATTTAAAAACATATTTAAAAAAAAAATGATCCCAAACGGTCAATTTTTGAAAAAGTTATAGCATTTTGAAAAAACACCGCTTTTTCAAAATATTTAAAACTTATTTTGAGTTGGAAAACGGTGTTTTTTTCAAAATGCTATATCTTTTTCAAAAATTTACCGTTTGGGATCATTTTTTTTTTTTTAAATATGGTTTTAAATGTATCTTTCGGGAAAAATACAAAAAAAAATTTTAAGTTTTTTTTTCAATTAAATAAAAAAAAAAAAACAAAAATTCTCGGCCCACTCCGGGATTAGTGGGGATGATTGCAGAATTGATTGAAGTTTTTTATGAGAAATAAAAAAAAAAAAAAAAACAGGGCGAAATTCGGAAAATCTCGAAAAACTGAAAAATTACAAAAAAAAAACTTTAAAAATTTTTTTGAATTTTTTCCGAAAAGTACATTTAAAAACAAATTTAAAAAAAAAAGATCCCAAACGGTCAATTTTTAAAAAAGTTATAGCATTTTGAAAACAAAAACGGTGTTTTTTAAAAATTCATAACTTTTTTTGAGTTGGATGAAAAAATTTAAAAACTTCTGAAAAACGTCTTTCGTAAGCTAGAAAAAGAAGAAAAACTTTCAGCCAATTCTAAAGGGGTCGGGTTCAAAATTGGTCGAAATGGGATGGAATACCCCATATATTTCTAGCCTTACCACCTCGAAAACGGTGTAGCAGGCCCAATCTCTCTGTTTCATGTTTATATAAATATGTATTCATTGTGGGAAGGAAGTATAGTTGTGAAGTTGTGTTGACGTAATTATTAGGGCGCAAACCGATTTTTAAACGAAGTTGTTTTAGAATCGAATCAAATTATGCTAATTTGACAGCGCGAAAAGAAGTTGCATGTATGCTGCTATATTTGAATTTAAGTTCCCTGCGAAGTTAATAGGGCTCTGCCAAATGACGTTGAGCAACCTCACCAGCTCCATAAGCATTGGGAAGGATATCTCCGAGTCATTCGTAAGCAAACGGGGCTTCAGACAAGGCTACTTCCTTCGGTGCGATTTCTTTAACGACAAAGACACTCCCTGAAGGTTTTAGGGAGTGTTATCGATGTTGATGGTCATTTGCCTTATATAGATCAGGTACGTTTCGGTAACAAAGCACCATTAAGGTACTAGCCCGACAATCTCGGGAACGATTTATATGACCACATTAAACCTTCTAGGCCATACCGCCCCCCGCCCCATCCCCTAGTTCCATGAGGGACTTGGGTTCGCTAGATCCTCGCCTGCTAAATATGTCTATGATACGTTCATATTTGTAACAGGATTCCCCTCGCTGGATTGCGAGAGGCAAGTGATGGAAGACTTGACCTCACTTGGTTCTCTCAATTGGCGTCAGCTATCGCGAAACAGAGACCATTGATTTTATGAGGACAAAGTTTTGTACAACACACGCACTGTCTTCTATGATGGGCAATTCATTTCTCATCGCCATAAATGAGGACAGGTATGGTAAGATTGTATCATCGTAGTTTAGGTTTGCTGTTGAGCGGCCGGCCAATCGCTTTGTACGTGACTAGCAACGTTCCTTTATCTTTTTCCCAAGTGCTGCCGGCAAGCAACTTAAGGATTTTGTTGTGGTTTTGTACTTTAGATACAACTTCGATGGCATACGCCTTGAAGGTGAAAGTGTTACCGAATGTTACCCCTAAGATATTTGGATGACTGAGACAGTCGGTAGCGTAACACCATCGACGTAAACGTCCAATATTCCACGTAATAAACGGAGTGGACGTGGATTTGGTCGGCTAGGTTCAAAAAATTTGCCGTCCATGTTTTTATACAAAGAGGAGAGGGTATTAACCTTCTATAGCTTGGAGTAGAGTGACGTGGTTGAATGTGTCAAAAGCTTTTGACAGCGCTGGTAGTGCTATGCATTTTGCGGAAGCCATGCTGAGTGGCTAAGCGAAGATTCGGAGTAAACTGAGGGAGCAGAAAGGTTTCCAATGTCTTCACTACTGGTGAAAGGAGTGATACCGGTCGCTATGACTCACTTTCTTTAGCCGGTTTCCCAGGCTTGAGAACGTGCATCAGGTAGCTTACTCCCTCAGCGCTAAGGTGGAATTCCATTGGGCCTATTGATTTAAATGGTTTGGCTTTTTTATGGCTTCTCCAACATCTGTGGGGGTGATGATAACGGGTCACACGAGTTTCTGAAATAATAAGCTGGTTCATTTCCCAGAAAAATAAGAAAGAAAACGGACCAAGCTGTGAATCTAAAGCATCAACAATTCCCCTTGAACATACACATAAATATTCATTAAAATCAGTTCAGTTTTTTAGGAGGAGTTCAGTTCAGTCACACACGTAGATATGATATACATATATATTGTAAGGATGGTATGATAGGAACAATGGAGATACCATTACCTACAAACTCAGAAATTTTGCATAACGCCTTATTACCAAAAGTGTGGGAGATGATTAACTGTGTAACATAGTCCTTGACCCTGGTACAAGGGCAAATCTCGAATTGTGAGGAGGTGGAAATGCAAATATCCCGCCTTAAAAACAATAAAGCACAGAAGAATATCTGACCACGAATCTTTTCAAACAAGGAGGCGAAATATTTTTAAAACGGTGCATCATTTCTTACGCAAACTTTTAAATATAAAAAAGCATTTGGCATTGACAAATGTTAGCACCTGGTGCCGCTATACCTTAATTACACTTCACTTCAAACGCTTCTGATCTTTTATATGGACGACTCTTTGTCATTGTCTGCTGTAATATTATTTATTACAATATGGTTCAGAGGAGGCAAGTATGGATGCTATCAAAATATTAAGAGCTGATGAGAAGATCCCAGGAATACACGAGAAAAGTTTTCCGGAACATTCATGGTGTTTGCCAGCTGAATGTACCAAAGAAAATTAAAATATATGCTGTTTTCCTATAGCAACCACCCTTTGATAGCGGTGGAAAGGAAGGAATATGCCCTTACTTAGGTGGGAAATTCAAGATGATAATGATTTGATATTCATAGTTGTTTCCAAATGCCTTCAGTTACTACTCATAATTGCGCAAAGTATCTTTCTTTTTTTTTTTCAATTACAAACAAAAAATTGTTTGTAAGTGAGCCCCGAAAAAAACGAAATGACTTTTGATATTTTTTTTTTTGGGAATTGAAATATAATCAATTCCTTTGCTGTGCATAACAGGAATTAATTACCTTTTCCAATTACTGAGGAATGTAATGGGTAATGTAATGGAATTGAATTTACCCAGCTCTTGTTTTAACAAATTGATCTTACTAAGCCTATTAATTAAGTATTTGTACTATCAATACGATCAACCTTATGTAAAACATGTGTAAATAAACATTGCAAAAGTGCAACTTCATTATTTTTTACAGTATTTGTCTTAAAGAAACTAAATCTTTTAAATTTTGCTTTTTAACATTTATAATTATAATAAATATTTCGATAAAAAAAGAATAATACTTATTTCAGTACAATCATATTTGTTTTTATATATTAAGTTGTGAAATAAGAATATTTGTAAACATATGTGTTTAGTTTTAAGCAGATTTAATCAATAAAAGCTAAAAAATTTTATGTGTGTAAGTCTTTAGAAAAATAACAAAAAATGTTTTACTTTAACAATTGTATAAAATTTGTAGTTAGAGTTGTTTAACAAATGTTTAAGCAGAATGAAGGCATTATTTTGTCCCAAAAAGGTAAGTACGTACTTCCTTAAAGTTTCCAAACGATTTGTGTTTGTATATATTTTTGTGTTGCACTTGCCATGTATGTACATATATGTGACCTGGAATCATTAAACGACCCTATTGTGCGAAAATACCGTTTATCACTTTTTGAGTGATTCTTATAGGAAATTTAACGCTCTTTCCAATGTAGCAAACCACAATTTTTTATCTTTCTTAGTTTCGCATTTAAAGTACAAGCTGAATACCCCCCTACACGATAATTCAAATCTTTAAAGGCGTTCTTCTCGAAAACTTGTTTTCGCACAATAGGGTCGTTTGATGATTCCAGGTCACATATATTGCTTTAAAAACATATCTATGCTATTCTGTAATCCTAGAACTCACAAGGGTGCCTTACATACCTGACGCACTTTTGCGCACACATGCACACTTCTTTCACATATTTTATCTGGGTTACAAATTATTTATTACTTCTTATTAGAATTGTACCGTTATAATGCCGTAACGAGTAACCGGTAGGGCTTACGATTTCTTCTCGAACAGAAGCGAGATTTACGAGACCCCAGAAATAGAGAACTCGACTTCTCGCGAGATTCTCGTGTCTCGAAATACCCGCAAATCTCGCGAGTTTCTCGACATACACTTAATCGCTGTATGGGCAGTATTTATACACTTGGTTTTCTTTTACTTGTGATGTTTTGTCTGATTATATTCCTTTCCAATGATAGTTAACTCAAAACATATTGTGACGAATATTACCATCTCTAAGGTTATTAAATAAAGGCACAACAGAAACATTAAGCAAGCTACATAAACACATTAATCGTCATTTAGCCACATACATACAAGGCAACGAAGAGATAACTCACACACAGATCACACACAGTCATCATCAGTTGAAGTAATACTCACATATGCACGCGCATATGCCTATGCGATAGGCTGGCTATAAACTACAGAAACACACGCGACGCATATAGCTGGTAACCAAGTAGAAAATTCTAGCAGAAGAAACGTCGACATAAGGGCACAGAGTATAAAAGCAGCGAAAGCTGAGTAGTCAGTAATCAGTATGATTTAAGCACGCTATCAGTTGCGAAGTGAAGTTTAATTGCGAAGTACTTTCAAAGTAGTCTAATAAAGACCATTTTGCATTATTGAATATTGGAGTTATTTATTCAACAATTTAGCGATACGAACGTTAGCAGAAGGTGTAAAAAAAGCAGAGTTTCCCTAAATTTGTTACAATATTCATATTATTTTGTTCACAGTATTTTATTTTTTTAACGAGACATCGAGAACTCGGCTTCTCGCAAGATTCTCGAACCTGGAAATACTCGTAATACTCGCGTGCTTCCCGACTTTTAATTCAGTCGCTGCATTGCCAGTATTCTATGCATTTCGGTGTTTTTTACTTGTGGTTTTGTGGACATTTTCGCTTGTGCTCCAGAAGAAATAGCAAGCTCTATATAAAACAGCGATTGCATCGATTAAACTGAATGTCGAGAATTTCGCGAGCCTTACAAGTAATTCGAGATTCGAGCATCTCGCGAGAAGGTGAGACTCGCGAGAAATATCTTCTCGTACAAGCTCGAGAAATCGTAAGCTCTAGTAACGGGTATAAAGCCTGACTCTCAAAGTTATCTTGTGTTTGATATGACCACGTGCGAAGAAGACCGTGTACGGGGACTATGGCATTTCCAGTTGTAAATGAGAGTGTCATATGGAAATGTAAATACTTAATTGAAAATGCGAAAGCGTCATTAAATATTAGAATAGTCAATTGTAGATTATGTTAGTTGGAGCTGGCCGGTCCGCGAAGATACACATAGGCTGAATGAGTATTACCAGACGTTTATTTAACGACCAAACTTAAAAGCAATATCAAAAACCAGGCAAGGCAGGACCTATGTTATAAAATAACTCCGTCCCTTTGGCAGATACTAGCTGCTTTTTAGGACATATTCCACATGTTGCTTTTAGATCTGATAGCTGTATCACAGGGCAGGAGCACTAAATAATAGAGGAAGGGGAAAGAAAAGAAGGAGGAAAAGAACAAATCCGTGGTTGTGATCAGGATACAAGGTTGTCTGGGAACCTTTGCTGCCTTAAAAAATAAAATAGGTGCTTGTCCCGATTTAGGCCGAGTATTTAATTTAAAAAGGAGTTTGGCTGTTATGACTTGTGGCCAAAACTGTAATGTTATGTAGGCTTTTTCGGCGATATCATGTGCTACTTATTGGCAGCACAATGAACGGACTAAAATAAAGAATTGATTGCTAATATCGTGGTTTTGTTAATAAGGGGACTCATTAAACCTTATAAATGCCTTATAGTGTAAACGCATAAATTTATCTAGTGCGTAAATGAACTGTCAAATTTGGTATGAAAAATCATTTACACGATTTGTATAAATTTACGCGCACCTTTCATCGTGTAAGCGCGGTAAACTCAAAGGAATGCAACCTTGCAAACAGAACAGCCGTCATTAGTTACGTGAACCAGATACGGATAGAAATTTAACATGCAAATGGAACAACAACGTTGTGATCCTGATATTTATCTGGTTCAATTTCAGATCCGTATAGCAGTGCTTTTCTTTTCGTTTTCTGTAGTAGATTTTTTGACAGCTAACCACTTTTGAGTTGGTAGCAATCATGGCTCAACTATATGGTTGGCTCATCTCTACAGCAACAACATACATACCTTTATTCAGATTGTCAAAATCAGCGTGTTGGTGTTAGACGAATGTAGTGGAATGGAAACATAAAACTGAGCAGCTTTTGTGTGCAGTAAGAAAATGTTGTCAATGTGTTGGTTTCATTTTGAGTTTGCCATCTCCTTCTGACAATCCCTACTCCAGTGAAATGAAAAAAATAAAATCAGCTGATGAGATGAGCCAACCATATAGATGAGCCATGATAGCACTGAAATAAATATGTGTACATATGTGTATACATAAAAGATTTCGCTATATTTAAAAGCAAAAACACGGAAAGAGTAAACAACTTGAAGAAAATGTAAGGAAAATAAATAGCTTGTTTATGTGCGAAACTATTTAAATGTTAATAATTCTATCAGTATCTTCAATTTTTTTGTACGTTTCTTCTTATTTTCAACAAACCAGATGTTTTATATTAGTGCTACCAGCTCTCATTAAGTTGATCCAGATCCTTGCAATGAGATTTGATCGTGAGCCAGAGCTCGATAAGTCAATGGGACGCTCCTTGTATGTATATTCATATCAACTAAACCAATATACCATCCTCGTGTTCCAATGGCACATGAACCAGATACGGATAGAGATTAAACATGCAAATCCATATGGATCACATTGTTGTTGCATTTGCATGTTTAATCTCTATCCGTATCTGGTTCATGTGTCATTGGAACACGAGGCATATTTTTGATTTACGTGTGCCGTTACACAAATACATAATATTAGCTATCATCCGGTGGCAAAATCCTGAGCCAGATAAATAATTTTGGATGTAAGTGCAACAACAACGATTTGTGCCAGATAAATCCAGATAGAAGTCTGGTTCAATTTGTGAGCCAGATAATTTGTTAATTACGTCTTTTTAGGTTGGCAACGCGGCCTTTAATATACCTTCTTTTTCAAAAATAGATGTCGCTGCTTAGCCTTTCGCCGTATGAGTTAAATGAAAAACAGCCGCGACATCTGCCTATAACATTTCACGTGTGCAAAAATTTCACGACATCTGCTTCTCAAGTCTCTCAATGATCCAGAGCATTCCCGCGAGAATTGAGCGTGAGCCGGAGCTGTAAAACTCACTGAAAGACGGCTATTGTAATGGCACACATTCCACATACGCCATGGAGTAGTAATAAAATAAATGCTCAAAGAGAATGCATGTGTGTATGTATGTATATTTACAAAATTATTCTTTAGGAACGACGCAAAAAAGGAATAGTTTCATTTTATCATATTAAATACTGGAAGGGCACATGTTTGATGAAAGAGGCACTATATTTGTATTTGCATATGTACAAACTTTTTCGCATGTACATTCATACCTATTTCGTTTGCTTAAACACAAATTTTTATTAAATCATTTTTGTTTATCTTGTATATTACATATATACCACTGAACAGTGTAGACATATGAGGTCACATTTTGCGTCATGTTAGGTTATTGGTTGTTAAAATAGCATATTTCATATTACTTTACGCGGTCAATAACCATTTATTTACTGGCTTTATGTTTTTATTTTACGTTTTTACACACAACAAGGTTTTTTGCTGCTTATTTTATAAACAAGCCGAGTTTATTATTACTAAAATATAAACTACATACTTTGTATTGGTTTTGCTTGTGAACTCGCAAACAACTGATTATTGAACAATAATGTTAAAAGTCAAAAACAGCTGGCAAACTTATTGTTGCTACCAGATGTGGAGACCGCTAAAAATATGAATCAACAATGAAAATCGATTCAATATTGGTGCCGGTAATGCAGTGAAATACGAATTTGTTATTTTCAAGCAGACTTGCTAAATTTCTGTTAAGATTTGCAAGTAATGAATTAATAATTGTAGGGTTATCTACTTTGTAAAATATACTTTAATTTTGTAAATTATTTTTATGTTATATTACTTTTAACCTCATTTCAAAATGAAAATTTTCTAAAACAAAATAATTCCATTTAAAATACTAATGTTACATTGCTTAAAAATTTATATTAATTGATTTAAAACAATAGTCAATTTATTATTTATATTAATTATACACACTTCTTCTCCAGTTTATATTCAGGAATATTTATTATATACACATATAAGATATTTTACAACAACAGACATTCAACCTCCGCAATACAAATTAATTCATATTCAATTCGAAAATAACACAATAAACTACAAAACAAAGAAATAACTTTGAATTTTAAAAATCAAACAAATTTCTACAATTTAAAAAAAATCTCTTAAGATTTTTTAAAATAAATTTTAACGAAATATTTTCCTAAATATCAATATTTTACAAAAACCCCTATTACGGTTGTCAACGTCAACCAGCACTTCATATCGTCGTCGACATCACGTCGTATCAACATCAATGTCACGTCAATGCATAATTGGTATTTACTAAGGCAATGTATTGATGTCGACGTGATATCGATAAAAATACGATCCCTATATTTTTGACAGCTGTTTATTTAAATTTGTATTGAGTTAAGGGCCCATTACTGATACTTAGCATAGACTTGACTTGACTTGAGAACTGTCACTTGACTTAGAAGTCTGTTGAATTTTTATTTTCTATGTAAGTTCTAAGTGACGTTTACATTTTGAGATGCCATTTGTTTGTTTCCATTTCATTTTGACATTTTGTCATCCAAATTGATATTTATTGATTATGATGCCAGATTGCATGACCTAAGTGGAGTATAATCGTGGCTAAGTTGCCAAGTTTACGCCAAGTCAAGTCAAGTCTATGCTAAGTATCAGTAATGGGCCCTTTAATTTTTTGTTTAGTGGACAATTTGTGGATCTAAATAACTGCTGAAATCTATTAGTGCACAATTAAGCATTTCGGGCAAAATACACACAAGAAATTTGTTTACGAACTTTAGTGAATATATTGTAGATGATTGGATTTCTCTTTAGTACATCATTAGCAACTCCCTACCTCCCAGAGCGTGGTGCACTAATGGAAAACTTAATCGAATTCGGGAGGGGTATCAAAATACCCGAATTGACCTCGGTATTAATAATCTGAAGGCGGAAATAAAAAATCTTTGAAATTTCACAAAAACCTTTAAATGAACCACTTGAAAGCTTGCAACTGTTTTTGCAAATATTTCCTAACGCAAGTAAAATTTTTATATTCCGACTTCGGATTATTAAAATCGAGGTCAATACGTGTCTTTTGGTAACTCTCCTGTCTGCATGTATGTAATATATGTACATAAGTAATAAATATGTGTGTGAAATTCATATTATGAATATTTTAGTTTTTTTTGTTTTTGAAAATATGAAAATAATTGATTCTAATTCGAGCTAATTGAATATCTAATTGCATTAGCAGAAGTCAACTACATTTCTAATTGTAAAGGTAACCCAATTTGTTTTGCTAATGGCAACTAATTGCAATTAGATTTACCATTAGAAAAAAAATTTCAATTATCTAATGGGAATTAGTTGACTATTTCTAATTGTTTAATGAATTAGAGAATTTCGCAAATGAAGGTTAATTAGTAATCATTAGCATTAGCTAATCATTACTTAACATCTATGATTCTGCATAATACAAAGTTTTTAATTTTTGAGTAATTGTGCACACAAAGTTGCCATCTGCTATAATTCAACCTCATTCTAGGTTCTTCAAACACAACATTATAATTGACAATATTTAACAAACAACTATTAAGTTATTTTTAACCTCAACAACATAGCAATAACACAACCAAATATTAATATAGATAAAATAGTAATACAATAAGTAAACAATAACAACAACTAAGAATAAGCTATCAAGTACATCGAATCATCAAAAGATTACATCAATACCAACATAAACTTTTAACACAATTAACAAAAAAAAATACATTTCTCAAAATTCTGACAATTAAAAAAACATACAATATATCTAAAACACAAAATTCAAACGTTTTTCAAACTACAACACAAAATTCTTACAGTAATCAATACTCTTCAAAAAACGCGAGTACTCCATAAATAGTGTAAGGAATATTCCTCTAGGAGTATAGGAGTGTTCCAAAACTAATCTGTATTCATACAAAAAATGTGCTCCAATTAACATTGCGATGTCCTAGGAGAGGAGTAGGTGATCCCACTCTCGCTTTGTTTGTGAGTATTCCATAGAGTACATACGTGAGAGTACTTTCCAAAGTACTTTCACTGTAGTACTCCATGGAGCACCCTCTGCATATGCCAAAGTACTAAAGAGGAATTGTGTCGGAAAGAATTATCGGAGTGAATTTAAATGAAGAGGGGCAATACAACTTTTATATTTTATACTACGAATATTCTTATGTTATTTAGCATTTGCGTGAATAAACTAATATTTCTCTATACTATAGTATGTATACATAAAACCAGTGCGCGGTTGCATTTTATCAGAGTTGCCATAGTAAAATTTTATTATCAGTTATTTGTATGCAATATTTTACTTTTGGCAACTCTGTTCGATCGTCATCAAGTCGTCATCACGGTCGTTAAGAAACGAGCAATGATCGGCTGATGGTGGTCCGCAAACGCATTGCAAAGGAGTATTGTTAGAGTACTCCAACATGAAAAAAATGGAACACGTAATCCAACAATTTTTGCAGGGTATACACTGTAAATAAACATTTAATGTTTTATGTAGGGTTATCTACTTTGTAAAATATTGTAACGAATTTACTTGCAATTTCCCTTATTTGCAATTTTCTACTAAGGTTCAAATCACTAAACTGTTGAATAAATAACTCCAATATTGAATAATGGAAAAATGGCCTTTATTAAGGTACTTCACAATAACACTTATAGCTTGCTTAATTAAATCGATCTGATTGATAGCTTAAATGAAACTGATTACTCGCCTATACTTTTGTCGCCTTTTTATACTGTCCGACCTCCTCGTTGCATATTTCTAGACTTTTCTAATTCCAGAACTTACTAGTTAGTTATAACTTTCTCAGCTACAACTACAGATGTATAATTTGTATAGCTTCTCTCATACCCCATGTGCTTGTATGTGTAAGCGACACTTCCACAATCACAATTGCATACCTTTAGGAGCATCTCAGATAAAATATCTGCGTGTGTTTGTGCATCTCTTCTCCGCTGCGTGTGCGTACATAGGTGTAGACAAAATGATTAAATTATTGATGTGCATTCACGTCACTGCTTAGCATCGGCATAGAGATGGCAGTACCCCTTAGTGCCGCTAACATTCGTAACAATATACTTTAATTTTGTAAATTATTTTCATGTTATATTACTTTTAATCTTATTTCAAAATGAAAATTTTCTAATCAGCTATTTTTTAAATTTTTAAAAAGTGAATATCATAAATAATAAAGAGAATAAATTTATTTAAATATATAGTTTTATTCTAAACTATAATAATTTCCTGGTCGAGTTTAAGCTCCAGTTAAAGTTGTTTAGAGTTTAACCTTGCCACACTGTTCGATAACAAAATTTTTTCTCATGATCTCAGCTTAAGCGGCCGAAGTGGCAGGGTTAAACGTTGGTCAACTTTAACTGGAGTTTAAACTCGCCCTGAAAAACCGAGCATAAGATAGTTATTTTTAAAGTAACGGTAAAGCATATAACTATTGTCAAAAAAATTTAACTTTTCTTTTTTCCCTTACTGTACATTCAATTGTACATGTCAAAAATAATAACATTAAAGTTAAAAATAATGATCAAAGTGTTTCGTATATTCCAGAAACAAAAAACATTAATTTAGTCAGCAATTTTAGTTTTAAAATAAATTGATAAATCTTTTTTACGTAAAAATAAATAAATAAAAAAAAAAAAAAAATCTTTTTTACGTGCTCAAGTTAAATTTGTTAAATGCATAACTTTAACATTATTTCTAAAAGGCCTGTTCTGGAAGTGTGAAACTACATCCCAATTAAAAATGCGCGGGATTTACTTTTAGTTTTTTGGAAAATCTTTCCCTTGTAATAAATCTCGAACTTGCCGTTTCGAGTTCATCGAGTTTTCAAATGCGTCGTGACATGGAGGCGAGTTCAAACCCTATACCTATCTATATATATAAAAAGAAGTGTACATATTGATTGTCACTCCATAACTCGAGAACGGATAGAAAGATTGCCATGAAATTTTTAGGAAAGATACAGGAAGGAGAGATGATGGTTAGTTGATTTTGAAATCCCAAATCGATTTAGCCATTCTTGAGTTATGATTTTTTTTTAGAAAAAATTCAATAGGTATATAAAATTCTTATGTCACGGTGTTAGAGGCTTAACTCCTTCGAAACGGCTGAACCGATTCTCATAAAATTTTGTGAGCATATTGGGTAGGTCTGAGAATCGGCCAACGTCTACCTTCTTTTTCGCTACGAGCATAGGGTCTTGAGATCAAAACGTGGACCCGGGTACCCCTAGAATGTGTTTATACAATATGGATATCAAATGAAAGCTGTTGATGAGTGCTATAGTACAGAATAATTTGCATACACCTGGGTGCCTAGGGTATTGAGATATAGGCCAAAACGTGGACCCGGGTACCCCTAGAATGTGTTTATACAATATGGATATCAAATGAAAGCTGCTGATGAGTGCTATAGTACATGATAATTTTTGGGAGGCTAAGGTCTCGAGATATAGCCCAAAACGTGGACCCCGGTACCCCTAGAATGTGTTTATACAATATGGATATCAAATGAAAACTGTTGATGAGTGCTATAGTACAGGACAATTTTCATACAACTGGGAGGCTAGGGTCTCGAGATATAGCATAAACGTGGACCCGGTTACCCCTAAAATGTGTTTATACAATATGGATATCAAATGAAAACTGTTGATGAGTGCTATAGTACAGGACAATTTTCATACAACTGGGAGGCCAGGGTCTCGAGATAAAGCATAAAACGTGGACCCGGATACACCTAGAATGTGTTTTTACATTATGGGTATCAAATTGAAGCTGTTGATGTATGCTTTAGTACAGAGTAAGTTTTACACAGCTGGGTGACTACGGTCTCGAGATATAGGCCAAAACATGGACCCGGATACACCTAGAATGTGTTTTTATATTATGGGTATCAAATTGATGCTGTTGATGTGCGCTATAATACAGAGTAAGTTTTACACCGCTGAATGACTAGGGTCTCGAGATATAGGCCAAAAGATGGACCCGGATACCCCTAAAATGTGTGTGTATTATGGATGTCAAATGGAAGCTGTTGCTGAGAGCTCTAAAGTTCATTGTGATATTCGATTTAGTCGCATCAACCTGGCAAAACTGATAAATATGCATGCGAAGCCGAAATAAAGGCAAGAATTAATAATACATACGTCCTATTCGATTTGCCTGAAATTTCGTATATAAATTTGCCTATATTAATATTTACTATGCTTTTTTCCGGGAAGTATACCAGAGATGGACTGGGACTTGGATTAGGACTAGGACTGGGACTGAGACTGCGACTCGGAGTGGGAGTGGAACAAAATACATACCACCCTCTGGGACTGGCAATAAGAGATGAAGAAGAAGGAGAAAAACTTGAGAGAATAGAAAAGAGAGAAGGAGACTGAGGAAGAGATAGAATGAGACGAAGATGGAGATGAAGCGAAAAAGACGGAGGGAGGAGTGAATAAAAAGATTAGGAAAAAGTGTAGAGGGGTAGGGCAGAGTTAGACGGAAAAAGCTTATTAAAATGTATGCAGATAGGCCAAATTTAGGGCAGAACAACGTCTGCCTGGTCTGCTAGTATACTATATGTATATATAATCAACATTTTTTCAATGGTTTTTATTTTCGTTTTAGAATTTATTAATTTATATTTTCTAGTTTTTTTTTATTGACTATCATACTTATCGTATTAAATCAGTTTTTAAATCACCTATCGCTTAAAAATGTTACCCTGCTTTAGGTTATTAATTTAAAAAAATTAAATATCAAAACCGCTAGCATTTGAGTTGCAAACGATTTCGAGTTCCAGAACGGGTATTTTTTCATCACAAGCTATGCTGTCTTGAAATTTTAATCGTGCGGCTAGTCCAGCGATGCCAAAGGCGTTTCACCAAAGCGTATGGGCGATTTCCAAGATAGTGATGCGTCTACACCCCAAATTATAGAATGACTAACTTGGATAAGGATTCATTTAAATAGTGCTTAGAAATTAAATAGTGAGGAGTTTTTGGCTCTATAATCGAAAAATGTATCCTTGAACAGATAGTGTACACCAAAGGGAAACTGCTTTATCAAATAAAATTATAAAATGGTGAAAAAATATAGTTTTTTTGTCGGGCATGAACTAATGAACTTATTATTTTTTACATTTAGGCCCGTACAACTAAGTTTTTCGCTTGAATTACGCTTAAATTTATTATGTAGATTTTCAGTCAGTAGGAATTTAAACTCGCACCAAAAAACCAAACCTAATTGTCCCATTTTTCTACCGTTTAGACCAGGGCTGCTCAAAAATTTGTGTATTAAATTGCAAATACTAACACAACAGAAAAATTATAAGTGCGCTGAGAAAAACTAAAATATTTTTTTTTAAATGGAATTATTTTTTTAAAAAATAATATTGTAATACAGTTCAAGTAACTTTATGTATATATAGATCTACATATAATAATACAACAAACATAGAATAATGTGTATACTTAATATAATTATGTTACCGGACACAACTTTATTTGAATGTTTTGATAACATCTTCAATGTCTATTGTTGCACTATATGTGGATAATTGTATAACGGCTTCTAAATGGCCTTGGGTCAAGGAGTTTCTTAGGTTCCTTTTGATTAATTTAAGGCTGTAAAATGCTTTCTCACATATATATGTACTACTAAATACAGACAAGTATTTTAATATTTCATTTCTTAAAATCGGACACTTGTCTTTGCTCGTAATTTTCCAAAAATCAATGCCTTGTAATTTTCTTTCCTTAAGGAATGAATCAGTTTGTAAATTGCACAATTCCATCTGAAACTATGGACTTTGCGATAATATATCACAAGTCATGGAACTGTAAAAAATTGGTAAAATTTGTTTAATTCCGTCGAAATCTTTGAATTGGCTCTGAAAACTTATTTTGAAGCTTTCTAAGCTGCTTTTCATGTAACTAAAATCAAAGTCTATATTTTCATACTCATTCAAAATTGTCCCTAAACAAGGAAAGTAGAACAATTTTTCTTTTTGTAGGGCGGCCAAAAATATGTAAATTTTATATATAAAGCCACTTATAAAACAGGCCATCTCAAATATAGTTTTGTTTTTTCCTTTAATATAGCGAAATGTAGTATTTTATTTATTATTTCAAAAAATTATCTTAAGCATTTTCCTCTGCTCTGCCACCTTACTTGTGTAAACATTACCAAATCACCATATTGACATTCGCATTCGTCTATAAATTTCTTAAATTTTCTATGTGTAAGTGCGTTATGACCTCTTATATTTTTTAAGATTTGTACTACTACATCCATAGTTTTAGTGGCATGCTTCCATTGAGGGCATAAGTTTTCTTGGTGGATTATGCAGTGATATCAGGTACTTCTATTCCCCTTTTGATTAACTGACCAACAAGACCATTATTCTTACCAATATGGCTGGTGCTCCATCTGTACATATAGCAGATAGTTTTGTCAAAGCAAGATTGTCATTGGACTTTTTATAAATAGCGTTGAATATACACACCTGCTCAAAATAATAGTTACACAGCAGTCCTTCAATTTCAAAACAAGAAAAAATCCATTTTATTAATCAATATTAAGAAGATAAAACACACTTTTATCCTTGTCCTATTTATTAATGAAAATAAGCAAACTCCATATTAAAGTAACGAAAAACATATTAGTTATTATTTAAAAACATTAATTGGCTGAAACTAACCTGCTCATAAAAATAGGTACAATTTTGATGAGATACACTCAGAGAAAAACGCCGTTCTGAAATCCAGCACCACCGGACTCAATTCAAGCTTTTCATGTTCTTACTTTTTTGTTCTTGAAAAACGAAGGACCTGTTCTTAAAACAACAACCTTGTGCTTGAACTCACACCATTTTCTTGAAAAGAGAACGGCTGGTCTTAAAATATAGACAAATGTTCTATTAATGAGAACAATGTTCTTAAATTAAGTTTAAGAAAAAAAAACGGGACAATTCGTGTGCACTACAATGTTAAATACAATATTTGGCACAAGCTATGAAGCAGTTGTAGTGGCCTAGCGGTTGCGATTGTGTGGCGCGAGTTCGATCGCCGTCAAACTCTGAAGTTTTTTTAAACAATTTTTTATATTATATTTTTTTTTTTTCGTTCAGTTTCATTGACATATTGAAGGTTCACACATCAATACCAAACTGGTCATAAAATACGAACGATGTGCTTGGAAAACCCGTTCTTAAAACAAGCCCATCGGTCACGAGTTAAGAAAAAACGTACCTAACAGACTTTTGTCAACGAATGTTCTTAATTTTGAACGTGTTTCGTTCGTTTTAGAACGATTTTTTCTCTGAGTGTAGTAGGTATGAAAAAATATATGAAACAAAACTTTTCTTTTACACATTTAACATTGCTTACTGGATGTATATCCACCTCCATCCTGAACTAATTTACCCATTATTTTGGGCATGCTATTGATTAAAGTCTGGCAGGTTTCTACGGATATCTCAAACCAAGTTTTTGAACACATTCCCATAATTGGTCTTTGTTGGAGAAAGTTTGACCTGCCAATTTCTTTTTTAAATGTCCCCACAGGTTTTCAATCGGATTTGTGTCCGGGGATTGACTAGGCCACTTCAAAGCATTAACATCATGGTCCGTCACATTTTTTATATTTTTTTCATAGTAAATTTGTTTTTTGTGCTTGTTCATCATATGAAATAGTTTTTGCTTTGCCCTTACACAGGAGCGTGCGCAGGAATTGTCTATGGGGGGTTTTTGAACATATGGAAGCTCATAGTAAGCATCCGTTATTGTCAATACTAGTTTTGCGATAAAAATTAATAGAAACGGGAGTAAAGAGAAACATTTACCATATTTATTGGCTATCAGTCAAAAAATGCACTCTTCCATCTACCACTTTTTATGAAAAAAAATTCAGTCGTTGTGAGCCCATGGGGTGGTTTAAACCCCCAAAAAACCCGTTGCGCACGACCCTGCCCTTACATATGAAAATCAAAAACTTCCTTATGAATTTTATTTATGTATGTATATGCGAGGGCATACGGGAGTGCTTTGACATTTTTTTTTATATTCAAAGTGTGAATTTGTATCTGTGCCTATGATTCAGGGCAAAGCAAAAACAAAAGTGCTACAAGTGTATAGGGATTGAGCAGCCCTGGTTTAGACTAAAAACTGTATCACAGAAAAACAAAATTGCACAATATTTATAAAAGAAATCGTGAAACATATATATAACATTATTGTGTACATATTTATCTACACTTTATATGACTGCAATTTGATAATCCCGACTCATGCCATAATACATTATATTTACATTTTGTTTTTTGTCTTATTTCTTGATTCACATTTTTACCAACCTTTGGACTATTGCATATAAAAAATTTACTTTAATTTTTTCTCTCTCACACACACACACAATATGTAGATATCAATTTAAAAAAATTGGTCAAATTCAAGTCGCTTGTTCTCACTCATGGACCAGATGATCATCGACTAGATGCTTACGTACCTCTGAATAAATTACGTAAAGCGACCGTTTACAAATTAAAAATGATTCCGGAATCCTTAAACGATGAATATGCCGTATTTGTTCGCGCCGAACGTAAATCAGATTTATTTTTGGGTAAGTGAAAGTTTGTAGAATTTTCGAAAATAATTAATAACGATTTTTATGCATAATTTATTGTGTTTATGAGGGGATATAAGTCTTGCACGTTCGAGATTAAAATTTTTACTAAATGTATTGTTAAAATGAGCTCAGCAAACAAGTATAGCTCTGTTTGTGATTTTGAATGAAAATTATAAGTTGAAATTGCGCTAGAATGACTATAGTGCACTTCATAATTATAATGTCACGAATATTTAATTTATGATTATAGGGTTGAATTGTTTGCTGATTTGTGTGAAGAGCCCTCTTCAATTACAGTTAGCGCTAATGTGCCGTTTTAATCACCCTTATTGTCATTGTCGTCGTCAACATCGTCGTCGGTTTTCAGTCGATCTAACATCGTATCGACGTCGTCGTCACTTCGACACCAAATCGGTATTGGCTAAGCTTGTTGAGACGACAATTTATCGATAAAACGAAAGGAAAATATACCATCTCTGCCATTTCTGAATCAGCTGTTCGATTTTTTTTACAATTTCTGTATCTTTTTTCGCGATTTGAGATTTGTTTAAATATTTCAATTCAAGATTTTACAAAAATGTTTTATTATGACAGTAGTGCGAGCTCTAGTGACGAAAATAATAAAGAGGAGCTTACTCAATAGAAAAAAAATCTGAAATAACTCCGATTTTTTCTAGCCCAGCTACAAGAACCTCGAATTATTGCGCACTCGTTATTTTCATTTTGAATATCTAAAAAAACAATGCATATTACATGTTTGCATATTTAATAAATTAAAAAAGAATTTTTTACTTACATATTTTCCTTCTGTCGTCAATAAAGCAGCGTCGACAAAAATGGCGTCGTGTGGTGGCGACGCCGACAGCAAATTTGCTTAGCCAATACCAAAGATGTGTCGATAGTCGTCAATAGTTATCGAAAACGACGATGGCAATACCGAATTTAACACGTCCTCGTCGTCCAGTGACGACGACGACAATGACAATAAGGGTGAATGTGACAACTCGAAAATTAACCAACGAAAAATATTGTAAGAAAACAAACTTTTAAAAGCCACACTTATACATCCCGTTAAGTTTAAATTTTCTCAGGCGTAACATTCTTGTAATCTGGGAAGCTCCCAAAAATGGTGTTCCCAGAAACTTCACTCTACTTCTATCGTGCGCTAATAATATTCACCGCCATATTCTTAGAGGCTACAGGACTGCAATCGTTTCATTGAATATGATACGACCGTGTCCACAATCCAAATACACCAACGGGTTAAGAAACTTAGAATATTCTGGGATAAGAGTACCTGCCTTAAGAGGCCCTAAAATCCAAATCTCCGTACGACTTCATCACGTTCTATTTGACTGCCTTATGAGTACTATTCTGAAGTTCTCTAGCTGCTCTCTCTATGTCGTAGTTCTCCACCTGGAAGACACTGCATGAGTCAGGAAGTCGGTAAGATTGATTTACTTGCAGATGCTTTGAGTACATTCCAGCTTCTCTCAGGGAAGTGAAAAATTATGTTCAAGATAAGCTAAGACTTGGAATATTCGTCGCACCGATAAAGGTCACTACTCCAAGTCCAAAAAAACAGAGCTGATAACAGTATTACTACTTGAACCCCATTTCGAATGAGTTGATGGTGTATGCTAGCTATAACGCAATGTGTGATCTGCCAATTTTGGCATTGTTAAAGGCTCCCCTCTTTTTCGAAGCGGGGCTATGAGTATCGAGCAGTCCTGGGGATTTGTATGGTGAAAAAACTATTGATTGCTCTGAGCAGCTCACATTCAAATTGTTGAATTTATGATGTAATTCAACTTTATTAAACACTAAAGATAAAATATAACTAATGGTAATGTAAATGTAAGTGCGTAAAGCACGTGCACACATTTTCAGAAGAAGAAGTTCGTAAGCTGTTTTTTAGAAGATTAAGGATTGCCAACTAAAATGTTTAGGTGTAGGGGATGCCATATCTCCCAACTATGAATATTAATAAATAAGTACTTAGGTACTTAACACCTTCCCTCCCTAGAAATGTGCATATGTCTGTAAGAAGCTTAAACATATCCTTCTTTATACTTCGTGCACGGCTTTCGACGTCTTTCCGATCTCCTTACGGTAGGTGTTGCGGTAAGCGTCTCGGATTGGTCATTACCTCTAAGTACCGCTTCGGTAGCAACAGATTGTGCCGTGGCTGCCCTGGATGATGTCATTGGTGCATTGGTGGTCGCCGTTAAGTTGTCGGAGCTTGGTACCTTAGGTAATGTCGCCAGTTGTTGAGTGTCTTCCATACTTGGTTCTCCGAGCTGTTTATGACCTTTGATCCCGACAAATGAACAAGTTGCTCCTGTTTCCACCTGGAATGCCATAGATTTTCCATTCACTTTGATGTTTACGTATATCTTTTGCTTCTTCGAATCAATACAGTTAATAGTGCTTATGCTTTAGTGCTTATTCAAAAGATGATTCATTGTTAGACGATATGTTATTAACGTGAGGCTGACTTTTTTCAGTTTTTTCAGCGGCACCGCATACAGCTGCAATATGCCCTATTTTTGAGCATATGTTACATTTGCTTTTCTTTCGATAATGAAAACACTTTTCTCTCGAATGCGACGTACCACACCCTGGACACGACTTTCTTGCTGAATTCGTGTTGGTCGTACGATTGAAAGTTTCTTTCTTCTTGCGGTTGCTTTTCGCCTTTACGGTGATTACTGACTTACTGATGGCGTTGACAGTTACTGCTTCTGATTCCTTCATTTCGGTGCACGTCTTCTTGGCCGCCTCATAAACTGTTGCTATCTGCAAGACTTCTTCTAATGTGGGATTAACTTTTTGCATACGGATATCCGTTGGCACGGATAAAATCCGGACGGCATGGATATCCTGTTAATAGTCGATTGTGAAACTATCCGGATATCCGGATTTATATATCATTATTTTTTATTATTTATCGGCTTATATTCTGGCGCAGATTTAGAGAGAAAAGCTGCGTCCATACCATTCTCTTGAAGATGGAAAAACCAATAGTGGCACCATTCATGTTAGCCGACTCGAACATCGCAAAACTACAGGTGAAACAAAATAAAGCAATGCGGTTTATTCTTAGAAAACGATATGACACCCCAATACATGAAATGCTAGAAAGTTTAAATTGGCTGAGTGTAAAGCAACTCATTGTATACTACACTCTATAATTCATACACAACATGAAACTAGGCAACCTGCCGAAATATTTAAATGACCGAGTAACATACAACAGCGAGGTTCATGACTACCACACAAGAAACAGGAATAACTTTCGTCTGCCAGCTGTTCGAACAGAATTCGACAAGAACAATATATACTACGAGGGATTGAGAGAGTACAACGATCTACCATCTGAAATAAAACAATGTCCAAATATCAATAAATTTAAGAAGTTATTATATAACTATTGCAAAGCACTACCATTTAGATAATGATCTCATACATACATGTACCTAATTTAGGTCTACAAGACCGTAAATAAATAAATAGACTTGATGTCGGTCCTTTGTTTTGTAGCGTTTTTTCCCTATATAAACAAATGGCACTGTCACTTTTTTGGAAATGATCCCAAATCTTGCTGACCATTTTAACACTCATTATTTGTCTAAATTGACGCTTTGTAAAATTGTTCATGTTTGTAAAATTGTAGCTTTTTAATTTTTGACATTAATTTAATAATCTACAAACATATTTTGTGAATAATTTTTCGATGTTTGCTTCGTTCAATTCTGATATGCAGCGATTCAATTTTTATATTCCAGTATCCAGACATACGGATTATCCGGATTTTCCATTAACGAATCCAGATAACCGGATTAGCTATCCGGATAGTTGAAAAATCCGGATGCAGTTCACAACCCTAGTTCGATTTGTATAGGGAGTTTATAATTATAAAGCGCACAATAGAAATATGCGTATGTCGATGCCGCGCGTATAAATCTAAGAAAGCGACCGAGATAGAGACATGTCTCAATATGTGATAAGCTTGAATTAAGTACTCAATAAAGAATTGATAACATATTCACCCAAGGTTGGCATTATTAAAAAGGGGGGATGCTTAAGAAAAGAGGAAATGTTTATTAAAATAAATACCAAATATACAAAAAAAAATTTCTAATAAAGCAATAACGTCATTTGGTGTGCTAAAAATATTGCTGTATAGTTTTTTTTTGCTTACAATATCTAAATATGAGAGTGTAGATTAATTTGGATTATTACATCTACTGATTATTTAGTTTACGTATGAATATTTATTTTAAAATATTTATTGATTTCAGTGAGAAAGCACCAAATGACGTCAATATATTGTTATTGCATTTGTTATTTTTTTAATGCATACCAATTTCACGCAAAAACTTAATGTAATCAAGAGTTCTTTTAATAAAATAATTATTTTTTCCAATAAATAATTTTGTAGGGCCAAGTATTTTAGTTAAACTTTTTGTTGTTTTCTTTGGAGCTTTTCGGCCGATATATCTCAAAAAAATCTTTTTTCCATTTTTATCAACGCGTTTCGACGCGGATTCGCGTCTTCATCAGGATTCTAATTTATTTTTTTGAAAATACGAAAAACACAATTATTAAATACAGGCATATTACAGGTTACATATAAAACTGATTTTACATTTCACTAAACTTACAATATTGACAACATTAAATTCGTCTAGTTATTGCGCACATACATATAAACATATATACACATAACATTAACAAACATATACATTTTTTTTAAGTCAAACCGCACAGCACGTCTTGATTCGTCAATATTTTGCACTGATCGCTGTAGCATAAGCCCATTTTATGCTGTCGACGTCTTCTTTGAAGTTCATTGCTGTATGTATTTGTTGCTGTATGCCAAGGCGAATTCAGTACCAGGTGTTGTTATCCCAACAGCTGATTGCTTCTTCTTGATAACTTTCCATACAACTCCTCAAGGCGAATTCAGTACCAGGTGTTGTTATCCCAACAGCTGATTGAGTTTTCTTGATTATTTTCCATACAACGTACAGTAATATGTCAGTAAATCGGAATCAATGAAAATTTTCTTTCGACGTGACATTCTTCTGCACGGCGAATTGGTTGAATTCGCTTTGCCACCACCTGGTATGGATTCGCCTTGCAACTCCTTGTACTACAACATGTCAGTTAATCGAAATCAATGAAAATTTTCTTTTCACTTGAAATTCTTCTGCACGGCGAATTGGTTGAATTCGCTTTACCACCACCTGGCTCAAATCGTTGTTGTTGCATTTACATTCAAAATTATTTATCTCGCTCAAGATTTTGCCACCGGATGATGGCTATTGTGTAGTTGCTCCTTATGAATTTTGTCTTTTGTTCTTGTATAAATAGCCATCATCCGGTGGCAAAGTCAGATAAATAATTTTGCATATAAATGCAACAACAACGATTTGAGCCAGATAAATCGAGATAGAAGTCTGGTTCAATTTGTGAGCCAGATAATTTGTTAATTACTTGTCTTTAGTTTGGCAACGCTGCCTTTAATAAAGCTACTTTTTAAAAAATAGATGTCGCTGCTTACCCTTTCGCCGTATGAGTTAAATGAAAAACAGCGGCGACATCTACCTATCACATTGCACGTGTGCGAAAATATCACGACCTCTGCTTCTCAAGTCGCTCAGTGGTCCAGAGCATTCCCGTGAGAATTGAGCGTGACCCGGAGCTGTAAAACTCACTGGATGACGGCTAATAACTTGTCTTTAGTTTGGCAACGCTGCCTTTAATAAACCTACTTTTTCAAAAATAGATGTCGCTCCTTAGCCTTTCGCCAGATGAGTTAAATGAAAAACAGCGGCGACATCTGCCCAACACATTTCAGGTGTGCGAAAATATCACTACCTCTGCTTCTCAAGTCTCTCAATGATCCAGAGCATTCCCGTGAGAGTTGAGCGTGATCCTGAGCTGTAAAACACACTGGATGACGGCTATTGTCATTTATGAACTCCTGATCACTCAGGGAGTAAAATTTATTTATAAGATTAATAGCCGTGTTCCTTTTTTGAGTTCACGGGTGATTTGATAGAAAATGTATCATTGTTGATGATGCTACGGCTTTTTTGTACCAGTTGGCTTTTATATTGTTATCTGGGGAATTGTGAATCTCCACACTAAGAACGCTAATTTCCTGGACTTTTCTGTTTCGAGGGTAAATTGAATTTTCGTATGTTGTCCATTGAATGTATTTAGAATTTCTTCGACGTCTTTAATCTTAACTATACCGAACATACCATCTACATATTTGGTTCGTTATTTGATATGTACGTCTTTGGATCTCAGTCCGTGAGGCTGTCGTCTATAATTTTATCTAAAACAATGTCAGCTATAGTCCGTGATCCCATCGGCATGCCATAAATTTGTTGGTAGTACGTTTCATCGAATAAAAAGTAATTATTTTCTCTCAAACAGAACTCTAAAATTTTGAGAAACTTGGTTTTGGGCATTTTGGTTTTTGTTTGGAGAATTGGCAATTTCTTCATTATTGTGGTAATTGCCTGGTGTATCGGTAGGTTGGTAAAAAGAGATACAACGTCTAGGGATATAAGGAGTTCATCGTCATCAATGACTGTATTCCTTAGGTGGTCTTTTAGTTGCAGAGAATTTTGTATGTTGTATTCTTCGGATATAATAATTTTCAGGATCTTTCCTATGAATTTTGATAACTTCGTGCAGGGTACATTTAACGACGAGGATATCGGTCGAAGTGGAGTGTGCTCTTAATGCACTTTTGGTAACCCGTATAGTCTTGGTGCTCTAGCAGCTGGACATGCTTTTCCTTCTGATTTATGTTTTGAGCTTGATAGAGGCCATTCACAATTTTGTTGTTCTTTCTTAATAGGGTTTGTGTGGGATCAGTTTTAATAGTTTTGTATGTGGTTTTGTCGCTCAGTAGGTCTTTCATTTTTCCCTTGTAGTCAGATCTGTACATCATAACTGTCCTATTACCTTTGTCTGTATTTGTAATTATGATAGATTCTTGGTGCCGCTTTATGAATTTCTTGGTTTTTTCGTATATATTATAAGTATGAATTTTTCTTTGGGGCTGTTTTTTAGTTTGTTTTTATACGTATTTACCCTGGTTGCGAACTTACATCTGATCATGTCTTTTTCCTTGTCATTTTCTATTGTTTGTATACCTTGTTCGATGTCTGCTATGAGGTGAATGGAGGAAAACTTTTTCCAGAAATTGGGAGAGCGAATTTATTTCCTAGGGAGAGTAACCACTGGCACTCTACTGGAATCTCTATTTTGCTTTTATTCATAAACCAATTTTCGGTGTATTTTAGGTCAAATTTCTCAAAATTGTTCTTATCGATTTTAGCAGTTTTCTACCACAATAGAGGTGGACGGTTGGTGCAAGACTGCTCAAATGGCGGACGAGGCGATACATGTGTACAGAGATGGTTCCAAATTAGTGGAAGGAGTAGGGTCTGCGGTATACTGGGCTGATCCGGAAATAAACAGATCCTACAGGCTGCCGGATTGCTGTAGCGTTTTCCAAGCGGAAATAGTAGCCGTAACCAAAGCAGTAGAAACCCTGGAAGAGAATAGCTTAAGCTGTAACCGTTTTAACTTTTATATTGACAGTCAAGCAGCAATTAAGGCAATAATCTCGCATAGCATAGCATCTAAATGCGTGTTAGAGTGTAAGCAGTCTCTGGAGATAATCGGGACAGGGAGAAGCATACATCTATATTGGGTCCCAGGGCATATGAGAATAGATGGGAATGAAAAATCGGACGAACTAGTTAAAAAGGGCGCATCCCTTGAAGCTTGCTCCGTAGACGTCCCAATTAGACTGGGCGAAATTAGGCTAAGGCGAGAGGTGCACATGATCGACCAAGCAGGAAAGGCGTGGGTTCAAGCGCGTGGCTGTAAAGTGTCGCAGATTATGTGCAGGTCTTACAACCTTAGACTAACAAAGTTGCTTCTATCATTAAAAAGAGAGGACTGTAGACTCATGACGGGTATTCTGACTGGACACTGCCTTCTGGCGTCACATGCTTTTAAATTAGGCTTGGTCAGTGATAGCAGATGTAGGAAGTGCGGGCTGGAGGAGGAAACGATCGAGCACGTTCTGCGCTCTAGCCCTGCGCTTGCCAGGCTAAGTCTCCAGCTATTAGGAGTGATACAGCTGTCAGATCTAGAAGCAGCAAGTGGCTTAAATCCTAGGAAGCTTCTAGTATTTGCCAAGAGGGCGGAGTTATTTTATAACATAGGTCCTGGTTTTTGATAGGGTTTTTCAGTTTGGTCGTTAAAACAAACTTCTGGTAACACTACGGACTTATTCAGTCTATGTGAGGTCCTCATGGACCGGCCAGTTCAACCTAACCTAACCTAGCAGTTTTCTATTAAGATTCTGTTCTGTTTTCCTTTTCACATCATTTAAAAATCTGTTTTGGGTATCCACTACTTTTACTATTATTTTCAAAAAAATAAATTAGAATCCTGATGAAGACGCGAATATGCGTCGAAACGCGTTGATTGAAATGAAAAAATAGATTTTATTGAGATAAATCGCCTGAAAAACTCCAAAGAAAACAACAATTATTTTTTCCTTTACACACAGGGCCATTTTCTTCGTTAACGAACATATGAACGTCAGCAGCTAAAAAAAATGCTACGCTCTTTACATAAAATTGTTAAAATGTTGCAAAATTGGTGCTTAACCGTTTAAACGGTTATGACAGTCCAACAAGGCGGCCGATTCTTCGTTGGGTTAACTGGCGCCAATTGGTAACACCAAGGGAATTGAACTCGTTTTTTACCTGGTCCTTCTAGCGGTGTGGAAGCCACCCTCTTCCTCTGCTTCCACAGGCGGTTTCCGATAGAAATACTTTTCTTAGCCGAAGCAACATCTTTTATTCGCATAACATGGCTAAGCCAGCGTAGCCGCTGTGTTTTAATTCGCTGGACTGTGTTGATGTCTGCGTAAAAGCTCGTACCGCTCCTCATTAAATCTTCTTCGGTACTCGTCGTCGCCAACGCGTAGAGGTCCATAAATCCTTCGCAGAACTTTTCTCTCGAACACTACCAGAGCTGCAGCTTATAGCAGGACGGGTACGATCAGCGGCTTTCCGATAAAGGACTTTACTTTTCAATTGCCTACCTAGTCCAAAGTAGCATTTATAGGCAATAGTGATTCTTCGCGGTATTTCAAAGTCTTTTACTATTTCGAAATTATGACAGCCAACAGTGGCGTGGTTGCCAAGGCGCAAATGCGCCGACTCTTTGCTTGATGACGTCAGCAGGTACTTCGTTTTGTCCTCAATTACCACCAAACCTAAATTTTCCGCTTCTTTTTTCTAGTTTGGAGTAAGCAGAATTTACAGCGCTGGTGTTCAGGTCGATGATATCAATGTCGTCAGCATACGCCAGTAATTGCATGCTTTTATAGAATATTGATCCAGAGCTGTTAAGTTCTGCAGCTAGTTTCTTTAGCATCAAATCATGGAAATCGCACGATAGGGGGTGACCTGTCTGAAACCTCGTTTAGTTTCGAACGGCTGAGGTCCTTCCTATTTCTGACTAAACTGATGGTGTTGCTCAATGTCATTTTACACAGCCGCCTAAGTTTCGCGGGTACCCAAATTCCTTTTTAGCAGGTTTTTTCCAAAATTTGATGCATAGTGAAAATCTGGTCCATGGTAAATTTACCATTTCTGAAGCCGCACTGATAATGTCCAATCAGTTGATTCAATCTTTCGTACAATACGCTTGACAGGCCCTCATATGCGATATTAGGAAGGCTAATCCGCAACATTTGGGACAGTTTCTAGGATCCCACTTCCTGTGGACAAGGCAAAAAACACTTAGACCATATTTTGCAAAGAAGCTGATTCAAGCGCCTTACCAACTCCCCGCTGCCATATTTGAATAGCACCGCAGGCATTCCATCAGCGCCCGCAGCCTTGTTGTTTTTTAATCTGGTTATCGCCGTTCTAACTTCGTCATAATCGAGTGGAGCACATTAATTCCATCATCGATTGCGGGATCGGGTATCTCATCGCTGTTCAGGAGACCAGGGAAATGTTCCCTCCATAATCTAAGTACACTCTGGAGTTCGGCGTTTTCGTTTTCATAGAAGTTTGCCCCGGACTTATTCCGTCTGTCGCCGAATTTTTTGGTAAAATTTGCGGGCTAGTGGTTAGCAGCTCAAGCTCTGCGCTATAACGCTTTTCTGCCTCTGCTTTTTTCTTCCTGTAAATGAATCTTGCTTTCCTTTTCAACTCGTGGTGGTGCTCACACACTCTTCTTATTGCGCTCGCAATTAAAGTAGCCCTGTAGGCAGCGTGTGTCTTTTCTTTGTTTTTCCTCGGCGGCGGTACGAATGCTCCTTGCGCTCCGTCCGCTCTCAGAGATCAGGTATGAGAGTCGAGTTGCGAAATCATTGGCAAATTGTTGCGACTGCAGCCTTCCGAAATCTAGCTTCGCTACTGAGATAGGTCCTCGGATCGTGCCAAGTCAAAAACACTGGAGGCACGACGCGTTTCCATCTGATAGCGTGTATTTCGATCGGGGGAAAGCCATGAAGTTTGAAATATATTTTTTGTAGGCCTATACCTCAATCAGCCCCAGTCCATTAGCAGAGGTTTCATTGTGTAGGCTAAACTTTCCGACCGTGCGGCCAAAAAGAAAACCTTCTTTGTCCACCCTGGCATTAATGTCGCCAAGCACTACTTTTATATCATGGCGGGGGCAGCAGTCGTATGTGCATTCGTACACCATCATCTTTCTCCTCTGTCGGTACATGGGCGCAGATGAATGATATATTAAAAAGATAGGCATTTATTCGGATAACGGCGTGTACGTGGGCACTTGACGACAAAGTCTCTCTCCCACCGCGAATCCGACGCCGAAACTCGAAACTTCGCTTAGTGGTGTCACAAATAAATGATAAATGGAGTGCACCAATATACGTTTTGGATCAACAAATTTCAGACATTTTGCTCTTCCATAACTTAACCTTGAATATCAGATTCTGCGATTGGGGAATACTTGTGGTACTATGATCAGTGGAGAACAGATGAAGGCGACAGGCCTTTTTGTAACACACATACACGGTATCATTATATTGACCAGAATCTCGTGCTTACAGACTACGTTAAATACTAGAGCCCAATAAACTTAAAACTCAAGTATTGTTGTGAGGCCATTTTAGAACTCATTATAACCAAATACCGACCCCGGCTCAGATATCTAGTTCGCGGATGGACCAATATTTGATAACGTAATAACGGAAGCTGGCATCTATAGGCCGAACTTCAAGAAATTGACACCAATTGGATGCTCGGGCAGAAATTCATGAAAATTAATTTTGCGGTTAAGAATGTTTGCGAAGAGGCTTATGCTCGAGGAGTATCCTCATAAGACAGAAGTCATTGGAGTCCTAAATTATCCGCGAGTCAAAAGCAAGGTTTTGTTAGGAAGTGTTCCCCCGATGAAGGCAATGAATAGGCAGACTACCTGTTGTTGTTTTTGTTGTTGTAGCGATAAGGTTTGTTAGCGTTAAAATGCGGGTTACGGACTGTAAGGTTTACTTACGCGAGGATTATAGCCGATTATAAAAGAACACTTCCACTTGTTTTTCTTTGTTTAATTACTTTAAGAATAATTGGAAGTAGCCATTGACAGCTGACAGTCAGTGCTGCCAATGCCACTAATTGACGTTTGATATGATTACATATAGAGATGCCAATTAGGCGCAAACATGCCGGCCGCCTTGAACGACCGTTCAAAATTAGAAAAAGGTACAAAGTATTTAAAGTTTACATCAATAAAAGTCAAAGTGAAAAAATGTCTGTTTTTGTTGGTAATAATGATAGCTTCGCAATAGGTCTTAGCAGCTCTCCTTCGGATGTTCGCAGGTTGACAATTCGTACGCGATCATCTGAGCCGGTATAGCTGTCGAGAACTCGACCAAGTTTCCATTTAGTGGGCGGAGCGTTGTTGTCGTGTATAACTACGACATCATCTCGTTGTAGGTTTTGCGTTGGACGAACCCATTTCGATCGTCGCTGAAGATTCGCGAGATATTCGTCTCGCCATCGCTTCCAGAAGTGCTGCCTTATTGCTGTGATTGCTTGCCACCGTTGATGAAGGTTGCCCTTGAAAGGTTCTGTGTCAAACTCCGGTAACCCCTTTATTGGTTCGCCGATCATAAAGTGCCCAGGTGTTAGCACTTCGAAGTCTTGTATGTCAGAAGGTATCCAGCAGAGTGGTCGAGAATTGACGCATGCTTCCACCTCGGTTAGGACTGTTGAAAACTCTTCGTAAGATAGTAACGCGGAGTCTAGTACGCGTTTTAAATGATGCTTTATGCGCTTAATTCTAGCCGCCCATGTGTGGAGCGCTTGGAGGGTTAAAATGCCAGGTGACTTGGGTGTTGGCGAAGTAAGATGCCAACTTGTCGTCGTTAACGCACCTTTCAAACACGGCACGTAGCTCCCTTTCGGCACCGACAAAGTTCGTGCCATTGTCGGAGAACATATGCTGACAATGTCCTCTTCGGTTGGTGAAACGTTTGAATGCGGCGATAAAGCTTGCAGACGTGAGGTCTCCGGCCAATTCTAGGTGCATGGCGCCTGTGCTCATACATATAAATGATCAAATGTACGCCTTTGTTGATTTCGCGCCTCTACCATGTGTAAATTTTACGTTATATGGGCCGGCAAAATCGACCGCACTTTGAAGGAAGCATCGCGTACTCGTAACGCGACTAGGTGGTAGATCGGACATCTGCTGCTGTAGCGGTTTGCGGTTCAAGCGTTTGCATCGTACGCAATGGTGGTACGTACTCCGAACTAAATTGCGAATGCCAGGGATCCAAAATTTACGTTGTATATCATCTTGCATCATTTGCGGGCCAGCGTGCAACATACCGATGTGAGTTTCAGCGGCTATTGCTTTAGCGAGCGGTGAATTTTTATTCAAAATAATCGGATGTTTTATATCGATCGTGCATGATGCGTTCTTAATTCGACCTCCTACTCGTAAAATGCCTGCGTCGTTTAAAAACGGCTGATGACGAACGAGACTACTACGTATCGGTATTGGCTTCCCTGACCTGCAATTAGAAATTTCTTGTTGGAAAACGTTAGCTTGGGAATACCTTACCAAAGATGATTCGGCTTTGCGGATTTCAGAGCTTGTTAACGGTCCGGACAGCCGTTCGTGTGCACTCGACTTCTGAGCAGATATGCGAGCGTTGTTTATGAAGCGAAGTATATGTGCGTTCACTCGTTTGAGTTTGTTGTAAAAGTGAAATTTCGTTAGTAAATCCCAATCTTCGTGCGTTTGCGTTACATGAGAACTAGCTTTGATTGATTTCAGTTCCAAATTCGTAGTATGTTTCGTTATGTGCTGCGTCCAAAAACGATCGGTTTCGGATAACCAGTGTGGCCCCTGCCACCATAAGCGGTGATCGAGGAGCTGTGCAGGTGTGAGACCCCGAGAAGCGCAATCTGCAGGGTTATGCTCTGAGATGACGTGTCTCCAATGCGATGACGGCAAGACTTCTTGTACATCGGCCACACGATTTGCAATGAACGTTGCCCAACGATTTGGATTTGATTGCAGCCATGCCAACGTTATCGTTGAGTCTGACCACGCGTACAGCTTTTCAAGTTTGTGACCGAAACTTTGTTGAATTAGGCGGACGAGTTTAGCGCCTAGATGAGCTGCGCAGAGTTCCAGACGAGGTAACGAAGTTGTTTTTAGCGGAGCTACTTCAGTTTTCGCAGCAATGAGCACGACGTTTATCTCGTCGTCCGATGACTGAGTGCGGCAGTAGATAGCGGCTGCATAGGCAGCATCTGATGCGTCAGTGAAAACATGGAACTCTGTGTCGGCGTTTGGACTAGTATAAAGCCAGCGATTTAGCTTCAGCGATGAAAGCATGGCCAGCTCTTTTCTATGCGTTAACCAATCTGTAGCTATCTCAGGTGGAACTAACTCATCCCAATCGACATTACAACGCCAAATTCTTTGCAACCAAATTTTTGAGCGAATGGTGCATGGAGACATGAGGCCGGGAGGGTCTTGCTGGTATCGGAGAAAAATGCGTTTTGTTAATTCACACAGGAGTGGCTCTATATTGAAGGCTATCGCAAGAGAGTCGGTATCCGTGTGCCAAATACATCCTAGAGATCGGATATCGCTTCCATCAGCCAAGAGATGGGACACCTGTGTAGACGCATGCGACATCTGTTGTCTCAATGGCTTGCAATTTGTTACCCACTTCCGGAGCTCGAATCCACACTGAGATAAGACGTGTGAGATGTTACGTTGAAGCGATGTCAGTTCTTGGAAAGAGTCGGAGCCGGAGAGCAAGTCATCCATGTAAAAATCTGACGTAACGATATTTGCGATATTTTGATATAACGCGCCAGCTTGTTGTGCCGCGCGATGCAACGATTTGACAGCGAGATGAGAAGCGGATGCTACCCCATAGGTAACCCTTAATAGACGATAGTCGCGTATTGGCTGCGATGAATGCTCACGCCATACAATGCGTTGATAGTCGACGTCCCGTTTATCGACGTAGACCTGTCGATACATTTTCTCGATGTCCGCAATTATACCATAGCGATGGGTACGGAAGCGGACTTAAATCTGGAAGAGATCTTGTTGGAGCTGAGGACCAACCATTAGCGCGTCATTTAACGAGCGCCCTGACGACGTCTTCATTGACGCGTTGAATACGACCCTAAGCTTAGTAGTGGAACTTGTTTCTTTTATCACGGCGTGATGTGGCATATAGTATGCGGTTTGCGTTGTTGGAGTAGCTAACTCCATATGACCCAAGTCAAGAAGCTCCTTCATAAATTTGCAGTACCCTTCGTGAAGGTCTTTGTTGGTGACGAACCTTCTTTCCATTCGCAACAATGCCCGAACGGCTGCGTTACGCGACTCACCAATCAACACCTCGGGTTTTAGCGGTAAACGTACAATAAATCGGTCGTCAGTTGCGCGCTGTATTGTATCGTCGAATAACTTCTCACAATACAACTCTTCGGGCGTGTAAAACTTTCTAGGTGGTAGCTCTTCCAGCTCCCAAAACTTAGCGAAGAGGTCAGTTAGTTGCATATTACAATAATGCGTTGAGATTACCCGGGGTTTTATTTGTGAGGGAGCCGCGTTCCCAAACAGCACCCACCCAAACACGGTGTTCTGTGCCATCGGAGTGCCATTTTCACCCTTTTTTAGGCCGTCCAGTAAAAACTTGTCCATTCCGTCCATGCCAATTAAGACATCTATCGGACCAGGTTTGAAATAGTTAGGGTCAGCAAGCGCTAAGCCACTGACATGCGGCCACCGTGATTCGGACAAGGCGTTTGTTGGTAGGTCGTTAGTAATTTTAGATAAAATAAGCGTACTCACGTGAAATTTAGAGTTTAGTGACTTTGGCGCTATGGATAACTTGACCTCACCCTTTGTGCGACCTCCTTGTACGGATCCAATACCCGTGACGCAAGCTGATGACGTATTTCGTGGTAAACGAAGTCGTTGAACGCAGGGCTCCGTGATGAACGAAGCATGTGAGCCGTTGTCGAACAGTGCCCTGGCTGGCTGCCAGCGGCCAGAGTTATCTTGCAATAAAATGTCAGCAGTAGCTAGTAATACTACGCGTTCAGCATCGGCGTAGTGCGACGTTACGTTGTTTTGGACGGCATTTTGCATAGCAGGAGCTGCTTCGTTTGTATTGAGACCAGCATGAAGAAGCGTGTGGTGGCGGCGTTGGCATATGCGGCACGATGACGAGCTGCGGCAGTTAGCGAAAACATGTCCTTTACTAAGGCAGTTTAGACATGCACCATCTGATTTGATTGTGGATAGCTTTGCTCTCGCGTCGAGTTGGTTGAATTTTTCGCAAGTGTAGATTCGATGCTCACCTTTGCATTATGTACACGATGTGGTTTTAGCGGTTTTTGATGATGGATGATTTTTTGGTACTAATTGGTTGCATGTTGTATGCAAAGCGTTCTTTGCAGTTGTACGTGCGTTTGCGGCAGCGGGCACCATCTCCAAAGAGCGGGCTCGCGTTTCCAAAAAATCTCGAAGCTACAAGCGATAATTCCCACCGTTTTCGCGTTTCATAGGCTAATTTCGAAACAGTCAAATGGACAAGCCAGTCGTCCCAAAATTCAACCGGGCGTTTGAGGGCACGTAGCGCACCAACGTGCTGCAAAGTTAAATTTAAAACGTGTTTAATTGCTTTTGCGGAGTCTTTCGATGCCTTTTCGATCGATGATAATGCTTTTATATGGCTGTCCACTATGATACGCATAACTTTATAGCGTGCTGTCAGCATATCCCAAGCTTCACTGTAGTTGCTGTCGCTTACAGCAAAACTACTAACTAATTCCAATGCTTCACCATTTAAACAATTGCGCAAGTATTGCAACTTCTGTCCGTCCGACAAACTTGCATTGGAATTCACTAGTGAACAGAATGCGTCATGAAAAGTGATCCATTTTGTTGGATCGCCACTAAAGGATGGTAACTGCAGCTTCGGTAGCGGCATGCGTGCAGGTGCAGTCGGAGTTACTATAGGGGTTGGTTGCTTTTGTGGCGCAAGAATGCGCTTAAAATTTGATTTAGCGATCAAATACCACTGCTCACCTTGAATTCGTGCCTGCTGTTGTTGTTGTTGTTGTTGTAGCGATTAGGTTACTCCCCGAAGGCTTTGGGGAGTGTTATCGATGTGATGGTCCTTTGTCGGATACAGATCCGATACGCTCCGGTAACAGCACCATTAAGGTGCTGGCCCGACCATCTCGGGAACGATTTATATGGCCACATTAAACCTTCAGGTCATCCTTCCCTCCCCACCCACAAGTTCCATGAGGAGCTTGGGGTCGCCAGAGCCTCGTCTGTTAGTGAAACGGGATTCGCCGCTCGAAGGTGAGGTTGACAATTGGGTTGGAGAAGCTATATATTGCACTCTTCTACTGCTGTGTTTTCGTCGGCACACGAAACCTCCACTTCTTCTTGTGCTTTGCAGAAACGTTCCCACTGCTCCTCTAGCAATTGCCAATATGTGGTTGCAGCCTCTGCATCGACTGCAAGCGAATCGGCTTTGCTCGATTGCAAATGCCGCTTTAATGCATTTAAAGCAGAATCGCGAACTTTCAACAAAGACATTTTTTATTTGAGGGTTTTTATGAAACTTATAAAATTAAAGCGATGTGGACTGTATTTTGCGGAAATATTGCGCGATCCTGGTCGATGGACCAAAATGTTAGCGTTAAAATGCGGGTTGCGGGTTGTAAGGATTACTTACGGGACGATTATAGCCGAATTTAAAAGAACACCTCCACTTGTTTTTCTTTGTTTAATTACTTTAAGAATAATCGGAAGTAGCCATTGACAGCTGACAGTCAGTGCTGCCAATGCCACTAATTGACGTTTGATATGATTACATATAGAGATGCCAATTAGGCGCAAACAAGGTTTTTCCCCGAAGGCTTTGGGGAGTCTAATCGATGTGATGGTCTTTTGCCGGATAAAGATCCAGCACGCTCCGGTAACACAGCACCATTAAGGTGCTAGCCCGACCATCTCGAGAACGACTTATGTGGCCACATTAAACCTTCAGATTTTACTCACAGTTTTGTACTTTTTTCGTACGGAATGAGAATAGAAGGACGCGATCTGTACAGTCTGCTAAAATTCAACATACAACACTTATTGAAGTTTTATATAAAAATGAAGTACGCTGAGTCAGTGAGGTCAGCTAACCCTGTTTTGCGATAACAGTCGCCAATTGGGAGCACCAAGCGAGGCCAAAGCTTACTCCAACTGTCTCTCCCAGCTCAGTGAAGGTCTTCTCTTTCCTCTGTTTACAAACTGCCGGAGCTTATTCGTTCATCCGCATAACATGCCCTATCCAGCGAATCTTTCTGTTTTTAGTCGCTGCACTATCGTCATATCTGCGAAATACTCATATAACGCCTTATATCTCCGTCGAAATCACGGATAGGACTATAAATCTTCCGGAGAACTTTTCTCTCAAATACTCCAAGAGCCATCTCATCTTCTCTCGACACCTTATATGATTCCGAGCCATACATCAGGACAGGTACGATGAGTGACTTGTAGAGCAAGAATTTTGTTCGTCGAGAGAGAACTTTACTTTTCAATTGCTTAAAGAAGCACTTGTGGGCAAGAGTTATTCTCCGTTTGATTTCTAAGCCAACATTGTTTTTGCTTTTAATGCTGCCTCCCCAAATAGACGAAATCCTTCACAGTCTACAGGCTACAAAGGCCACAATGACAGCAAGAACTTCGTCTAGTCCAAATTTAGTGCAAGACCCACTTTTTTTGCTTCTTTATCTTATTCCAACTTTTCGCCTCTTTCGCGATAAATATCCGGGGAGATATAACTTTTTTGCTGCGAAACATTTTATGGCAAAAACACAATCGAAGGGATTGCCAAGCCACCAAATCAATTTGATGTTAGTTTTTCGCCCGCTTTCAAAAAGTACGAAAAAACATGCTCCGAAAATTTAATTTTTTTCCCGGCCTAGATGTTTACTCAGGTAATAACTTTAAATACTGCGAACACTCGTAGCGAAATATGAGAGGAATGTAATAAATCGAAAAACTTCAAAAGTGCTACGCCATCAAACTTTTTTTTTCAAATTCCATTACAAATACAACAATTCCGGAATGACAGATCTTGGCTCATTTTTTATGGATATATCTGCGCAGCTATGGCAGATGTCTGAAAAAATGTCCATTTTCTATTCCCAACATTTTAGGCCTTGAGGTCGAATTCGAACCTGTAATCATTTATCAATAGCCCGATAAAACAAAAACATTTGCTAACGATTTTTATTTCGAAACTCGTTTCCACTTCACTTATACAAAATATTTTAAATTTAAAGTGGCCATACCAAAGAAATTTTTCCAAATAATGCAAATGCACAAAAAACTATAATTCATTTTACTTTGCATTCCAGATGGTCTCATTAAGCACTTCGAGTCTTTCCTGATGCACAGCAGAGGTTCGTATCCTTTACGCCTAAATGATATACGTTTAAATAGTTTGCCAGATGCAATAAATGGCAGAGCATTAAACACCCAAGAAACACACAGTAATATACGTTTCCCCGATAATGGGGAAATTGATGTTGAACCCCCAATAACGCATTCCACATCTGATCAAATACCAAAGGATGAAGTGGAAACATTTTCCGAAACTGAAATACATAACAATGAAGCATCGATTCCAACAAATCAAACAACTTACTCGTCCTCAAACGCCGTGGTGAATATAAATACAAATTTTAAAAGTATGCCACGCGCAGCAACAACAACTTTATTACAACGAGATGTTACCAAAATCGAGATTGGTTTACAATCACAACTTCTCTTGGCGCCAGGAATGTTGGGTACGCTACAATTTGAACTCACTAACACACGCACAGATGCGATATATCATAATATACAAGTGGTGGATGAGAGACGCTTTCTTTTACGTTTAAATCCGCAAAGTATTTTCTTAAGAGCTGGTGAAATGGCAACTGTCGCCGTTACGGTACTTATACCAAACGGCACGCCTCAGGGAACAATTGATAAGATAACATTTACATGTCACGGTGATGGTACATCATCGCTGTCACTCAATTTAAAAGTGTTGAGTGCAACGTCTTCCATTGATTTACAGGTAAGTGAATAAGTTAAGTTGGTTGTTGTCGTTGTAAGCTCAGCACAACCGAGGGTTTATGAAAGTGTTAAGGATATGAGCAATCCTTTTTCAGATATGATTAATGTCCGTGACAGATATGCCTTGCCGCAGGTATATATAAGCGCCGCTGAGTTGATATTTGACGTTTGTGCATGTCGGAGCGGATATATGTGCGCTTCTAACTGGCAAAGGACCAAGTGTAGTATAACCCAATACTGTTCTTCAACTCTTTTCTGCGCTGATCGTCGGTGCTGACCTAGAATGATATCGAATCTTCGCCTACTTTTTGATGTACAACACAGCCAATCCGTTCTGTATCTGGAGACTTACTTTTGGATACACCTGTTTTTGTTTTTTGTATTTCGTCCCTGGGAAACTGGGTTGCTCTCGTTGCTTCTATAGATTGCTGAGCGCAGTGACCGTATATTCTATCATTATGCGCTTGTAATGAAATTAACTTGATTAGCAACACTATCTTTCTTTAAGGTGGGCGACCAAATCAAAGACGCGTATGCTATGCGGCTAGCCATTTGCTTTATAGGTAGTTATGAGCCTTTCTTTGTTGTTGTTGTTGTTGTCGTTGTAGCGATAAAGACATTCACCGAAGGTTTTGAGAAGTATTATCGATGTTGAATGTCCTTTTCCAGATATAGATCCGGTAGGTGCCGGTGACAAGCGCCATTAAGATACAAGTCCGGCCATGTTGGGAACGATGTAATGTCTGGCCAACCTACGTTCCCGAACTGCACCGATGCGTGCCGGTCACACAGATAATTTGCAGTATACCTTTTGAGAATATGAGGGTAGACCATTCAAAGTCTTCCACTAACGTGCTTGATTGACTGCGTCAAAGGCTTATGATAAGTCTAGCGCTAGGAGTACTGTTCAATGGTGGGATTCCTGGTTCAATCCGCAATTTATTTATGTTGATGGCCTTTAGCACGGTGGCGTTAATATGTAGTTTTCGCAAACATTACTTCAAGCCGAACGGCTTCAAGTGTCTTGGTTACTAGCGATAGCAGAGATATCGGACGATGGTAATAGGACGGTAATAGAATAGGTAGATAGAACGTGTTTTGTTATCGCACAGGTCACGCTCGCTCGCTAAAGTTGCGACCTCCGTTGGAAAGCTTTCCCGGATTTCGGGAATTCTTCAGATAATCACGGTCCCTCTGAATGACATCCATCGTTATTGGGCAGGCAGAAAATATTTTGTCGGTGAACACTTTTTATTCGACCCGTTTTTTATCATTCCGTTTTCGGAGTTGATAAATTAGGCTAATCACTGAAGCGAGAAGGGTTGGGGTAGATGGTCATATGCCAATATTCGACAAAGATCTGTCAACAACAACCAGAACATCTGATCTACTTAGTGAAAGTATTTGGATTACTGTAACTACATATTATATAATTATAAAACTAAGTATTTAACCGATTATTTGCTTTTCTCATTAAGGATACTACGGCACCTACAGTTTCTTGGAGTTTTGGCAGTCGCTGTGAGAGTGTCAATGCGGACTCTTCTAATTGTGCAGAACGTTTTTGGACATTGGACATTACAGCACAAGATTGGCAAACTGGCATTATGCGCTTACAAACTATACCAACTGGTGGTTTGGTGTATCGAAATAGTTACACTGTGGGATCTACAGAACCATTGAAGGCAACATACATAGCAACTTGTTGTGAACCAAAAGTGGCAATCACCGCATTCGATGTTGCAGGGAATCAACGTTCGTATAATGTAGATGTTCGTGATCTGGTGCTTACTGAAGCATCTATAGCGGCCATAGTATTAGGGACACTACTGTTACTGCTGCTTATTATACTTTTGATTTGGGGTATTGTTTGGTGTTGTCGAAGACGTCAAGTATCATTGGATCTACCCACATATCGTTCACATTCAACACGCAGCATGCAATAGGATTAGTGAGAATTTTGTGATGTGATTAAAATTCTTAATAGGTCATAAAATCTAATAGATATAGCAAATGACTTGTTTTCTTCAAATCGTATGAACAAATAATATGTAAATAAACAATAACTTTTATAAAAATGGTATGTGTTCAATGTGTTGATAAATACGGCAAATTTAAGAGCTTACCCCGATTAATAGCCACCGGTGGTAGTAGCAGTGGCTTGTTGGGGAAATCATCGAATGTTAGACCTGTTACTGAAGCACTTAGGAGTGGATTTTTAACTGCTTGGGTAGCTGCCAAATGTGTCGAATTTACTGTCGCTGGACATGACGTGTCACCTTTAAGTTTTTCTGCCATATTTCTTTTATGCTACCGAAAGCCGTATAAAGAGCAAGCAAATTGTTAACTTATTTTATCTACACCTTCACGATAAACTTTGTTTATGCCGGTAAGAGACAACGAGATGATAACACAAGATAAAAATTCAATCACAATTCAAAAATGCGACCAACTGAAGGAATTTATGAATGCAGTTTCCGTATGAACAGGTTCCGTATGAAATTGGAGATTATTGTTGCAATTCACGAATTGGGGATGGACAAGTGCAATGATATTTTGATAAGAGCTGAAACGTCAAAGAAAAGTCATAATAAACTGCATTATCATTCTAGTAATGCCACACGTTTCGTAGCATTAACCCTAGAACACACACCCAGAAAATACCACGTAAACACACACCCGGAATACGTTTGTACCCGGGACCTTATTTTGCGATTTTTTTAATGCTTATTCAACCGATTTCTCTGATTTTTTTTTTTGAAATGTATATTTTAATATATAACAAGTATTTTTTATTTTGTTTCATTCGAATATTCCTACTGGTTCCAGAGATATGGGCAAATAAAATGAGGACATGCAACAGTGGATTTTTGTTTTTGTTGTTGTCCTGATAAATGCAAAACAAAATAATATAATTTATAACAATATACTTGTAGAGTAACAACGAATACACATTTTGGTTTTTATTTCATTGAAATATTCTACCTGGTTCAAAAGATATGTGCAAAAAGGTCGCGCAAGGTATGGGTACGTAGGTAGCAAATACACTGGTATAACTGGTGTTTGTATTTTATATGCAGCTGCAAGGGTTGTTTTCACACGAGGTGTTGTTATAAATTCTGCCTGTTGATATATTCATTATTGTTTTGGTGCTCAAAAGTGTAAGAAGTGAAAATAAATATAACTGAAACTATAAATAACTGGATACGAAATGACTTCAAGAAGAAACGAATATTTATCAAAAGCAGCATATAGAAGGTAAAAAATGTAAAATAAGCAACAATGTAAACATATACTAATTTTTTGTATTATGCAGACTAACTGAGGAACAGCGAGAATCATATATACAATCTTTATTTGATGAAATTTGTGACGATGACGCTCCCTATGACTTTGACTCAGTAGATGAAGAAAAAATTCAATTCAATGACATTGAAATTGCTGATGACGATGCTGAAGTTTCGCAAAGTGCCGCAGAAGTATTACCTGATTATGCGGACTATGAGGATGATGAAGAAGACGAGGAAGAAGAAGTAGAAGAAAATAATGAATTATCTGCTAGTGGCGAAAAATTTGTTGCACGTGATGGTACTGAGTGGATGAAAGAACCAAATGTAAGTCGTCAGGTACTCGGACAAAATATTATAAGAGAACGTTCTGGACCAGCTAGATGCACTGAAATGTTGTCAATAGAGCAAACATTCAAATGTTTCATGAACGTTGAAATGGCTGATATAATTATGCGCCACACAAATAAGTTAGCAAAAGAAACTTATAATGCTTACAACAATGCGTATCCAAACACAACTCCTAAGTCATGGACGCCTGTGTCAATAACAGAGCTGTATGCATTTTTTGGCATACTTATTATGACTGGTGCGAACCATAGCAATGGAGAACATGTTCGAGATTTATGGAGCGTCAAAAAGTATCCTTTATATCGCGCCACAATGGGAGTCAACCGTTTCTGTTCGATATTCCGGTTCTTAAGATTTGACGATAAAAACGCTCGTGCAAGACGCTTACTAACTGATAAAGCAGCACCGATCAGTGAGTTGTGGACGATGATGAACAATAATCTTGCTGCACATTACAAGCCCAGCTCATGCTTGACGATTGATGAACAATTATTTCCTTACCGTGGACGCACACGGTTTACGCAGTACATACCGTCAAAACCTGCTAAATATGGTGTCAAGGTTTGGTGGATTTGCGATGCCACAAATGCATATCCACTGCATGGACAAATATATACTGGCCAAGCAAAAACTGGTAGGGAAACGAACCAAGGCGAACGAGTGGTGAAGGATTTGTCTACCAAATACCAAGGAAGTGGCCGAAACATTACAATGGACAATTTTTTTACGACCTTGCCAGTTGCAGAACTGCTTCTCACCTGGAAACTCACGATCGTTGGAACTTTGCGCAAAAACAAATCATATATTCCTCAAGAAATGAAGCAGAACAAAAACAGGACAATTGGTTCAACGACATTTGGCTTCAAAAATAATGTGACAATGTGCTCTTATGTTCCCAAAAAAAATAAAGCAGTAATTTTGCTTTCGACCATGCATAATGATGCCGAAATAGCTGACAGTGGGAAACCTGAAATAATTGAATATTATAATCGTACCAAAGGTGGTGTTAATCGAATGGACCAAATGTTTGCGGAATATCCAACACAAAGACAAACAAAACGATGGCCACTAGCGATGTTCTTCAACATGTTGGACATTACAGCTCTTGCTGCTTACATTGTCTACGATTTGAATAACCCTATGTTGCCTTGGAGAACAAACAACAAGCGTAAGCAGATCCTGCGCAGCTTGGCTGAAGCATTGTGTATGCCCATTATTGAAGCCAGAGCCATAAATCGTCAAGTGACGCGAAATTTTTCGACTAAAATTGCTATTGAAGCATATTTCAACCGACCGCTGGAATCAATGGTGTCAACAGCAGCATCAACATCTGCCGCAGCGCGCACGCCAAAACCTGTGTCCGGATCTTGCTATTTATGTTACGCACAAGAGAAAAAACGCCGTAGAAAAACCAGAAAGCTGTGCGCCAAATGTAAGAAGCCAATGTGTCTTGTACATTCGGCCACATCAACAAATTGCTCTATTTTGTCAATAATATAATGTGTGAAATGAATATTTTTAATTCTTCAAATAAAAAAATAATATAAAAAATGTTTTTTTTGATTATTATGAGGATTTTTACTATTGGGGTACAAACGTATCCCGGGTGTGTGTTTACGTATATAATGTGTTTGGAAGGATGTAGCTCCTGAACCAAATTTTGAATTTGAACTCAAAACTAAATAATCTTCCTAGATCCGAAGTTACAATACTCTAGGTATAGCGGTTCAAAAGTTACAACACTTCAAAGTTGATACTGGATACATTTGTGCCCGGGTGTGTGTTCTAGGGTTAATTGAATGGGTCGTTATCATAATACAATCGGTATATTAGTTGTTTTTTTGCTTTTTACATGTATATACATGCACGTCAAATTTATATGAACTGCTCAGTATGTAAATTTATGTAAACTTATCTACCTATTTATTATACTCAATTAAAATGTGTCTTTCCAATTTATCTGTACACTATTATCCCCTTCTATGACCGAAAATGATGTGTGTCCACTATTAATCATAACCGATTCATTTATTATTTCTGTGGTAGAAGATATACGGGAGCGCATAGATTATAACTTTACGGCTTTCCTAGCCCTTCTTGACCATTCCAAAGCCTTTGACTCTGTTGACCATACCCTACAATGTAAAAAGCTGGAAAACATGTTTAATTTTTCCAGTCATGCAATCAGGTTAAATAATTTATACCTCATTTATTGGCAATTTAATACCGCAAAAAAAAATTTAAAGCTGCGTCCGGTTCCGAGAAACGGGAGTGTCTGCTAGCTTAAGACTCAAGCCAGCAGACACTTCGTGAAAACACGACCTACGACTTCCGAACGACTTGGATAATTGATATTACATTTATTGGCAATTTAGTACCGCAAAAAAAATTTAAAGCTGCGTCCGGTTCCGAGAAACGGGAGTGTCTGCTAGCTTAAGACTCAAGCCAGCAGACACTTCGTGAAAACACGACCTACGACTTCCGAACGACTTGGATAATTGATATTACATTTATTGGCAATTTAGTACCGCAAAAAAAAAATTTAAAGCTGCGTCCGGTTCCGAGAAACGGGAGTGTCTGCTAGCTTAAGACTCAAGCCAGCAGACACTTCGTGAAAACACGACCTACGACTTCCGAACGACTTGGATAATTGATATTACATTTATTGGCAATTTAGTACCGCAAAAAAAAATGTAAAGCTGCGTCCGGTTCCGAGAAACGGGAGTGTCTGCTAGCTTAAGACTCAAGCCAGCAGACACTTCGTGAAAACACGACCTACGACTTCCGAACGACTTGGATAATTGATATTACATTTATTGGCAATTTAGTACCGCAAAAAAAAATTTAAAGCTGCGTCCGGTTCCGAGAAACGGGAGTGTCTGCTAGCTTAAGACTCAAGCCAGCAGACACTTCGTGAAAACACGACCTACGACTTCCGAACGGCTTGGATAATTGATATTACATTTATTGGCAATTTAGTACCGCAAAAAAAAATTTAAAGCTGCGTCCGGTTCCGAGAAATGGGAGTGTCTGCTAGCTTAAGACTCAAGCCAGCAGACACTTCGTGAAAACACGACCTACGACTTCCGAACGACTTGGATAATTAATATTACATTTATTGGAAATTTAGTACCGCAAAAAAAAAATTTAAAGCTGCGTCCGGTTCCGAGAAACGGGAGTGTCTGCTAGCTTAAGACTCAAGCCAGCAGACACTTCGTGAAAACACGACCTACGACTTCCGAACGACTTGGATAATTGATATTACATTTATTGGCAATTTAGTACCGTAAAAAAAATTTAAAGCTGCGTCCGGTTCCGAGAAACGGGAGTGTCTGCTAGCTTAAGACTCAAGCCAGCAGACACTTCATGAAAACACGACCTACGACTTCCGAACGACTTGGATAATTGATATTACATTTATTGGCAATTTAGTACCGCAAAAAAAATTTAAAGCTGCGTCCGGTTCCGAGAAACGGGAGTGTCTGCTAGCTTAAGACTCAAGCCAGCAGACACTTCGTGAAAACACGACCTACGACTTCCGAACGACTTGGATAATTGATATTACATTTATTGGCAATTTAGTACCGCAAAAAAAAATTTAAAGCTGCGTCCGGTTCCGAGAAACGGGAGTGTCTGCTAGCTTAAGACTCAAGCCAGCAGACACTTCGTGAAAACACGACCTACGACTTCCGAACGGCTTGGATAATTGATATTACATTTATTGGCAATTTAGTACCGCAAAAAAAAATTTAAAGCTGCGTCCGGTTCCGAGAAATGGGAGTGTCTGCTAGCTTAAGACTCAAGCCAGCAGACACTTCGTGAAAACACGACCTACGACTTCCGAACGACTTGGATAATTGATATTACATTTATTGGAAATTTAGTACCGCAAAAAAAAAATTTAAAGCTGCGTCCGGTTCCGAGAAACGGGAGTGTCTGCTAGCTTAAGACTCAAGCCAGCAGACACTTCGTGAAAACACGACCTACGACTTCCGAACGACTTGGATAATTGATATTACATTTATTGGCAATTTAGTACCGTAAAAAAAATTTAAAGCTGCGTCCGGTTCCGAGAAACGGGAGTGTCTGCTAGCTTAAGACTCAAGCCAGCAGACACTTCATGAAAACACGACCTACGACTTCCGAACGACTTGGATAATTGATATTACATTTATTGGCAATTTAGTACCGCAAAAAAAATTTAAAGCTGCGTCCGGTTCCGAGAAACGGGAGTGTCTGCTAGCTTAAGACTCAAGCCAGCAGACACTTCGTGAAAACACGACCTACGACTTCCGAACGACTTGGATAATTGATATTACATTTATTGGCAATTTAGTACCGCAAACAAAAATTTAAAGCTGCGTCCGGTTCCGAGAAACGGGAGTGTCTGCTAGCTTAAGACTCAAGCCAGCAGACACTTCGTGAAAACACGACCTACGACTTCCGAACGACTTGGATAATTGATATTACATTTATTGGCAATTTAGTACCGCAAAAAAAATTTAAAGCTGCGTCCGGTTCCGAGAAACGGGAGTGTCTGCTAGCTTAAGACTCAAGCCAGCAGACACTTCGTGAAAACACGACCTACGACTTCCGAACGACTTGGATAATTGATATTACATTTATTGGCAATTTAGTACCGCAAAAAAAAAATTTAAAGCTGCGTCCGGTTCCGAGAAACGGGAGTGTCTGCTAGCTTAAGACTCAAGCCAGCAGACACTTCGTGAAAACACGACCTACGACTTCCGAACGACTTGGATAATTGATATTACATTTATTGGCAATTTAGTACCGCAAAAAAAAATGTAAAGCTGCGTCCGGTTCCGAGAAACGGGAGTGTCTGCTAGCTTAAGACTCAAGCCAGCAGACACTTCGTGAAAACACGACCTACGACTTCCGAACGACTTGGATAATTGATATTACATTTATTGGCAATTTAGTACCGCAAAAAAAAATTTAAAGCTGCGTCCGGTTCCGAGAAACGGGAGTGTCTGCTAGCTTAAGACTCAAGCCAGCAGACACTTCGTGAAAACACGACCTACGACTTCCGAACGGCTTGGATAATTGATATTACATTTATTGGCAATTTAGTACCGCAAAAAAAAATTTAAAGCTGCGTCCGGTTCCGAGAAATGGGAGTGTCTGCTA